>NC_041382.1:752674875-752793329 GCF_002162155.2 Triticum dicoccoides
GGAGTTGATCCATAGAGGTGCAACTTGAAGAGGATGGTTTCATCGGTCGTGGGTAGTGCAGGCAGGCAGCACTGCTGACGACATGAGGAAGGAGAAAGAACAGTAGCCGATGGTTTCTAATTGGACGACGAACGCTATCTTTTCCAACTTATGTATAGCCAGTCCCATAGTTTTTTCTCCTGGTTCCTAACACTATTTTATTGGCTTAAAATTGAGGATCAAGAGGATATAAACATGATGAGCACACACCCCCGGCCCCACCTCCGGCACGCGCCTCTGTATAGCTAAGATACAATCAACAAACACCAACACATGCAGACAAAAAACATATGGGGAACACCAAAGTTAGAAAATAAGACCAAAGCTATACGTAAGGGGAAAAAAAGAAGAAAATGCCAAGGTGATTCGATCCATGATTGCCAGACAACAACAATGACCATATTCGCATCAATCATCTCATGACACCACATGGACAATGAGATGTTCAACAACAATGCCTTCAGAAAGGAAGGGGGCTCAAACTCCTCCGTCACCGGATCCAACCACCCAAGGTCAGAATCTAGGGTGTCGCCTTGAAGAACCTACACAAACTTATTTGAGCAATGCCTTGAACAAGCTAACGACATAAAAACATCGTCATTGCCGGGTATAACCAAATTGGATCAGGCCTAAGCTCTTACCCCAGAGCTCGAAAGCGGGTGCTCGAGCAGCATCACCACCGACATCACTTACGTGTTGTTGCCCAGTGGCGGAGGATGCACAAAGAACCTGGGCGGACTGGATGGGCCAGGCTGTAAAAGATTTCTACTACCTGGCATTCTATGACCTATGGGCTTGCTATAATGTGTGGAAACGCTCCAGAGCTGGGCGGGCCATGGCCCATTCGGCCTTGCCTAAGCTCCGCCAGTGTTGTTGCCATAGTTTTTTCACGATCCCTGCAGCTCCATGGTGTGCGACAGCCGTCAATGCACAACCATCTCTTTACGTCAAGTAATCTCTTGGCTCTCTTGACCTCGTCCACCCCGCCCCAGGCCAGCGAGCAGACCAACAACCATGGAGGATCAGCGCTCGGCGATGTCACATCTAGCTTTTGTTGAAGACACACGAGAGAGGGGAGGAGAGAGAGGAAGAAGACGACCCTGCCACCATCAAGAGCTGCACGGGGCTTTCTCCAGTGATTCGAGCTGGCGATAGAAGGGGAAGAGGAGCAAGGAGGAGGTGGCCCTGTGATGAAAGATGGAGTCAGCGTCCGTGTCACATGGGGAGGTCGCCACAGGGAACCTTGGCCTCCTTTATTTTTTTCGCCTCTCTTTATATTGATCGAAAAGTCATTCTAAAGTGTTTTTGGGATACACTCCGGAGTTACATTCCGCATGAGAAGAACTTTTGCAAAAAAAGAAAAGAAAAAAAAAGAGAAGAAGCACACAATTTGCATCCTATTCCTATGGCAAAGAGTTAAACGAGACAACGAAATGCTGGAGGCAGGAGGTCTCTGTTTTATTTTTTTATTTGACTGCTGGATCGGCTAGCTAACTAAGAACAAGTGATCTTGCTGTGCCGTGGTCCTTTTCTCGCGTTGTGGTCCTTGATCGATCTCCTCCATGGTCCATGGCCCATGAGTATATACGTATCCATCCTGTGGTTACATATCGCTGCCGGTGTGGCTGGCCACACGTCAATTCCAGTTCATGAGCAAAGGTCAACTCCACATCGGTCGTCTCCCCCGACAGACACCCCACCCCAGCCCACCACATTGCATGCCCGCACGACGTTGTCATCTCGTCTCGTCGTCGTAGACCCTGTTGCCGCCACACAAAACGGAAAACGAGGCTGAGTTATCGTGGATCCATGGGAACCGCCCACGCTCAAAGTTCTGTTCTGACCTATATATACGCGCACGTGCCCTTCTTTGTAGAATGGATACGTACGACCTCATCTGCTACGTACGGCCCTGTCCGGCTCTCTAGGGACGTACTCGCTCCTTTTCATCATCGGATAAATATAACGCATCTTAATTAGAAAATTAAATATTCCATCCTTTACAGGAACACACATATATAGTTTAGCGAAAACCTGATGCGTTCATCGACCAACGTTTTTCTTTATGACCTCTCTATGTTCTTCCACGTTTCCATGATGAATTGAGGAGCACACTTCACTTCAGTCGAATATAATACTCCCT
Source organism: Triticum dicoccoides (assembly GCF_002162155.2). Lineage (NCBI taxonomy): Eukaryota > Viridiplantae > Streptophyta > Magnoliopsida > Poales > Poaceae > Triticum > Triticum dicoccoides. The sequence continues at coordinate 752,677,058 of NC_041382.1, forward strand.
CCGCTCCATAATGCAGTGCGTATAGATTTTTTGAAAAGTCAAACTCTATAAATTTTAATTAATTTTATAGAAAAAATATATACATCTAGATTACCAAATACATATTATTAGATACATTATAAGACATGTTTTCATATTATATATATCCATAGTCTAAATATTAATAGTTTTATCTATAAACTTGATCAAAGTATGTAAAGTTTGACTTTTCAGAAAATCTATATGTACTTCATTATGGAATGGAGGGAGTATATATTCTAACATGAGTAAGCTGTAGGGGTTTTCGTCGCCCGAGTATCAAAGTTAGTGTGGTTTGTGTCTTTGCAGCTTGACACAGCTGGTATAACAAGGTTATTGAGACAAAAACGAAACGAAATTATTAGATTTTTCAGAGAAAGGTATTTAATGTATATTTTTTCCTACATTTTAAGCATCATAATCAAATATTCTTAAACTAGATGGAGTTATCTTTAAGGTGGACTTTGAACGCTACGGGCCTCGCCATCAACTTCTCCAAAACCACCTTAGCCACCCTACACACAGACGAAGCAGCGACTGCTTCCATCGCCCACGCCATGGGATGCTCATGCGCCCCCTTCCCGCAAACTTACCTCGGTCTTCCTCTCGCCCCGACCAAGCCTCTCACCAATGTTTTTAACCCTCTGGTAGAACGAACTAGGAAACTACCTACCGGCTGGCGAGCCAAGCTTCTCGATAAAGGTGATCGACTCATACTCATTTCTACGGTTCTGGACTCAATCCTCACCTATTTCATGTCTATTTTTCGCATCCCAAAGAAAACTATCAAAACATTGGACTCTCTCAGAAGGGTTTTTTTTTGGGTAGGAGAAGATGCTTGTTCAGGTGCTCAATGTCTTATTGCTTGGAAAATGTTTGTTTACCAAAACAATTCGGTGGTCTAGGGCTCAAAAACTTACATGTTCAAAACAACTGTCTCCCTATGAAATTTGCAGCCAAAGCACTCTCCACTGCACAAACACCATGGCTTGAGTGGCTTGATCTTCAACACCCGAACGCCCTAGTCTCCTCTTCCCCGCAAAGCTCTTTTCTATGCCGCACAATTTCACAGCAAATCCCTACTCTACAAAATATATCCTTCGTGCTCACAAATAGTGGTTCACGTACATACTTTTGGCTAGACACGTGGCTGGTCTCTCAACCCCTTGCCATCACCTTCCCCCACCTTTTTTCACACTCCACCCTAGAGCTGGTTAAAGTGGCTAACATTTTGCGCTTCGGTATTCAAGCTAACCTCTGTAATCGCCTCTCCCTCACGGCAGAACAAGAGCTTGTGTCGCTTGTGGCTATTTTGCAGGATGTCATGCCATCGACGGGGGAAGACCAACGTCTCCTACGACATGGTATTGCCTTCTCCACCAAGCATGCATACGGTGCACTCATGGCTCGGCTAGATAACGATCTCATGGCTCCCTCCATATGGAGTGCCAAGGTTCCTCGGAAGCTCAAAGTATTCGCCTGGCTACTCTTCAAAGACCGGCTCAACACTAGAGCCAACCTTGCACGCAAGCATATAATCGATTCAGATATATGCCCTCGCTGTGCTACGATAGCCGAAGACTCCAACCACCTCTTCATCACGTGTCCTCTTGCCAACAGAATTTGGCAACGGCTTGGGCTCCTGCCACCATCTGGCGAAATCACTGATTTATGGGACGTCATTACTCCTCCTCACCTCCCGACCACGACATGGCCCTCGGTCCTCTTGGCCTTACTATGGATGATTTGGGAAGCACGTAATGACATGGTCTTTCGACTAGTAGATCAAAGCTCTGTAATAACCCTGAGGAACCTTCTCTCTGCTCTGGACCTCTGGTCTCATCGTCTTGTGCATTCACAAGACAAGGAGGACGTCTTCTCGTGGAGCTCCTACCTCTCTGCACGTTGCACCTTGCCTATGTAATTCTGTACTCACTGCCACGACAGTCCTTTGAGCAATATATTCAGGTGGGGGAGCTCCCCCCGGTGATTCTCAAAAAAAGGCCTACGAAAGGTGAAGTGGTCTTTTATTCAACAAGCCCTCCGCATGAAAGGTTTTGCGGCTGAATGGAGGAAACAAGTAGCTTCTTAAGTTCAGGGTGGGAGTGTTGGGATTAAGGTCAACGATGACATCAGTCATTATTTCCAAATCTAGAAGGGACTGAGGCAAGGTGGCCTTATGTCAACAATCTTATTTAATATTATGGCTGATATGTTGAGTATTCTCATAGCAAGGGCTAAGGAGGATGGTCAAGTTGGGGGGGGGGGTCTTATTCCGCATCTGGTTGATGTCTATTCTCCAATATGCGGATGGCATAGTCATTTGCGTTTAGAAAATGACCATCCAAAAGCAGTTAATATGATGTTGATCCTATGTCTTTTCGAACAACTATCGAGTTTCAAAACTAATTTCCACAAAAGTGAGCTCTTCAGTTTTGGTAATGCCCAATAGGAGGAGAGTCAGTACAGGCAACAGGTGGGATCCCTTTCGTTTAAGTACCTCGTGATTCACATTCATCACCATAAGTTCACCGACAAGGAATGAAAAAATTATTGAAGACCGCTTCGCAAAAAAAGTTAGCAGCTGGAAGGGTAAGCTTTTGACTTACCTCTATCAACGATGTCCTTACTAGTCTTCCGATGTTCATGCTATCCTTTTTGAGATAACTATAAAGGAGTGATGAAAAGGCTAGACTTTTATCAGTCTGAGTTCTTTTGTCAATGCAAGGAGCAGAAGCAACAATACATACTTGCTAAATGGGGCATTTTATGTACTCCTAAGGATCATGGTGGGTTGGCCATTGAAAACCTCAAAACTGAAAACAAGTCTTTACTCTACAAATGGTTGTATAAGCTACTTAATGAGGAAGGTGTTTGGCAGAGTTCTTGCATAAAAAATACCTAAACTCCAGAACATTATTCCAAGTAGATGCTAAGCCTACTGATTCACCATTTTGGAGGGGCTTGATGAAGGTCAAGTCATCCTTTTTTAAGATAGCTTCCTTTAAGGTTGGTGACGGGCAATCAATGATGTTTTGGGAAGATAACTGGTTGTGTGACACTCCATTAGCTCTATAATACCCGACCATGTATAATATTGTGTTCAGTAAATATGATTTAGTGGCTTCTGTTCTTGGAACTAGCCCTTTGAACATCCAATTTCGCAGGGCTTTACTACGAACTAAGTGGATCCATTTGGTTTGTAGGTTGATGTCGACCAATCTAACTTAGATGCCACAATCGTTCCGGTGGAAGTTAACCACTAATGGTGTATTCACTATGAAGACCATTTATGCGGATCTTATGGACAATAGACCTATTTTTCATAGAAAACATATCTAGAAAATGAAAATCCATTCCAAAATACAACCTTGCTAAACGTTTCCATGTGGTTTTTGTAGAGGCATGTAGTTCTTACAAAATATGAACTTGCTAAACATAATTGGCATGGTAGCAAAAAATGTTCTTTTGTGATCAGAAGGAGATAATCCATCATTTATTTCTGCCATGTCCATTTACTACCTTGATCTGGCACAAAGTTCATGTTGCATACAATTTAGCACCATGAATGAGTATTCCAAATTCCTTTCGAAACTGGTTAGATGGTATTTCTCATAAGCTGAAGAAATCCATGTGGGTGACATTCTTTGGAAAATATGGAATTACCGGAATGATCATATACACCTAATTTCTTGTAGGTTATCTACAGGAAGACAACTTTAATCCATATGTGGTCATCACTGCAGCATGTGGATCTGCAGGGGCTTATGGCCTCTAGGTGCGACCGGCTGGAAACAATTGTGCAGGGTTTATAACCAGTTGGGCTGTGCGCCACTCGTAGATTATGTGGATGAGCTATGTATAATCTTGAGTTGGACTGGATGTGTCGTATTCTTTTTCTTTTCTTTTTTTCTTCTATGTCTGGAACTCCGTGACTTGAACTTGATTTATGTTTAATAATATGGTTGTGTGCATCATTTGTTGTAGAGACTGGGGTAATCTCTTTTGAAAAAAAATCATATATTCTTATAGGAAATAAAGGTTAAAGGTGCACCTCTAGGAAAGCTAGCATGTCGGGATTGCCGCATGTTCTGCAATAAAGGGGTAACAGTATGTGTGTGTGAGAGAGAAACGCTCGCCGCCATCACACGCGTGGCTGCTCTCGCTACAAGTATTGTTAAGTATTCCCTCTGTAAAAAGATATAAGAGCGTTTAGATCACCAATTAATGTTCTTATATCTCTTCACAAAGAGTAATTTTACAAAAGAAACCTAATGACACTGAATGTTTTCTTATATCCACATATTATATTGCTTAGAACTAGCTTCAAAGACACCAACCTAAAACTCGCAATCCGTTAAGACAGCTCGATCAATTGTGCATCTCGCCGCCTTCAACACCCGCCCTTGCATCACATACGTCTTCTCCTTGCCTTATTAGCCAATGAAGGCACAATTGCTGGCCAGCCACAAACGTAAAGTGAATGGTGTTGACAATGATTTTGTAGTATAAAACATCAATCACCTTATAGATCACAAGAAACCGCGTATCAATCACAAGAGTAGCAAAACTGGTACGTCTAATGAATCAGTCATGAGAAATTGAGCCTCGCTACTGGCTTTGCCCACCCATATTACTCTAATCTAACGCACACAAGTATCAGAGTTGGCGCCTCAGCTTCAACCTTTCACTCCGACGCCGCTCATGTGCGATGATCTTTATACCGCACACGTAGTGTGACACAGACTCAATGACGTTGCATGACTGGGCATCACGGACGTCGACTCGGATGCGTCCATATATGAGATGGCAGGGCTCAATGGCACTGCCATCGCCATTGCCGCCTCGGATGGGGTGGCCAGATGGGGGATGGTAGGCTTTAGACTAGCCACAATGGAGAGTAACATACACTAGTAACATACACATATCCCTAGACTATGTTACTACCTTCGTAGTGGGTAGTAACTTAAGTGTGGTAACATGGAAAGATTTATTTATTAGGTTATAGACTCATATTGCATTGGGACATGTGATGTTACAGTAACTAGCTAAGTTACTACAACTACCTCTCTCCTCATTAACTCATTGCCACATAAGCAAATTTGCTGAGTTGGACTCGATGTTACTGCTAAAGTTACTCCCACTGTGGCTAGTCTTAGTGACACTGCATAACCGCGCATCGCCATAAAGGAGAAGGTAGGCCTCGATCCTCGGTGGGCCATCGACATGGCGGTTGCACGAGTAGACGGTGTCAGCACGAACATGATTGGATAGCCTGGTGGACAACAAAAGAGCATGCCCTAGCCCCTAGGGTCCCTCACAGACAAACAAGGCGCGCCCACCGATCCCTTGCTGCATCGGTAGGGTGATTCCTGCCTCCAGATCCACCCGGTACACCTCATAACCTTTCCGGAAAGTGTTGTTATTGTCACGCATGATCCGACACACAAGAACTCGTTCCCTGTCGTTGTCCACTAATTTCACGGTTTGATCATACCGCGCAGAACCCATATCACCCAGTTCGGACGCCACTGCCAGCTGCGGGTTTGTGGACGCGGTCGTGTCCGCCCCCATGAGGGCTGTCTCGGTGAGGCAGTAGAAGCAGCCCGCAAATGGCAAGGTTGTAATGATGTGGCCGGTGTGCAACCGCGTCCACTGCTTATCGCTGGGCTTGGCGGTGAATAGCTAGTAAGGGTCCATGTGGAGGAATACGGTTGAGTCGTCGGCGAGGCCGGCAACCAACGCACAATCGCCACATAGAGTGTACTTGCCATTACGTCTTTGGGTGCTCCCAGTGTACTGCTGCCTGATCGCGGCCGGGAGGGTGGTCAGCTGCCGGGTGAGCGGGTTGAGGAGGCGGACGACGTAGGTGCGCTTGTCGCACAGCACGATGAGGCCGCCATCAGAGGTGGCCCTGAACACGTACTGGTAGCGGAGCTCCGGCAGGTTCACCCGGATGCGCTCCCCGGTCGAGATGTTCAGAAAGTCACGGCGCTTCCGATGGCGCCGAGGGTCTGTGCGAGCATGATCCACCGCCGGGGGTGGAACCGGCGGTCCAGGCTGTCATGCGCGTGCGGGGACGCGGTGCATCGCCGCCATGTGCGGCACACCGCGCGGAAGCGGAGGTAGTCGGCAACGTCATCCGCGAGGACACGCTCGGCGATCAGGCCTGCCAGCCCGGCGATCAGGTCCGCCCAATCCCTCCTTCAAGCCGCGTATATAGCACGATCGAGTCCCATCAGCCATCAGGCGAGATGAGAGATGACATATTATATCTGTTGCAATCGATCGGGCCAGGGGAACGGGAACTCCACTTACCAGTTAGGGTCGATGGCGGTCCCGGCGATGCGTGCGCATTTTTCTTGCCGGCAACACGTTTCCACGGCTTTGTTAGGTAGTGCAGTGGTCGACGACATGTTCCGGCGAGGCTTGATCTGCGCCGCCGTGAGCTTCAGATCGGAGGATGGTTATGATCCGGCCTGCAACTAGGCGATGGGTGGTCCTTTTTATAGGCCTGGTGTCCCTCACGAACCCTGATTCCGGGACCAGTACGAACTGGTATACTTTTACGGAAATGTTAACGCCCACACATGTGGGCGTTGACCATCTCGACCACACGCATCCATCATCGTCCAGTACTATATGCACGAATCTTGGCACAATCTGGCCGATTTTCTATGCCACGTAGGACAAGGCGACTGTGTGATGTGTGACATAGTTCGCCCGCACGTCGGTTGCCCCCCCCCCCTAGTCAGCGGTTGCCACTCGGGGGCATGCGGTGGAACTGCTATGGGCCTGCACGCCATGCACCGACCGTGGTTGACGTCAAACACATCACACACTTCGCCCGCCTACCCCTCATGGTTCCATTTAGTCATCCCCACAGTTACTCGCACAACCCACTTCGCATTTCAGATGATTGGAGGAGAAGACGAGGGGAGAAGGCGACGGCGGAGGCGGAAGAGTTGACGGAGTTCGCGGCCGTCGGTGGTGCTCGCCGGACCGGAGCGGCCTCGCCGGAGCGCCTACAGATTGAAGGTAATGCTTGCTCCCACTCTCACAATCCTTGCCTGTATTTTTCTCCCCTTCCCTCGGTGTTTGATGCTTCGCTCGAGATTCGTAGAGATTCAGGCGATTTGGCGATGCGCCGGCGTTGCCGCCGCCGGCGGAGTCCTATGCTTGCCGTTTTCGGTGGCACTGGGCAGTTTCGTCGCCGCCGCGGTGGCGGTCTCGCCAGTGTGGTTCTGCCTGTCCGGAGACACACACTAGTTGTGCCTTGGGATTGGGCCGTTGTTTTTCGGTCTGATAGTTGCGCATTGCTTCGAATTGGTATTTGCGATCAGTTCGGGGAGAATTTTGGGGATGAATTTCAAGTCATTACAGTTGCCATTGAACCCCAGATCTAGTTAGTTGTTTTTCAAAACTGCAGTATGAAGGCAAACGTGGTGGTTTGAGTAACTATCATGACTGTATGGCAACTAATTTCTTGAATGATTGTGATAGTTGCCATAAACATTCTTTTCCATGCGGCAACTAATTTCCTGAATGACTGTCATAGTTGCCACAAACATGCTTTTTCCATGTGGCAACTAATTTTTCCTGACTGATTGTGATAGTTGCCACACTGTAGGAATGGTAAAGTGCAGTAAATCGGTAGTCACTGTAGTTTCAGTAACCAATTGCACTGGATGGCAACTAATCTGCACATCAACTATGCATGTTGCCACCTGGATAGTATATTCTTGTGGCAATAGACTATGAACACACGGTGGTTGTTGCCATGTTGTAGACAGGATAATGTGGCAAATTGGCTGCATAACATGGCAACTAATTTGCACATCAACTGTGTCAGATGCCATATATATACTTTTCATGTGGCAAGTTTTTGTCTGAACACAACATGTTTGTTGCCATGTTACAGTCAGTATAATGTGGCAAATTCATTGTACGGAAGACGCAATTTTCGTGTTTCTGCCATGATGACTTGTGATATCCGAACACACTGTGGCAATTTTCAGGTTGTTCATTAGATGTTTTTCATCGCTTGTGATATCTGAACACACTTGTGATATCTGTGTTGCATTTTAACATGTCAATTTCAACCTAACACATTTTTGCCATTGAAACACATGGCAAGTCATTTGTTGTATGAGGACAGGGTGTGAGCTGCCACATCTTAGGTTTTTGTAGTGGAGGATTTTGTGACTTTCTTTTCGTACTACCTTGTGCTAACATGGCAACTTCAACTTTTTTGTTTTTAAGTGCATTTATGATCTGTACATTTTTTTTCAAATGTAACCAATGTGCTTAATTGCCACATTTATGTTTTCAACAATCATAGGGGGGGTGCGTGTTCATGTGATATTTTTGCATTCACTATTTGACATTTTTCACTCGAGCCCATGCGGCAAGGACATTCTGTTAGGTGGCAACTGCTTACTTCCTGCATTTTCATTTCCACAATGACAATTTGGTCTGTTCTTACCTCAGCAGAATGGCTTGCGGCGATCATCAAAATGATGATGATGATTTCATGGATCCACCATAGCGGAATCGGGCAACTGGACGGAGAAAAGAGGGCGACGAGGTAACTGTCCACACACCCTCTTCCTCCTGCATATGTTATTGGTTGCCACCTCGAGCTTGCAGTCGTCTGTCATGAACTAAAATTTCATGACAGTGAAAACATGGCAACAACTGATCATTTGTATGTTTTTTGCAGAAGAAGAAACGTACTCGCAACAGGGCCTCCCAGGAACGACTGACTTCATTAACTGACAGATTTACCGACGATCAGAAGGGAGTTGCTGCTGAGATGGGTATGCAGGCTATGATGAATGTCCGGTGCATGCATCTAGTCAACCCTGTATGTGACTGGCTTGGTGAAATTTACGATCCCGCCTCCAGGGAATTTGTGATTCCAGGACGTGGAAGACTACCATTGAACGAGGAATCCGTGTTCTGCACTTTGGGTGTGCCCCGTGAACAAATCAAAGTCCCGTATGAGGTCAATAACAAGATCGAGGAAACGTTGTTCCCCCGTTTGTTTCCTGAGTTGGAATCCATGCCGAACACGTCTGTACTGGCAGATTCGCTGCAGGCCATGAAAACCCATGGCAAGGTTTTTAAGATGAAACTACTCATGTACCTCATCTCAACTGTTTTCGCGCCGACCACTTCTCTTCGCCCAAGCAACAAATGCTTCCCCATCCTGGTGAATGATCTATCTTTACTACATTATTTTTCCTTCAATTTTTTTGCTCCGATGTCATGTGCAAGCTAGTCACTGCCTGTGTTTTTTGATGTTTTTTCCATTTGATTTCTGATGTGGCAACTCGTTGTCCTGAATTTTGTGTGGTGCAGGCGAAACTGAAAGATGTGAAGAACATGAATTGGTGTAAGTTCATTGCCGACTTCCTGCATGATGCATTCTCAAGCAAGATGTACCAGAAGGATTGTCGACTGCATTTAATGGTATTTTTTACCAGTCCTTTCTGTGAACACTCTTTTTAACACCTTTTATTCATGCATGGCAACCTGATCATAACAAGATGGCAACTGCCATAATGACAATATGGCAACTGCCATCATACTATGATGGCAACTGCCATCATGACAATATGGCAACTGCCATCACACTATGATGGCAACTAGCACATACAGATGGCAACTTGTTCTTTCTCTCTTTTTCATGCACTTCAACTTGATGATCGTAGGAACATATATATTATCCTATTTTCTCGTAAAATACCATGAGCGCAACTGATATTTCTTTCTTTTTAAAATTGATGTACATCAGCTCATGTACGTCGACTGTCTTGATCTGTTCACCGTGGATTTCACTGGGACAGGAGGCCCACCGCCTACGCACAAATTTTCTGTTTCTGCGTGGACTATCGATGATGTCAAGGCTGTGCTTGCTGTAGACAGGATAACTGATACCAAATATGAAAAACTGCAGGTTAGTTCTGGTTTCTTTCTCTACACGGCATTCTTACAAATTTTTGCGGCATAACATATCGTCGTGTGGCAACCGTCTGTGGTTAACAACAGATGACTACCTTTGTTAGTCATGGCTGTCTGAGTATGGTATCCATGTCTCACTCCACATGGCAACTCTGTCATTCGTGCTGAAACTTATATTCACGTCTTCTTTTTTTGTTTGTATTTTGCAACGCATGAACTGCTAGTCAGTGTTCATCATTCTCTCTCTTACATCCTTGCCATTTTTTGGGTTTTTTCCAGCTGATGGCCAAGCATGCTACAGACTACAGCGTGTTTGGGGGGCCTCAAAACTTTGGAAAGTGGATGGACGTGCACCCAGCTCCGACTTGCCCTACTGAGGTAATCAAAGACATATATCTATGGTTGCCTTGCATTATTTTTGATGTCGTGCTAGTTACTGTAATATGGTTGGTCACTGCTGCTTCTTGTTTCATGCACAAGCGAGGGCACCTATTGAGCATCTAATTGGGCAGTTTGCATCCGGAATGACCGGCTTTCTCGGGAAGTTGTTTGAGGGGTGGACGTCCCTTAATGGCTCCGACAATGATGCGGTTGCGAGGCAGTTCACTACATTTGTCCCAGAATGGACACATCGGCCAACTGGTTGCCGTGGCCGGTATGACTACAACAGTTCCCAAGAGCTTGCTGACACACAAGATGAACTAGATGGAGACGCTGGTCTCAGCAAGGATAACGACGATGACATGGAGAACGTGTAACAGGACACCGATGATGATGAACATGTTGAAGTTCATGCACGAGATGTCCCTCCACCGGAGAAAGTCAAAGAACATACGGCTGCGAGAGGTGAGGGGCTGTTGCCATCAAAGAGGGGGAGGGCTCCAGAGAATGTTGCACAGGGTTCTCCTTGCAAGAGGTCTAGGACCGATCCTGTAGCTGCTAGGAGGAGGTTCGACTTTAATTTTAGTTTTTTGTTTTGTCTACATTTTTGGATTAGACGAATCACTTTTTGTATTTGTTTATGCTAAGCGCGGCAACGAGTTTGCTGTCTGACAATTGCCACCTCTTGTTTCCTCCATCTTATACGTGCAGGGAGGCGACAGCTGGTGGACGAGCAGTTACGAAGAAACAGGCACCAACGCCAACCCGTGTTTCTGCTCGGTTGAACAAAGGTGCACCCATTGCTGGTGACACCCCTTCCACTAGGTCATCTCCTCGTACGACGACGTCCAACACCAGGGTTCCTGTCATGCTGCCAGACCTGGGAAAGCCAGTCAAGAAGTAGGTTTTCCTTGTGCTTTCATTGACGTAGTGCTATATTTTTTGCTTTTTCAATGCATCCGTTCAGCTTGCCACATGGGCTTCTGTCATCGTCCCCACATGGGCAACTGCTTTTTTTCAAATGATTTCCTTCCTTTTTTAACTGCATGACAATTCCTGCTTGTTTTTACATGGAAACTGCTATCTAGGCCAAATGGCAACTCTTATTGTACCTACATGGCAACTGCCATCTTTCCATTGGCTAGTGTGCTCATTCCATACCTAGTTTTGAAATTGCATTCCTGGCATATCAGACATTTTTACCATTCTTCAAGTTGGCTAGCATGGCAACTCTTGCTGGATTTGCATGGCAACTGCTAACTATGCCACATGGCAACTCATATTCCCCTTACATGGCAACTACCAGCTTTTCCACCTATTTTTCATTTTTTAGATTTTATACCATGGCAAATATATTTTTGTTCATTTTTAATACCTTTTTCATGTGCTTTTCTTTTTTCCAGGGTGAAGAAGACTACTTCACGCGGGGCCAAGCATATCATTGAGGACCCACTCGAACGCCTTCATTCCAAGTTGTCAACAGGGGGCAACTCAGATGTTCATGAGGCGCCAGTCGACAAAACTGCTGCTGCACCGCAACTGTTCCCACTAACTCTGGCGCAAGTGGCCGACCATCTCTGCCGGTTGCAGATGTGCAGGTTAGAACAACAGGCATCCGTACATCGGGGAGCGACGAGTCGGTATCTGCCAGGACAACTGAAATATTGCCAACTCTTCTGACAATGAAGGATGCTGCTGTGAGCCATGCCACCCCATCAGCAAGCGTTGAAGTGGACGCTCCCGAGACCAACCTAAGCAAGGAAGATTCCCGCTCATCTGACACTGATTCCAAGCGCGTGCATGGTGGCACTCCTGTGTCCACGACAGAAGTGGCTGAGGCGGCAGTTCATAATGATGTGCCATCTGCAGGTGAGAGTCTTGGCACAACAGCACCAGCTCCTGTCGGTGCAGATACTGCTAAGGCGACTATTTCGCGTGCTGGTCTTCCATCGAGGCATCGTAGCCCCCGCAAGCAATCAACAGACATACCCAACGCACCAGTTGTAGCTAGGAGCAGCAGAGATGAGTCTGGTTATGTTCCTGCGTCCACATTGTTCCTGCCACCTGCCAAAAGCAATGTGATGGAGAAACTGGACGACTGGAGCACAACTGATGCAGGTGTCAAGCCGGGCATGAGTGACACAGGTGAACGTCCGGAGCAGACTGCGCCTTTACCCGCAGTGGAAATCCCCAGCTTAAATCTGCGCACTTCCAGGCTCCCAGTCAATGTTGGTGTCCCCTACAGCCCAAACAAGAAGATTGTCAAGGAAGTTGCGGCTGATACCGCTAACAACATGCCCCGCCCTACAAATAAGCCCAATCATTCTGTAGCGGCCGATTCAGATATGTTTGTTGATCTTTCACCCTTGTATTCTGCCCCGCAAGTTGTTCGCGGTCCGGCTAGTAGGCATGAGAGGCACCCAATGGCCTTTACCCCACCGAGCTTCAGCCTTGGCATCAGTCAAGATCAACCAGTGGTGGCAGATCCTATGCTAGTTGCCTTTGCTTTCCCGGGAGGCATGCCCGCGATGATGGCGCAACCAATGGTCGAGGGCAGGAAGGCTGTCAAGTTCACAGAGCCGATCGTCCAAGGTACATTTTCTTATGTGCTTATCATTTTCTTGTATACATCTGTGTAGTCTGACTTTTGCCCTAAGCATTTTTTTGGGTTTCTCACTTGTGATGGCAACTGTTATGTGATGACATGGCAACTGGATTTGCTGCACCATGTCACCTACATTTTTTTGTTGCCATGCTGCATTTTACATTCAACAATCACATGGCAACTGAAGTTGATTCAACATGGCAACTGTAGTTGTTGTCACATGGCAACTACAGTGCAATACACATGGAAACTAGATTTGCTGCACCATGTTACCTGTATTTTTGTTTCCATGCCGCATTTTCCATTCGGCAAGCACATGGCAACTGGAGTTGACACAACATGGCAACTATAGTTGCTGTCACATGGCAACTACAGTGCACTACACATGGCAACTGGATTTGCCTCCACATGGCAACTCCCTACTTTTTGTACATACATTTCACATCAAGCCCCCTATCTTTTTCACATTCCATTTTATTTTGTTTTCCAGGTATCCTAACCCACTTTTTTGATCCTTGCAGGCATCCCTGAGGAGATTTCACCGTCACTTGATGAAGCTTACCGTAGGATCGAGGAGGCAGCATTACAGAGGAGGTCCTCATGAGGTCGGGGGCAATCAAGTTCCAATGTGCCTGCAGATACGGTATCTGAGGATACCATTAGGAGTGCCACCCCTGGTTCTTTGAGGCAGCAGAGGGTAGTTCACCCACCTCCCGCGGAAGACTACGAGCCCGAAGTTAGGGCCACAAAGGAACATACCTAGCTGTATGATATTGTCAAGCGATTTGGAAATGCGAGGGTCAGCATGAAGCACATGAAGGAGCTGAAAGCGTAATGACCACATTTTTCTTTTCTCTTTCTACCATTCATATTTTTTTCTACTTTCTATATATGATCCGCTTACGTTTTAGTTCATCCTTTTTTACTTAGTAGACATGATTCTTTCATGTTATATCATTTTCATACAGCTCATGTTTGGACAGAACCAAGGTCATTCAATGCGAAGCAACATACGTCGACCTGGGTGTCTTGCCGAGTCCGTGAGGCGAAACGGTAAAATGTCGAAGAATGTAGTTGCATGCGGGATTGACTACATCAATAAGCATATGGATATGTGTCCCGACAAAACAATCATGCATTACAGTGTGACCTGCAAAATATGGGATGGTGACTTCCACCACAAAATCCTGAGGAAGAATTTTGCTCAACACAGTCAATTCAAGCTCACACTGAAGAAATATGTGAGTACTCCTTCCCTGTTTGCACTTTTTTTCACATGGTATGGTTTTTTGCCATTATCTGCACTCTGTTTATGTGGCAGATGTTTCATGCGGCATCAACTGCCGTGCAAACTGACTTTTTGATTTTTGCATCCTGTGCAAATTTTTTCTATGTGGCAACTTCAAAGTAAAATACATGGAAATTTTTGTTCATACATGGACGGCAACTTTCTTTCAACTACCCACTATAACTAAACATTCTATGTGATTCTACTTTTTTGTCCCTCAGTTGTTCTTCATGTGAACTCTGCTTCTCATTTTCTTCACTTTTACATGCAGGTCATGTTCCCCATGTTCCAGGAGTTTGCACCACACGACCCAGACGACAAGTGTGGTCACCACTACGTGATCTGTCTTGACCTGAAGAACCAACGCTTTGAGGTGCTTGATTCAATGCATTCGGCAGCCGATGCAGACCTTACTTCGCATGCTGAATTCTTCATCAACAACGTCAAAGAGACATGGAACCGTCACTACGAAAACTCAAAGGTCCAGATCAGTCATTTCCCGATTGAGTACGTGGCGACTACGAAACAGGGGAACACGTAATTTCCTACCCCTCCCCTTCATGTGCCATTTTACATCAATCCCACCACTCTTTGTTGTTACATATGAATTGAATTTTATCATTGATATGTCTGTCCGTTTTGCGAGTTCACCTGACTCTTTTTCTTTGTGTAGGACGGACTGTGGCTTTCACATGTTGGAATACCTTGCAAAGTGGGAAGGTAGACTTGTTCCCGCTGTCAATGCTGCAACGGTTGTTGAGCTCCGCAAATTGTACACATGGAACTGGTTGACGAATGAAGATTTCAACAAGCGGTCCGAAGCACGTGATTTCATGGAGGAAGCTGTCAAGAAAGTCTTCAAGAAGTACAAGTGATCACGTGGCGTTACACACCGGATGCATACCTTACATTCTGTTGCAGAGGAATGTAAGGTACTACCTTTTGTTCTTCTCAAAAACTATGTTTGTGTTCTATTCTATGACTGCAACCCCGAGTAGTCTAGTACGCAGTGGTGGTTCGTGAGTGACATTTGAATATTTTCTGTAATATTTCGTGTGGACATGAACCCATTTCAGGTGTGTTAGTAGATACGTTTTATGTTTATCATTATTATTTGTGGTTTCATTGTTTGCACCACCAGGTTGCTGCTTCGAATGCGTGCACTATGTTCTAAAACATGGCAACTATAGTTCATCAGACATGGTTATAAAAGTCATCGTTATTTTTTCATTTGGCTGTTTTGCTTCTTCTTTTTCATTGCTAACTGCACCGGCTACCATGGTAGTTTTGATCATGTAGCTGTAACCTTTTCTGCGGTTGATGCATGTTACGCTTTTTCAACTTTGTTTCCCATATATTGCACACAACACAGCATGGGTGACTAAAGCGTGTCGAATTATCATGAAAATATACGCGATGTAGAGTCATTACAAATAACATGGCATTTTTCAGTATAGCTAACAGGGAAGATTCAGTACAAAGAACACGGCAGATTCAACATAAACAAGATGGTAGACCCAGTATATTTACCATGATAGATTCAGTATAAAATATCATGGCATATTTAGTACAAAATAGCATGGTAGATTAAACACATATAACATGGCAGATCAAGCACACACAAGATGGCAACTGCAGTTACCCATTCAATGCATTTTTCCTGCAACTTCTGATGCCCCTCAAGATTCAGTCTCCCATTTCTAGAAAAAATTCACAACATCTAGGTTACAAAACAAAATGTCCCCAAGGACCATGTCACAGCGCCCCAATTTTTCTTACGGATTGCCCGTCCCTTTCTTCATTTTCTTGTGTTTTGCTTGAATCTCCAATCCCGATTTGTACCTTATCTCTTTTGGACGCCCCTTTGTGATGGAACGGGGCGGGTTCCTGACCTGGGTTTGTGTGCTTCCTATTCGAGATCCTATTTCTGAGTTTTCAGATGATGGCCCCGTGGACGAAGGCACACTTGATGTGCGGGGGAACCTGTGTAAGGCTTCCTCAGCTTTCCTCTTCTTGATCTCATCAACCTCTCTTTTTAGGGCCTTCCCGTGTTTTTCTACGACTCTTGCTGTCTCATCACTCTTGCATGCTTCATCAATTAGCTCAGCATAGTTCTTTGTCAGCACAACGTGCCTCACGGCTTCCATGGTTGACTCACGTCTCTCGTCATGCATAGCCAGAACTGCGTTTGTTGTCTACGGCGCCAACGCGTCGTCAGCGTCCCAAGTCCATCGCCGCCTTATGAAATGGCGGGGCATCCATGTCACATCGTTCATGTCCATTACTTTTAGTATGTGACAGCACACAATGCCGTCCCGTTCAAACTTGCAGCATTGGCAGTAGTATTCACCTTGGCCGATTGAGGCTTTCACGAAGTAGTTCCTTCCTTTGTCCGGGTCTTCAGGTTCTGAATCTGACATGCCCAAAATAGAACACACATTGAACGTATGTTCGTCCACCTGGAAAGCCGTGAACATGCTGGCATGCTTTATTTTTTCCTGGAATCTGCAAGTTTTGTGTGTTTTCTGTTAAACTATCGTGCGCTCTTTTTTGTAGCACCTTATGTTGTCATGGAAATAGAAATACATTTTTGTTTGAACATGGCAATTATAGTACATTGAACATGGCAAACATATCACCTTGAACATGGTAAATATAGTACATAAGACATGGCAACTGTAGTACATTAGACATGGCAACCGTAATACATTAGATATGGCAACTGCAGTACATTAGACATGGCAAATGCATAACATTTTTCAACTAGGCATCATCATTTCCACACCAACATTCCCAAGTGAGTAACATGGCAACTGCAAAACATGGCAACTACAAAACATGGCAACTGCATTTTATTAAACATGGCAACTGCATTAGACATGGCAACTGCAGTACATTAGACATGGCAACTGCATAACATTTTTCAACTAGGCATCATCATTTTTCAACTGTAATACATTAGACATGGCAACTGCAAAACATGGCAACTGCATTTTATTAAACATGGCAACTGCAGTTGAGTAAACAATGGCAATTGCATTTCAGCAAAACGGCAGTTGCATTTTAGTAAACATGGTAATTGCATTTCAGTAGATATGGCAACAACATAACATTTTTTCAGTTGACATTGGCATTTGCATACCAACATGCCCAATGGAAGTACAGTGCATTAAAACATGGCAACTGCATTTCATTGAACATGGAAACTGCATCCGGGTAAGCATGGCAAATAGAATTTCCATTGAACATGGCAACTGCAGCTGAGTAAGCATGGCAAACAGTATTTCATTAAACATGGCAACCACATATCATGGAAACTGCATTGCATTCTATATGGCACCTACTTCATTCTTGGTTTGCGCGAATATGACCGTAACGCAACTGACTTACTTGTTAAAGATCTTGTTGGTGTATATCTTGCTCATTTGCCTCTCCATCGGTAATTACGTTAGCAATTTTGGCTGCTTTAGCGCGGTGTTCGCTTCTTGCTGTAGCTCAGATCCTAGTATTTTTTGTTGCAAAGCTGTGTACTGCTTGGCAAACTGTAGCAATGAGTTGTCAGGGCTCACGTACCGCTTCAAAACAGCATTGAACCCCTAGCTGCGCTGCATAGTCTACAGAAACGGGAAGAAACACTACATGAAGTAGGCCGGCACCCAGTACATTTGCTTCTCCCACAGATTAGCAAGAGTCTCGTTGTCTGGGACTTGATATGTTTCAATCATGGCCATCCAGCTCCTTTCAAAGTCCTCCACCATCAAGCTGTGGTCCACGCACAGCTCGAATGCCTTGTGCAGCTCTGGAAGGTCAGCAAAGAATGGTCCTAGCGTCTCCTCAGCCTTCTTTATAATGTGCCACCTGCAGTGCCTATGCACTGCCAACGGAAAGACCTCATCTATGCCTGCACGCATGCTAAAATCCTGGTCTGTTATTATGTTCATCGGAGCAAGTCCATCCATGCACTCCAAGAAGGTCTTGAAGAGCCAAACGTACCCATCCGTGTCTTCGTTTCGAACGAGCCCGCATCCGAACTGCAACGACTGATTGTGGTTATTTATTCCTATGAATGGGGCGCATGGCATCTTGTACATATTAGTGAGATACGTCGCGTAAAATGAAATGCAATCTCGGAAATGTTTGTAGGCTCTCCTTGCAGCACCATCCACCCAATACATGTCCTCATCGTCCAACCTTATCCTGTAGAAGAAATCTGGATCTTCCTTCGCTTTCTCATCGAAGTAGGCCATTGTGGCCTCTATGTCAGCCAACTTGCTCTCTCTACGGTACTTTGCCTTTAGGTTTGTGACGTTAGCTGGTATGTAGGGCATGCTACTCAGAGTCCCGTTTTTGCTATGGATGAGTGATAATATCTGGACCATTCTTGATGGACCGACGTTACATTCATGTAGCAGCTTTATGAATTTCTTCTCGAGGGGGGTGAATCCTCTGTGGGCGGTCAGAAATTTCACTAGGTCGAACTTCTTTATGAGTTTGTGGTTGTGCTCGTCAAAATATTCAGTGATCACCCACTGTGCTCCATCTACGTTTAGCTTACACCGGACAGGGCATTCGGTCTTGAGAATGATACCTCTCTTTCGTTCCGGAACGATAGGTGCAACACCTTTCCCCTTCTTGTTCCTTTGTGCCTTGTGGCACCTCATCCTCACCTCTGCTGTACTCATTAGTTTTCTTAATTTTCCTGTGGTATTCGGTGTTGACCGCAAACCCATGGAACTTTGCATATGTTTGGTAGAATTCTGCTTCTACGAACGATTCAAATCGCTGCCCAATGTATGGTGGTTGAGGTACCATGATCTCCGATTGCCCACCATCTTCATCCACTTGTGCTTCGTCATCAGTTTCATCATTCACTTTAGTATCGGCGGCAGTTTCATCTACTTGAGTGTTGCCAGTGCTTGTGTTCAAAGGGGTGCCTGTCGGCATTGCTGGAATGATTGCCATTTCTGACTCTGACTCAACATTGTTTGCGGCATGATTGTTGGCTGGCTGGTGGAATGCGTCCTCTGTGCGCTCAAAGCTCCCCGCAGTAGATGTCCTCGCGCCGCTGTTCACTGTAGTTGTAGGCCCTGTAATAGAAAAAATAGGCACGAGCGTAAGATTTTGCTTGAATAACATGTTTATTTGTAACGAATCACATCAACTTCAAGTGATTTGGCATGACATCATTCAAACAACAAGCCGTGAGTCTGCGTGTGGACATGCATGGCAACTGTAGTTGTCCAGTCATGACAGCTACAGTCCAACAAACATGGCAACTATTGTTTGCCAATGCACGACAACCAGCTCCTTTTTAGTACGAAAACTTGGATTCTATATGCATGGCAGCTGCAATCCTACATACGTGGCAAATACTGCTACCAATACATGGCAACCAGTGTGTTCTAGCATCAAAACTTTGCATTCTAGGCTTGAGCTCACTAGGCAAATGCGATCAACCAGTAGTGCTGCACACATGCTTCTAGCAGTTGGCAAATTTCCGAAGACAATATATGACTCATTGCACACAACCACTTGTTAGTGTTTTATGCTTGATTTTGTCCACCATCACTGATACAATCTTCTTTTTTCGTCACGTGCTATTTGCCACAAAAACAAATGTAGTGCTCTTTTTGTGGTCCAATTTTTTCCTTACCTTGTTGTGCTGCATGTGCCCATCTTGTGTGGTCTGTCACACCAAATTGACGTGCTCTATCTGCAATTTGTGAAGCTTGCCATGAGACGTTTGCCGGGGTACCACCATCGTAATAACCTGTAAGCATTGTAGTAGTTGGTCAATACATGGCAACTGCAGTTTGTGCTGGCATGGCAACTGTAGTTGTCCTGGCATGGCAACTGCAGTTGTTCCTCCATGGCAACTACAGTTGTCCAGGGAGGGCAACAACAGTTGTCCAGGGATGACAACTGCAGTTATTCATTCATGGCAATTGCAGTTGTCCAGTCATGGCAACTGCAGTTGTCAACTAGGCTCCTTGTGCTAATTCACCGCCCGCAACTTCACTTTTTGTGGACTCACCTGTGTATGACGTCGATGGCAGGTACATGGGTGCTGCCTGCTGCCACATGCTGCATGAAGGCTCTGCGTTTTCCCCCGACATAACTCGTGAGTCTTTTGCCAACCTTTGCAAGTTTATTTTTCATGTCCAGACCAGTATGTGTTCTTTTTCGTATGCGTTACCTTGATTAGCCATATTAGCTAGTTGAAGTTGGCTGTCCGTACATTTGTCAGTGTTAGCGCCCTACGACTGAACTTGCCACGGATCCCCCATGAGTGTGGTTTGGTCATAAGAACCTGTGAAAAAATGACAGTGTAGGACATAAGTAGAATGTCATCTTCATCGTCGCGAACATGGCAAATGTTCTTTTCTTTTGTTATCACGCATCATACCAATGCCTGCATACTGTTCTAGTAGTGGCAGCAACGACCCTGCAGAAATGAGTTGACTGTACTTTGATGCATCCCAAGGGGGCGTTTCTGGTCTTTGAGAACCCCAAGTATCAGCGCCATCTTTGTGATTCATTCTTTTCCGTGTCTCGTTTCTGCCAATGTGCTCTCAACCACTATCTTTTCTAAAATCTGGGTGCTAGCTATCCGTTTGATTTGATGGCATCAGCCTCTACAATAGGATGGCAAGCAATAAGTTGACAGAGTGGCAGTTGACGACAATGATAGGTGACAACTGACGTTAGACACCAGTGGCAATTAATTTTCACCCCCCCCCCCATTTATTCCAAATTTCTCATTTTTCTCTCCCTTTTTTATGGATTCCTACACATCCATTTCATTTACCAACTACATCCATCAATCTACTAAGAACTTACGGTTATCTCTAGCGTAGTACATGGCAGATCTAGTGTATTCTTCTTGGCAACTGTGAAGACACAAAACCTATGTAGTGTTTTACCCCTGTAGGATGGATCTAGTTGCCACCTTCATCGGTAATTTTGCAATTTTCTGCCTAGAAGAAGGATGAGAAGCAGTAGGGAGGTCGAGAGATTCACCTGCTTTTAGCTGGTCATCTTTGGAGGGCGTTGTTGGAGTGGGGGTGGGGGGTGGGGGAGATAAGGGGTGTGGTTTGTGGTGGGAAGGCCCTACGGATCTGCTCTACGGATCTGCTCTGGTTGCCATGGCAACCAGAGAAGGCCGACGATGGAGGTAGGGGATCGGGAGGTGGGAGAAGATGGCGGCAGTCAGGATTGGGGATCGATCAGAGGCCGGGACGGCTGGGTCGTGCGGGCTGCTGGGTCCTCTGGCCCGGACGTGCGGGCGGGGTTGCCACACACCGGACGTGCGGGCAGTGCCTTTGCGTGCCCGGACGCGGTCGTGCGGGCAGGTTCTGTTGGGGAACGTAGCAGAAATTCAAAATTTTCCTACGTGTCACCAAGATCTATCTATGGAGAAACCTGCAACGAGGGGAAGGAGAGTGCATCTACATACCCTTGTAGATCGCTAAGCGGAAGCGTTCAAGAGAACGGGGTTGAAGGAGTCGTACTCGTCGTGATCCAAATCACCGGAGATCCTAGTGCCGAACGGACGGCACCTCCGCGTTCAACACACGTACAGCCCGGTGACGTCTCCCATGCCTTGATCCAGCAAGGAGAGAGGGAGAGGTTGAGGAAGACTCCTTCCAGCAGCAGCACGACGGCGTGGTGGTGGTGGAGTAGCGTGGTACTCCAGCAGGGCTTCGCCAAGCACCGCAAGAGACGAGGAGGGAGAGGGGTAGGGCTGCGCCAAGAAGGAGAGGAACTCGTGTGTCTTGGGCAGCCCAAACCTCAAGTATATATAGGGGGAGGGGAGGGGCTGCGCCCCCACCTAGGGTTCCCTCCCTAGGGGTGGCGGCAGCCCCCAGATCCCATCTGGGTGGCGACCAGGTGGAGGGGGAGAGGGAGGCGCACCAGGCATGGGCCCTAAGGCCCATCTGCCCTTAGGGTTTGCCCCCTTTCCTCCCCTTAGGCGCCTTGGGCCCTTGTGGGGGGGCGTACCAGCCCACCTGGGGCTGGTCCCCTCCCACACTTGGCCCATGCAGCCCTCCGGGGCTTGTGGCCCCACTTGGTGGACCCCCGGGACCCTCCTGGTGGTCCCGGTACGTTACCGATAAACCCCGAAACTTTTCTGGTGACCAAAACAGGACTTCCCATATATAAATCTTTACCTCCGGACCATTCCGGAACTCCTCGTGATGCCCGGGATCTCATCCGGGACTCCGAACAACATTCGTTAACCATGTATATCTATTCCTTATAACCCTAGCGTCATCGAACCTTAAGTGTGTAGACCCTACGGGTTCGGGAACCATGCAGACATGACCGAGATAACTCTCCGGTCAATAACCAACAGCGGGATCTGGATACCCATGTTGGCTCCCACATGTTCCACGATGATCTCATCGGATGAACCACGATGTCAAGGACTTAATCAATCCCGTATACAATTCCCTTTGTCTAGCGGTACGATACTTGCCCGAGATTCGATCGTCGGTATCCCGATACCTTGTTCAATCTCGTTACCGGCAAGTCTCTTTACTCATTCCGTAACACATCATCCCGTGATCAACTCCTTGATCACATTGTGCACATTATGATGATGTCTTACCGAGTGGGCCCAGAGATACCTCTCCATTTACACGGAGTGACAAATCCCAGTCTCGATTCATGCCAACCCAACAGACACTTTCGGAGATACCTGTAGTGTGCCTTTATAGCCACCCAGTTACGTTGTGACATTTGGCACACCCAAAGTATTCCTACGGTATCCGAGAGTTGCACAATCTCATGGTCTAAGGAAATGATACTTGACATTAGAAAAGCTTTAGCATACGAACTACACGATCTTTGTGCTAGGCTTAGGATTGGGTCTTGTCCATCCCATCATTCTCCTAATGATGTGATCCCGTTATCAACGACATCCAATGTCCATGGTCAGGAAACCGTAACCACCTATTGATCAACGAGCCAGTCAACTAGAGGCTTACTAGGGACATGGTGTTGTCTATGTATCTCACATGTATCTGAGTTTCCTATCAATACAATTCTAGCATGGATAATAAACGATTATCATGAACAAGGAAATATAATAATAACTAATTTATTATTGCCTCTAGGGCATATTTCCAACAGTCTCCCACTTGCACTAGAGTCAATAATCCAGTTCACATCGATATGTGATTAACACTCAAGGTCACATCCCCATGTGACTAACACCCAAAGAGTTCTGGGTTTGATCATGTTATGCTTGTGAGAGAGGTTATAGTCAACGGGTCTGAACCTTTAAGATCCGTGTGTGCTTTACAAATCTCTATGTCATCTCCTAGATGCAGCTACCACGTTCTATTTGGAGCTATTACATATAACTATTCTACTATACGAATCTAGTTTACTACTCAGAATAATCTGGATTAGTGTCAAAGTTTGCATCGGCGTAACCCTTCACGACGATCTCTTTTACCACCTCCATAATCGAGAAAATTCCTTAGTCCACTAGTTACTAAGGATAACTTTGACCGCTGTCCTGTGATCCATTCTTGGATCACTCTTGTACCCCTTGACTGACTCATGGCAAGGCACACTTCAGGTGCGGTACACAACATAGCATACTGTAGAGCCTACGTCTAAAGCATAGGGGATGACCTTCGTCCTTTCTCTTTATTCTACCGCGGTCAGGTTTCGAGTCTTACTCAATGTTCAGACCTTATAACACAGCCAAGAACTCCTTCTTTGCCGATCCATTTTGAACTCCTGCAAAATCTTGTCACGGTATGTATTCATTTGAAAGTACTATTATGCATTTTGATCTATCCTTATAGATCTTAATGCTCAATACTCAAGTAGCCTAATCCAGGTTTTCCATTGAAAAACACTTTTCAAATAAATCTGCATGCTTTCCAGAAATTCTACATCATTTCGGATCAACAATATGTTAACAACATATACTCATCGGAAATTCTATAGTGCTCCCACTCACTTCTTTGGAAATACAAGTTTCTCATAAACTTTGTATAAACCCAAAATCTTTGATCATCATCAAAGCGTATATTCCAACTCCGAGATGCTTACTCCAGTCCTTAGAAGGATTGCTAGAGCTTTGCATACTTGTTAGCATCTTTCAGGATTGTTAAAAAACTTCTGGTTGTATCACATACAACCTTTCCTCAAGAAAATCGTGAGGAAACAATGGTTTTTGACATCCTATCTGCAAGATTTCATAAATAATGCAGTGACTGCTAATATAATTCCAACAGACTCTTAGCATCGCTACGAGTGAGAAAGTCTCACCGTAGTCAACTCCTTGAACTTGTCGGGAAACATCTTAACGACAAGTCGAGCTTTCTTAATGGTGACATTTACCATCATTGTCCGTCTTCCTTTTAAAATCCATCTGTACTCAACAGCCTTACGACCATCGAGCCGTTCTGCCAAAGTCTACACTTTGTTTTCATACATGGATCCTCTCTCGGATTTTATGGCCTTGAGCCATTTATCGGAATCCGGGCCCACCATCGCTTCTCCATAGCTCGTAGGTTCATTGTTGTCTAGCAACATGACTTCCAAGACAGGATTACGTACAACTCTGAAGTAGTACGCATCCTTGTCGTCCTACGAGGTTTGGGAGTGACTTGATCCGAAGTCTCATGATCAATATCATAAGCTTCCACTTCAATTGGTGTAGGTGCCACAGGAACAACTCTTTGTGCCCTGCTATACACTAGTTGAAGTGACGGTTCAATAACCTCATCAAGTCTCCACTATCCTCCCACTCAATTCTTTCGAGAGAAACCTTTCCTCGAGAAAGGACCCGATTCCAGAAACAATCCCTATTGCTTTCGGATCTGAATTAGGAGGTATACCCAACTGTTTTGGTTGTCCTATGAAGATGCATTTTATCCGCTTTGGGTTCGAGCTTATCAACCTGAAACTTTTTCACATAAGCGTCGCAGCCCCAAACTTTTAAGAAACGACAACTCAGGTTTCTCCAAACCATAGTTCAAACGGTTTCGTCTCAATGGAACTACGTGGTGCCCTATTAAAGTGAGTGCGGTTGTCTCTAATGCCCAACCCATGAACGATAGTGGTAATTCGATAAGAGACATCATGGTGTGAACCACATCCAATAGGGTGCAACTATGATGTTCGGACACACCATCACACTATGGTGTTCCAGGCGGTATTAGTTGTGAAACAATTTCCACAGTGTCTTAATTGTGTGCCAAACTCGTAACTCAGATATTCATTTCTATGATCATATCATAGACATTTTATCCTCTTGTCACGAAGATCTTCTACTTCACTCTGAACTTACTTGAACCATTCAATAATTCAGACTTGTGTTTCATCAAGTAAATATACTCAGTATCTACTTAAATCATCTGTGAAGTAAGAATATAACGATATCCACTGCATGCCTCAGCACTCATTGGACTGCACACATCAAAATGTATTACTTCCAACGAGTTGCTTTCTTGTTCCATCTTACTGAAAACGAGGCTTTTCAGTCATCTTGCCCATGTGGTATGATTTGCATGTCTCAAGTGATTCAAAATCAAGTGAGTCCAAACGATCCATCTGTATAGAGTTTCTTCATGCATATCTACCAACAAACATGGTTCGCATGTCTCAATCCTTTTAGAAAATGAGTGAGTCCAAAGATCCATCAACATGGAGCTTCTTCATGCGTTTTATACCAATATGACTCAAATTGCAGTGCCACATTTGTGTGGTACTATCATTACTATCTTATACCTTTGGCATGAAAATGTGTATCACTACGATCAGGATGGTATTATTCAAATAAACAGAGTAACCATTATTCTCCTTAAATGAATAACCGTATCGCGATAGACATAATCCAATCATGTCTATGCTCAACGCAAACACCAAATAACAATTATTTAGGTTTTAATACCAATCTCGATGGTAGAGGGAGCGTACGATATTTGATCAACCTTGGAAATACTTCCAACACATATCGTCATCTCACCTTTTAGCTAGTCCCCGTTTATTCCGTAGCCTTTTGTTTCGAGTTACTAACACTTAGCAACCGAACCGGTATCTAATACCCTGGTGCTACTAGGAGTACTAGTAAAGTACACATTATAATGCATATCCAATATACTTCTGTCGACCTTGCCAGCCTTCTCATCTACCAAGTATCTAGGGTGGTTCTGCTTCAATGATTGTTCCCCTTATTACAGAAGCACTTAGTCTCGGGCTTGGGTTCAACTTTGGGTTTCTTCACTAGAACAGCAGCTGATTTGCCGTTTCATGAAGTATCCCTTTTTGCCCTTGCCCTTCTTGAAACTAGTGGTTTCACCAACCATCAACAATTGATGCTCCTTCTTGATTTCTACTTTTGTGGTGTCAAACATCGCGAATATCTCAAGGATCATCATATATGTCCCTGATATATTATAGTTCATCATGAAGCTCTAGCAGCTTGGTGGTAATGACTTCGGAGAACCATCACTATTTCATGTGGAAGATCAACTCCCACTCGATTCAAGCGATTGTTGTACTCAGACAATCTGAGCACAAGCTCAACAATTGAGCTTTTCTCCCTTAGTTTGCAGGCTAAGAAAATCATCGGAGGTCTTATACCTCTTGACGTGGGCACGAGCCTGAAATCCCAATTTTAGCCCTCGAAACATCTCATATGTTTTGCGACGTTTTAAAACGTCTTCGGTGCCTCAAATCTAAACCGTTTAACTGAACTATCACGTAGTTATCAAAATGTGTATGTCAGATGTTCGCAACATCCACAGACGACGTTCGAGGTTCAGCACACTGAGCGGTGCATTAAGGACATAAGCCTTCTATGAAGCAATGAGGACAATCCTCAGTTTATGGACCTAGTCCGCATAATTGCTACTATCAACTTTCAACTAAATTTTCTCTAGGAACATATCTAAACAGTAGAACTGAAGCGCGAGCTACGACATAATTTGTGAAGACCTTTTGACTATGTTCAGGATAATTAAGTTCATCTTATGAACTCCCACTCAGATAGACATCCCTCTAGCCATCTAAGTGATTACATGATCCGAGTCAACTAGGCCGTGTCCGATCATCACGTGAGACGGACTAGTCAACATCGGTGAACATCTTCATGTTGATCGTATCTACCATACGACTCATGCTCGACCTTTTGGTCTCTTGTGTTCCGAGGCCATGTCTGTACATGCTAGGCTCGTCAAGTTAACCTAAGTGTTTCGCATGTGTTCCGAGGCCATGTCTGTACATGCTAGGCTCGTCAACACCCGTTGTATTCGAACATAAGAATCTATCACACCCGATCATCATGTGGTGCTTCGAAACGACGAACTTTCACAATGGTGCACAGTTAGGGAGAACACTTTCTTGAAATTTTAATGAGGGGTCATCTTATTTACTACCGTCGTTCTAAGCAAATAAGATGCAAAAACATGATAAACATCACATGCAATCAAATAGTGACATGATATGGCCGATATCATATTGCTCCTTTTGATCTCCATCTTCGGGGCTCCATGATCATCATCGTCACCGGCATGACACCATGATCTCCATCATCATGATCTCCATCATTGTGTCTCCATGAAGTTGTCTCGCCAACTTATTACTTCTACTACCATGGCTACCGGTTAGCAATAAAGTAAAGTAATTACATGGCATTGTTCAATGACATGCAGGTCATACAATAAATAAAGACAACTCCTATGGCTCCTGCCGGTTGTCATACTCATCGACATGCAAGTCGTGATTCCTATTACAAGAACATGATCAATCTCATACATCACATATCATTCATCACATTCTTCTTGGCCATATCACATCACATAGCATACCCTCTAATAGTTAGACATCCTCTAATTGTTGTTTGCATGTTTTACGTGGCTGCTATGGGTTTCTAGCAAGAACGTTTCTTAGCTAAGCAAAAACCACAACGTGATATGCCAATTGCTATTTACCCTTCATAAGGACCCTTTTCATCGAATCCGATCCGACTAAAGTGGGAGAGACAGACACCCGCTAGCCACCTTATGCAACTAGTGCATGTCAGTCGGTGGAACCAGTCTCACGTAAGAGTACGTGTAAGGTCGGTCCGGGCCGCTTCATCCCACAATGCCGCTGAATCAAGATTGGACTAGTAACTGTAAGCATATTGAACAAGATCAACGCCCACAACTACTTTGTGTTCTACTCGTGCATAGAAACTACGCATAGACCAAGCTCATGATGCCACTGTTGGGGAACGTAGCAGAGATTCAAAATTTTCCTACGTGTCACCAAGATCTATCTATGGAGAAACCAGCAACGAGGGGAAAGAGAGTGCATCTACATACCCTTGTAGATCGCTAAGCGGAAGCGTTCAAGAGAACGGGGTTGAAGGAGTCGTACTCGTCGTGATCCAAATCACCGGAAATCCTAGTGCCGAACGGATGGCACCTCCGCGTTCAACACACATACAGCCCGGTGACGTCTCCCATGCCTTGATCCAGCAAGGAGAGAGGGAGAGGTTGAGGAAGACTCCTTCCAGCAGCAGCACGACAGCGTGGTGGTGGTGGAGGAGCGTGGTACTCCAGCAGGGCTTGGCCAAGCACCGCAAGAGACGAGGAGGGAGAGGGGTAGGGCTGCGCCAAGGAGAGGAACTCGTGTGTCTTGGGCAGCCCAAACCTCAAGTATATATAGGGGGAGGGGAGGGGCTGCGCCCCCACCTAGGGTTCCCTCCCTAGGGGTGGCGGCAGCCCCCAGATCCCATCTGGGTGGCGGCCAGGTGGAGGGGGAGAGGGAGGCGCACCAGGCATGGGCCCTAAGGCCCATCTGCCCTTAGGGTTTGCCCCCTTTCCTCCCCTTAGGCATCTTGGGCCCTTGTGGGGGGGCGCACCAGCCCACCTGGGGCTGGTCCCCTCCCACACTTGGCCCATGCAGCCCTCCGGGGCTTGTGGCCCCACTTGGTGGACCCCCGGGACCCTCCTGGTGGTCCCGGTACGTTACCGATAAACCCCGAAACTTTTCTGGTGACCAAAACAGGACTTCCCATATATAAATCTTTACCTCAGGACCATTCCGGAACTCCTCATGACGCCCGGGATCTCATCTGGGACTCCGAACAACATTCAGTAACCACGTATATCTATTCCTTATAACCCTAGCGTCATCGAACCTTAAGTGTGTAGACCCTACGGGTTCGGGAACCATGCAGACATGACCGAGATAACTCTCCGGTCAATAACCAGCAGTGGGATCTGGTTACCCATGTTGGCTCCCACATGTTCCATGATGATCTCATTGGATGAACCACGATTTCAAGGACTTAATCAATCCCGTATACAATCCCTTTGTCTAGCGGTACGATACTTGCCCGAGATTCGATCGTCGGTATCCCGATACCTTGTTCAATCTCGTTACCGGCAAGTCTCTTTAATCGTTCCGTAACACATCATCCCGTGATCAACTCCTTGATCACATTATGCATATTATGATGATGTCCTACCGAGTGGGCCTAGAGATACCTCTCCGTTTACACGGAGTGACAAATCCCAGTCTCGATTCGTGCCAACCCAACAGACACTTTCGGAGATACATGTAGTGTGCCTTTATAGCCACCCAGTTACGTTGTGACGTTTGGCACACCCAAAGTATTCCTACGGTATCCGGGAGTTGCACAATCTCATGGTCTAAGGAAATGATACTTGACATTAGAAAAGCTTTAGCATACGAACTACACGATCTTTGTGCTAGGCTTAGGATTGGGTCTTGTCCATCACATCATTCTCCTAATGATGTGATCCCGTTATCAACGACATACAATGTCCATGGTTAGGAAAGCGTAACCATCTATTGATCAACGAGCCAGTCAACTAGAGGGTTACTAGGGACATGGTGTTTTCTATGTATCCACACATGTATCTGAGTTTCCTATCAATACAATTCTAGCATGGATAATAAACGATTATCATGAACGAGGAAATATAATAATAACTAATTTATTATTGCCTCTAGG
Organism: Triticum dicoccoides; assembly: GCF_002162155.2. Taxonomy (NCBI): domain Eukaryota; kingdom Viridiplantae; phylum Streptophyta; class Magnoliopsida; order Poales; family Poaceae; genus Triticum; species Triticum dicoccoides. The sequence continues at coordinate 752,707,310 of NC_041382.1, forward strand.
GCATATTTCCAACAGGTTCCTGTCCATGCCACACGAGGCGTGTGGCACAACTACCCGATACACCACACGTGTGGCAGTTATTGGCATCCTACTTTTATAGTTGTTTAGAAAAAATACTACTAGCATAAATTATAAACCGGACGCTATACATATAGTAATATCCAACGGATGTTCACACGTCAATTCATCCTCTTTCCACACACTCTGACCGACCAAGCGAAGCAATAGCCGCAAATCTCCATTCTCTCTGTCGCCAAGCTCTCCCATCCTAGACATCATGGCCCCATCATGAGCTTCCTCTCGTGACACTGTACCTCTAGCCACCTCATCGTAGTTGGTCACTACTGTGGAATGGGGAAATCCGTCGCTGAGGTTTGTCATTTCGTAGTATATGGGGAGTCGCGTTGCCGCCTAAGAGCATCTCCAGCCGCGGCCCCAGAAAGGCCTCCCCAGGCGTTTTTTCACGCCGGCGCAGAAAAATCAGCCTAGTCACGCCCCCAGGAGCCTGATGTTCGCCGGCCTGGGCCGAATTTAGCGCCGGCGGACCCAGGCCGAACCTGGCGCGCTGGGGGGGGGGGCGCTCGGGGGCGCCGAGGCGAGCGGTTTTGGCATGGAAGAGCCGCGGACCCGCCACGTCAGCGACACCGTGCGTCTTCTTCCCCGAACGCCTCGGTTTCCCGCGGGGAATCAATGGCAAGGCTGGCGCCGGTCAGCCTTACCATTGATTCCTCACGGGCGGCGCGCCGACGCCCCCCTCCACCGCTCGCTCCGCGAACAGGAGTCTTGACTCCTGTTCCAGGCGAACATCCCGGCGCCGCCGGACATGCGCGCCGGGCCAACGGGGTGGAGACTCAGCAACGGGGGAGTGCCCATTCCCCCATTGCCCGATCCCGTGGCGAAGCCGGGCTACTTCACCGACGAGGTCGACGTCGTGCGCGCCTCCCTCACTGATGCCCAGCTCGCCCTCCCCGAGTACGCTGCCGACAACATAGCAGCGTGGACGGCGTACTTCCAGCGCCGGCAGCAGCAAAGGATGGCGTCCACCAATGGCGCGCCAGTGGTGGCCGGACCGAAGAACAACGAGGGACGCACCTGTGGTGGGGTGTCCCCGACCGCACCCTCGAGGGCGTTCTGACGTACCTCGAGGGCGGCAATGACCCGCTGTTGGCATACCCCCCGGCGAGGGCGGCCGCCACGGCCACGGCTCACCGCCGACGCGATGGGCAATGGTTGCTGAGGGAGTCCTAGATTAGGGGGTATCCGGACAACCGGATTATATCCTTTGGCCGGACTGTTGGACTATGAAGATACAAGATTGAAGACTTCGTCTCGGGTCCGGAAGGGACTCTACTTGACGTGGAAGGCAAGCTAGGCAATATGGATATGTATATCTCCTCATTTGTAACCGACCTTGTGTAACCCTAGCCCCCTCCGGTGTCTATATAAACCGGAGGGTTTTAGTCCGTAGGACAACATACAATCAGACCATAGGCTAGCTTCTAGGGTTTAGCCTCTCTGATCTCGTGGTAGATCAACTCTTGTAATACTCATATCATCAAGAATAAATTAAGCAGGACATAGGGTTTTACCTCCATCAAGAGGGCCCGAACCTGGGTAAAACATCGTGTCCCCTGCCTCCTGTTACCATCCGCCTTAGACGCATAGTTCGGGACCCCCTACCCGAGATCCGTCAGTTTTGACACCGACATTGGTGCTTTCATTGAGAGTTCCTCCGTGACGTTGCCGTAAGGAAGGATGCCTCATCTCGTTGTTAAAAACAACATTACCGCCGGGGGAGCTCTGGCTGTTGGCCAAACTCTCCGGCTAGGCAGTTTCGTCATGACCGCCTGTTCGGCCGCTACACCGACGACGACTTCTCGGGTCATCAAAAACAGCCTCCACGTCAGCTCGGAATTCGCTGAGCAGATGGATCCAATGGAGCTCTCTTCCCTAAACGAACTCTTGGATCGCATCGCCGCCTCGGGAGTCCCTACGGACTATGATCGGATTGGGCTTAAACCCGATCGAAGGGAGATTAACTCTCCACCGGTCACCCATCATGTTGCGGTGGTGGAGGAACAATGCGGAGATTCTTCCTCTATCTTGAGGACTAACTATGTCCGAATTCCTGAGCTCTCTGAGCCGGATACCCGTTTACGGGAGGACATCACCCAAACCCTGAACCTAGAGTCAGGCAGCGGGCCAGACTCATCGGGCAACATACCAGAATCCGAACTTCCAAGATCGGAAACCCCCCGGCCCCTGGGTCTCAGATCGGGTAGGGGTCTGGACTCAAATCCACCCACCCACCCAGACATAAACTATCTTTCCCACATCAGGCAAGAGCCCCATGAAACAGTACATCATTATTGGGCCAGATTCCTCCTTGTGATGAACAAGGTTAAGGACTACCGCGAGGAAGAGGCAGTCTCACTTTTCTGCAATAACTGCACGGACAAGGGAATCCTTAACGCCATAGGTCGCCGTGACATATCACGCTTCGCCGACTTGGCGTCCATAGTATGAAAGTACTGTGCGATGGGAAGTGCCTGGAAAACCGAAATGAATTTTGGGATAATCCAGCTCCAAATATGCACCCAGTCCGAGGTAAAAGAGTGCACTATCATAAGACACCCGAGTTCATTACAAAGAAAAAAAACCTCTACAGGGCACGGAACCGTATTGGAGGGATGGCTTAACGGACCCTGCAAAATTCATAGCACAGCGGATACAATACCAACCCACAGCCTTAGAGCATGTTGGATACTCCGGTAGGTGGCCAAAAGTGGCGAGGATCTTCTTATCCCAAATACCACATAGCACCATCCCGTGGATAACAATACGATCTTAACAGTCTTTGAGACCTTCGCGTCAAATAATAGGCGCAAGCGAACACTCCACAGCATTACTGAAATCTGCCATGTAGCAACAATAAATCCATGGAGTGACACGACTATTACCTTCAATGCCAGTGACGAACCTAAATTCTGAACAGCTAGAGCACTAGCCGCACTGGTCCTCAGTCCAATCGTGGACGGCTTTCGACTCACCAAAGTACTCATGGACGGCGGCTGCGGATTAAACCTCATCTATGAGGAAACTCTTCAAAAAATGGAAATAGACTGGAACCGCATTGAGCAAAGTAGCACAACCTTCAGAGGAATCATACCTAGTCGGGAAGCACGATGCGCTGGGAAAATCACACTAGATGTGTTATTCGGTATGCTAGAGAACTATAGGTCCGAAGAAATCACATTTCAAGTGGCCCTATTTAGCAGTGGATACCACGCCCTTTTAGGACGTGAGGCGTTCACGATCTTCCAAGCTGTACCCCATTATGGGTACATGAAGCTCAAAATGCCCAGGCCCAACGGAATCATCACTCTCGCCAGTGATCCGGACACAGCACTTCACACCGAAAACAAAACAGCCGCACTGGCCCTCGAGGCATTATCCGAAGCCCTCTCTGCCGAGGAATTAACCACGCTACACTCCATGATGGATAGGGACGACGTGATACTCGACAAGAGATCCAAGTCCACCTCTTTTAAACCAACGGATGAAATAGTCAAAGTCCAAGTCCACCCAACGGACCCTAAAAAACAGCCTCCATCAGGGCACAGTTAAACCCCGCCATGGATGCCGCACTACGGGAGTTCCTGCGCGAGAATTGGGACATATTCGCCTGAAATCCCTCAGACGTGCCAGGAATCCCACGCAGGCTGGCCGAGCATAGCCTCAATATCCTAAAGGTATTCAAGCCGGTCAAGCAGGCTCTTCGGCGTTTCTCGGAACCTAAGAGACAGGCCATGGGAGAGGAACTAGCTAAGTTATTGGAGGCCGGATTCATCAGAGAAATAAAACACCCGGACTGGCTAGCAAACCTGGTGATGGTACCAAAGAAGGATAAATCCTGGCGCCTTTGTGTCGATTTCAAGGACCTCAATAAAGCTTGCCCAAAGGATCCCTTCCCCCTCCCCCGCATTGATCAAATTATTGATGCTACCGCAGGACATGAGTCATTGTGTTTCCTCGACGCATACTCCGGTTACCACCAAATCAAGATGGCGGAGTCCGACCATGCCGCAACGGCATTCATCACACCATACGGTCCCTTCTGTTTCAACACAATGCCTTTTGGGCTCAAAAACGCCGGTGCAACATATCAGCGCATGATTCAGACATGTCTGGAGAAATAAATCGGCAAAACGGTAGAGGCATACGTAGATGATGTGGTCGTCAAAACTAAACACGTCGACTCTCTGATAGACGACTTGAGGCTCACATTCGACACCTCCGAATATACGACATCAAGCTCAATCCGGAAAAAATGCGTTTTCGGCGTACCAGCCGGAAAGCTCCTGAGTTTCATTGTCTCCAGTAGAGGTATTGAAGCTAATCCGGCCAAAATCCGAACTTTGTTACAGTTGGCTACCTCAACAGACCTCAAACAAATCCAGAAGTTAACTGGATGTGTGGCGGCTCTAAGACGCTTTATCTCCCGCTTAGGAGAAAAGGCATTACCCCTTTATCGCCTCCTTCGGCGCACCGAACACTTCGAGTGGACGGACGCTGCCACAGCCGGATTGGAAGAAATAAAAGCCATACTGACAACCAACCCAATCCTAGCCGCGCCAAACATCGGTGAACCAATGCTACTATTGAAGGAAATATGCCCTAGAGGCAATAATAAAGTTATTATTTATTTCCTTATATCATGATAAATGTTTATTATTCATGCTAGAATTGTATTAACCGGAAACATAATACATGTGTGAATACATAGACAAACAGAGTGTCACTAGTATGCCTCTACTTGACTAGCTCGTTAATCAAAGATGGTTATGTTTCCTAACCATAGACAAAAGAGTTGTTATTTGAGTAACGAGGTCACATCATTAGTTGAATGATCTGATTGACATGACCCATTCCATTAGCTTAGCACCTGATCGTTTAGTATGTTGCTATTGCTTTCTTCATGACTTATACATGTTCCTATAACTATGAGATTATGCAACTCCCGTTTGCCGGAGGAACACCTTGGGTGCTACCAAACGTCACAACGTAACTGGGTGATTATAAAGGAGCATTACAGGTGTCTCCAAAAGTAGATGTTGGGTTGGCGTATTTCGAGATTAGGATTTGTCACTCCGATTGTCGGAGAGGTATCTCTGGGCCCTCTCGGTAATGCACATTACATAAGCCTTGCAAGCACTGCAACCAATATGTTAGTTGTGAGATGATGTATTACGGAACGAGTAAAGAGACTTGCCAGTAACGAGATTGAACTAGGTATTGGATACCGACGATCGAATCTCGGGCAAGTAACATACCGATGACAAAGGGAACAACATATGTTGTTATGCGGTCTGACCGATAAAGATCTTCGTAGAATATGTAGGAGCCAATATGGGCATCCAGGTCCCGCTATTGGTTATTGACCGGGGACGTGTCTCGGTCATGTCTACATTGTTCTCGAACCCGTAGGGTCCGCACGCTTAAGGTTATGATGACAGTTATATTATGAGTTTACATGTTTTGATGTACCGAAGGAGTTCGGAGTCCCGGATGAGATTGGGGACATGACGAGGAGTCTCGAAATGGTCGAGACGTAAAGATTCATATATTGGATGATATGGTTAGGCCAAGGGGTCAAGCCCATGAGGCTTTAGATCGGTGCAAAAGGAGTTTTGCGGAGTCCAGGGGGCCAAACGCCGGAGACCCTGGCGTCTGGCCCTGGGCCAGACGCCGAGGCCCATGGCGTCTGGGCCAGACGCCAAGGATTGTGGCGTTTGGTCCTGGAGTCCGAGTGGGACTCTTGCCTTTCGGGAAAAACCGACTTTGAGGAGGCTTTTGCTCCAAGTTTCGACCCCGGGGCTCAACATATAAATAGAGGGGCAGGGCTAGCACCAAAGACACAACAATTGATCCCTTGGATCTCTTAGCCGTGTGCGGTGCCCCCCTCCACCATAGTCCACCTCGATAATATCGTAGCGGTGCTTAGGCGAAGCCCTGCGACGGTAGAACATCAAGATCGTCACCACGCCGTCGTGCTGACGGAACTCTCCCTCGACACTCGGCTGGATCGGAGTTCGAGGGACGTCATCGAGCTGAACGTGTGCTAGAACTCGGAGGTGCCGTAGTTTCGGTGCTTGATCGGTCGGGCCGTGAAGACGTATGACTACATCAACCGCGTTGTGCTAACGCTTCTGCTTACGGTCTACAAGGGTATGTAGACAACACTCTCCCCTCTCGTTGCTATACATCACCATGATCTTGCGTGTGCGTAGGAATTTTTTTTGAAATTACTACGAAACCCAACAGTGGCATCCGAGCCTAGGTTACTTATGTTTATGTTATATGCACGAGTAGAACGCAAGTGAGTTGTGGACGATACAAGTCATACTGCCTACCAGCATGTCATACTTTGGTTCGGCGGTATTGTTGGACGAGACGACCCGGACCAACCTTACGCGTACGCTTACGCGAGACCGGTTCCCTCGACGTGCTTCGCACATAGATGGCTTGCGGGCGACTGTCTCTCCAACTTTAGTTGAACCGAGTATGGCTACGCCCGGTCCTTGAGAAGGTTAAAACGGAGTCTATTTGACAAACTATCGTTGTGGTTTTGATGCGTAGGTGAGATTGGTTCTTACTTAAGCCCGTAGCAGCCACGTAAAACATGCAACAACAAAGTAGAGGACGTCTAACTTGTTTTTGCAGGGCATGTTGTGATGTGATATGGTCAAAGCATGATGCTGAATTTTATTGTATGAGATGATCATGTTTTGTAACCGAGTTATCGGCAACTGGCAGGAGCCATATGGTTGTCGCTTTATTGTATGCAATGCAATCGCGATGTAATGCTTTACTTTATTACTAAACGGTAGTGATAGTCGTGGAAGCATAAGATTGGCGAGACGACAACAATGCTACGATGGAGATCAAGGTGTCGCGCCGGTGACGATGGTGATCATGACGGTGCTTCGGAGATGGAGATCACAAGCACAAGATGATGATGACCATATCATATCACTTATATTGATTGCATGTGATGTTTATCTTTTTATGCATCTTATCTTGCTTTGATTGACGGTAGCATTATAAGATGATCTCTCACTAAATTATCAAGAAGTGTTCTCCCTGAGTATGCACCGTTGCGAAAGTTCTTCGTGCTGAGACACCACGTGATGATCGGGTGTGATAGGCTCTACGTTCAAATACAACGGGTGCAAAACAGTTGCGCACGCAGAATACTCAGGTTAAACTTGACGAGCCTAGCATATGCAGATATGGCCTCGGAACACGGAGACCGAAAGGTCGAGCGTGAATCATATAGTAGATATGATCAACATAACGATGTTCACCATTGAAAACTACTCCATCTCACGTGATGATCGGTCATGGTTTAGTTGATTTGGATCACGTAATCACTTAGAGGATTAGAGGGATGTCTATCTAAGTGGGAGTTCTTAAATAATATGATTAATTGAACTTTAATTTATCATGAACTTAGTCCTGGTAGTATTTTGCAAATTATGTTGTAGATCAATAGCTCGCGTTGTTGCTTCCCTGTGTTTATTTTGATATGTTCCTAGAGAAAATCATGTTGAAAAATGTTAGTAGCAATGATGCGGATTGGATCCGTGATCTGAGGTTTATCCTCATTACTGCACAGAAGAATTATGTCCTTGATGCACCGCTAGGTGACGGACCTATTGCAGGAGCAGATGCAGACGTTATGAACGTTTGGCTAGCTCAATATGATGACTACTTGATAGTTTAGTGCACCATGCTTAATGGCTTAGAATCGGGACTTCAACAACGTTTTGAACGTCATGGAGCATATGAGATGTTCCAGGAGTTGAAGTTAATATTTCGAGCAAATACCCGAGTTGAGAGATATGTAGTCTCCAACAAGTTCTATAGCTAAAAGATGGAGGAGAATCGCTCAACTAGTGAGCATGTGCCCAGATTGTCTGAGTACAACAATCGCTTGAATCAAGTGGGAGTTAATCTTCCAGATAAGATAGTGATTGACAGAATTCTCTAGTCACCATCACCAAGTTAGTAGAACTTCGTGATGAACTATGATATGCAAGGGATAACGGAAACAATTCCCAAGCTCTTCGTAATGCGGAAATTGACGAAGGTAGAAATCGAGAAAAACATCAAATGTTGATGGTAGACAAGACCACTAGTTTCAAGAAAAGGGCAGAGGGAAGAAGGGGAACTTCAAATAGAATGGCAAGCAAGTTGCTGCTCAAGTGAAGAAGCCCAAGTCTGGTCCTAAGCCTGAGACTAAGTGTTTCTACTGCAAAGGGACTGGTCACTGGAAGCGGAACTACCCCAAGTGATTGGCAGATAAGAAGGATGGCAAAGTGAACATAAGTATATTTTATATACATGTTATTGATGTGTACTTTACTAGTGTTTATGGAAACCCCTCAGTATTTGATACTAGTTCAGTTGCTAAGATTAGTAACTCGAAACGGGAGTTGCAGAATAAACAGAGACTAGTTAAGGGTGAAGTGACGATGTGTGTTGTAAGTGGTTCCAAGATTGATATGATCATCATCGCACACTCCCTATACTTTCGGGATTAGTGTTGAACCTGAATAACTGTTATTTGGTGTTTGCGTTGAGCATGAATATGATTTGATCATGTTTATTGTAATACGGTTATTCATTTAAGTAAGAGAATAAATTGTTGTTCTGTTTACATGAATAAAACCTTATATGGTTACACACCCAATGAAAATAGTTCGTTGGATCTCGATCGTAGTGATACACATAATCATAATATTGAAACCAAAAGATGCAAAGTTAATAATGATAGTGCAACTTATTTGTAGCACTGCCGTTTAGGTCATATTGGTGTAAAGCGCATGAAGAAACTCCATGCTGATGGGATTTTGGAATCACTTGATTATGAATCACTTGATGCTTGCGAACCATGCCTTTTGGGCAAGATGACTAAAACGCCGTTCTCCGGAACAATGAAGCAAGCAACAGATTTGTTGGAGATCATACATACTGATGTATGTGGTCCGGTGAATATTAAAGCTTGCAGCAGGTATCATTTATTTTCTGACCTTCACAGATGATTTGAGCAGATATGGGGATATCTACTTGATGAAACATAAGTTTGAAACATTTGAACAGTTCAAAGAATTTCAGAGTGAAGTGGAAAATCATCGTGACAAGAAAATAAAGTTTCTACGATCTGATCGCGGAGACAAATATTTGAGTTACGAGTTTGGTCTTCAATTAAAACAATGTGGAATAGTTTCACAAACTCATGCCACATGGAACACCACAGCACAATGGTGTGTCCGAACGTCATAACCGTACTTTATTAGATATATAGTGCAATCTATGATGTCTCTTACGGATCTACCACTATTGTTTTGGGGTTATGCATTAAAGACAGCTACATTCACATTAAATAGGGCACCATCTAAATCCGTTGAGGCGACACCATATGAACTATGGTTTGGCAAGAAACCTAAGCTGTCGTTTCTTAAAGTTTGGGGTTGCAATGCTTATATGAAAAAATTTCATCCTGATAAGCTCAAACTCAAATCGGAGAAGTGCGTCTTCATAGGATATCCAGAGGAAACTATTGGATACACCTTCTACCACAGATCCGAAGGCAAGATTTTTTTTTCTAAATTCGGAAACTTTCTGGAGAAGGGGTTTATCTTGAAAGAAGTGAGTGGGAGGAAAGTAGAACTTGACGAGGTAACTGTACCTGCTCCCTTATTGGAAAGTAGTACATCACAGAAAACTGTTTTTGTGACACCTACACCAGTTAGTGAGGAAGCTAATGATGATGATCATGAAACTTCAGAACAAGATACTACTGAACCTCATAGATCAACCAGAGTAAGATCCGCGCCAGAGTGGTACGGTAATCCTGTTCTGAAAGTCATGCTACTAGATCATGATGAAACCTACGAACTATGAAGAAGCGATCATGAGCCCAGATTCCGCAAAGTGGCTTGAAGCCATGAAATCTGAGATGGGATCCATGTATGAGAACAAAGTATGGACTTTGGTTGACTTGCCCGATGATCGGCAAGCAATTGAGAATAAATGGATCTTTAAGAAGAAGACTGACGCTGATGGTAATGTTACTGTCTACAAAGCTCGACTTGTCGCAAAAGGTTTTCGGCAAGTTCAAGGGATTGACTACGATGAGACCTTCTCACCCGTAGCGATGCTTAAGTCCGTCCGAATCATGTTAGCAATTGCCGCATTTTATGATTATGAAATTTGGCAGATGGATGTCAAAACTGCATTCCTGAATGGATTTCTGGAAGAAGAGTTGTATATGATGCAACCGGAAGGTTTTGTCGATCCAAAGGGAGCTAACAAAGTGTGCAAGCTCCAGCGATCCATTTATGGACTGGTGCAAGCCTCTCGGAGTTGGAATAAACGTTTTGATATTGTGATCAAAGCATTTGGTTTTATACAGACTTTCGGAGAAGCCTGTATTTACAAGAAAGTGAGTGTTAGCTCTACAACATTTCTGATAAGTATATGTGAATGACATATTGTTGATCGGAAATAATGTAGAATTATTCTGTAAAGCATAAAAGGAGTGTTTGAAAGGAGTTTTTCAAAGAAAGACTTCGGTGAAGCTGCTTACATATTGAGTTTCAAGATCTATAGAGATAGATCAAGACGCTTGATAAGTTTTTTCAATGAGTACATACCTTGACAAGATTTTGAAGTAGTTCAAAATGGAACAGTCAAAGAAAGAGTTCTTGCCTGTGTTACAAGGTGTGAAGTTGAGTAAGACTCAAAGCCCGACCACGGCAAAAAATAGAAAGAGAATGAAAGTCATTCCTATGCCTCAGTCATAGGTTCTATAAAGTATGCCATGCTGTGTACCAGATCTATTGTATACCCTACACTGAGTTTGGCAAGGGAGTACAATAGTGATCTAGGAGTAGATCACTGAACAGCAGTCAAAATTGTCCTTAGTGGAATAAGGATATGTTTCTCTATTATGGAAGTGAAAAAAGGTTCGTCGTAAAGGGTTACGCCGATGCAAGTTTGACACTAATCTAGATGACTCTAAGTCTCGATCTAGATACATATTGAAAGTGGGAGCAATTAGCTAGAGTAGCTCCATGCAGAGCATTGTTGACATAGAAATTTGCAAAATACATGAGGATCTGAATGTGGCAGACCCGTTGACTAAGATTCTCTCACAAGCAAAACATGATCACACCTTAGTACTCCTTGGGTGTTAATCACATAGCGATGTGAACTAGATTACTGAATCTAGTAAACCCTTTGGGTGTTGGTCACATAGCGATGTGAACTATGGGTGTTAATCACATGGTGATGTGAACTATTGCTGTTAAATCACATGGCGATGTGAACTAGATTATTGACTCTAGTGCAAGTGGGAGACTGAAGGAAATATGCCCTAGAGGCAATAATAAAGTTATTATTTATTTCCTTATATCATGATAAATGTTTATTATTCATGCTAGAATTGTATTAACCGGAAACATAATACATGTGTGAATACATAGACAAACAAAGTGTCACTAGTATGCCTCTGCTTGACTAGCTCGTTAATCAAAGATGGTTATGTTTCCTGACCATGAACAATGAGTTGTTATTTGAGTAACGAGATCACATCATTAGTTGAATGATCTGATGACATGACCCATTTCATTAGCTTAGCACCTGATCGTTTAGTATGTTGCTATTGCTTTCTTCATGACTTATACATGTTCCTATGACTATGAGATTATGCAACTCCCGTTTGCCGGAGGAACACTTTGGGTGCTACCAAACGTCACAACGTAACTGGGTGATTATAAAGGAGCATTACAGGTGTCTCCAAAAGTAGATGTTGGGTTGGCGTATTTCGAGATTAGGATTTGTCACTCCGATTGTCGGAGAGGTATCTCTGGGCCCTCTCGGTAATGCACATCACATAAGCCTTGCAAGCATTGCAACTAATATGTTAGTTGTGAGATGATGTATTACGGAACGAGTAAAGAGACTTGCCAGTAACGAGATTGAACTAGGTATTGGATACCGACGATCGAATCTCGGGCAAGTAACATACCGATGACAAAGGGAACAGCGTATGTTGTTATGCGGTCTGACCGATAAAGATCTTCGTAGAATATGTAGGAGCCAATATGGGCATCCAGGTCCCGCTATTGGTTATTGACCGGAGACGTGTCTCGGTCATGTCTACATTGTTCTCGAACCCGTAGGGTCCGCACGCTTAAGGTTACGATGACAGTTATATTATGAGTTTACATGTTTTGATGAACCGAAGGAGTTCGGAGTCCCGGATGAGATCGGGGACATGACGAGGAGTCTCGAAATGGTCGAGACGTAAAGATTCATATATTGGATGATATGGTTAGGCCAAGGGGTCAAGCCCATGAGGCTTTAGATCGGTGCAAAAAGGAGTTTTGCGGAGGCCAGGGGGCCAAACGCCGGAGACCCTGGCGTCTGGGCCAGACGCCAAGGATTGTGGCGTTTGGTCCTGGAGTCCGAGTGGGACTCTTGCCTTTCGGGAAAAACCGACTTTGAGGAGGCTTTTGCTCCAAGTTTCGACCCCGGGGCTCAACATATAAATAGAGGGGCAGGGCTAGCACCAAAGACACAACAATTGATCCCTTGGATCTCTTAGCCGTGTGCGGTGCCCCCCTCCACCATAGTCCACCTCGATAATATCGTAGCGGTGCTTAGGCGAAGCCCTGCGACGGTAGAACATCAAGATCGTCACCACGCCGTCGTGCTGACGGAACTCTCCCTCGACACTCGGCTGGATCGGAGTTCGAGGGACGTCATCGAGCTGAACGTGTGCTAGAACTCGGAGGTGCCGTAGTTTCGGTGCTTGATCGATCGGGCCGTGAAGACGTACGACTACATCAACCGCATTGTGCTAACGCTTCTGCTTATGGTCTACAAGGGTATGTAGACAACACTCTCCCCTCTCGTTGCTATACATCACCATGATCTTGCGTGTGCGTAGGAAATGTTTTTGAAATTACTACGAAACCCAACAACTATACATCGCGGCAACTCATCAAGTTGTAAGCGCAGTGGTCGTCGTCGAACGAGAAGCGGACGGACATAAATTCCCTCTTCAAAAGTCGGTATATTATGTATCCACTGTCCTCACTCCATGCAAATCACGGTACCCACATTATCAAAAGATAGCCTATGCGGTATTCATGGCATCCCAGAAACTGCGACACTACTTTCAAGAGTGTTCAATTACAGTAGCCTCGGAGGTGCCACTCAATGATATTATAAACAACCGCGAAGCCACGGGCCGGATTGCCAAATGGGCCATTGAGCTCCTCCCATTCGACATAACATACAAACCCCGGTGAGCCATTAAATCACAAGTATTGGCCGACTTTGTTGCCAAATGGACGGAAGTCGAACTCCCTAAAGAGTACGACGCATACTCCAATTGGATTATGCACTTCGACCACTCCAAAATGCTGGCTAGACTAGGGGCTGGCATCGTCCTGACGTCCGCAACTGGAGATACAGTTCGATATGTACTGCAGATACTATACACAGACTCCAACAATGCAGCCAAATACGAAGCCCTGTTACATGGTCTTCGGATGGCAGTTTCCATGGGCATTCAGCGCCTGGAGGTGCGTGGGGATTCGAACCTCGCAATATCCCAAATAAATGGAGACTTTGATGCCAGGGATCCGAAGATGGCGGCCTATCGTAACACCGTCCTAAAGATGTCAGCTCAGTTCGAGGGGCTCGAGTTTCACCATGTGGCTCGGGAAAACAATCAGGCGGCGGATATCCTCGCCCGCATCAGCGCAAAACGCGATGCGGTCCCCCCAACATCTTTTTAGAGAGGTTGTTTAAGCCATCCGTGGTATGGGAGGGGAACACCGGCAACATTTGTCCGGACCCGGCCACAACACTCGATACCGAACACTCTGACATAATCGGAGGCTCTGCCACTGAAATAACACCTTCAGCCCACGTAATACTGGCCATCATAGCCCCGTGGACAGAACCATTCCTGGCCTACCTAACTAGGAAGGAACTTCCGGAGGACCAAAATGAGGCACGCTGCATAGTGCGGCGATCTAAGGCCTACATGGTCCATGAGGGAGAATTGTATAATAAAAGCACTACCAGAGTCCTTCAAAGGTGCATCTCCGAGGAGGAAGGGCGAAACCTTTTGGCAGAAATTCACGCCGGACTCGGCGGCCACCACGCCGTAGCCCGGGCTCTTGTAAGCAAGGCCTTCCGTACATGATTCTATTGGCCGACGGCCCGGGCAGATGCACATGACTTGGTCCAATGCTGCGCCGGTTGCCAGCTTTTTGCAAATCAAAGCCACATGCCACCCACCGCCCTCCAAACAATCCCCATTACGTGGCCCTTCGCGGTCTCGGGGCTTGACATGGTTGGACCCCTTAAAGGGGGAACCCACAAGAAAAAATACTTACTGGTCATGGTGGATAAATTCACCAAATTGATAGAAGCCAAACCTGTTTAAACAGCCGAATCTAGACCGGTGATAGACTTCATATCTGGGGTTGTACACCGTTATGGCGTCCCCCACAGCATCATCACTAACAATGGCACGAACTTCACGACCGATGAGGTAAAACTCTGGTGCAGCAAAATGGGCATCAAGCTCGATTATGCTTCAGTCTATCACCCACAAACCAATAGCCAAGTTGAGCGAGCAAACGATCTTATAATGAGCGGCATTAAATCCAGATTAGTGCGGTCCTTAACGGAGTCTAACACGCACTGGGTAGAGGAGCTCGACTCCGTACTCTGGCAGCTGCGGACCATGCCGAATCATAGTACCGGATATACACCCTTCTTTATGGTGTACGGTGCAGAGGCAGTCTTGCCCTGTGACATAATTCGTGACTCACCTTGAGTGCGCATGTACGAAGAAAGAGAAGCCGAGCTCGATCGGCAGGACAGTCTGGACACCCTGGAGGAGGAGCGCGACGTGGCAAAAGCACGTTCCGCATTTTATCAGCAACAGGCTCGCAGATACCAACGCAGAGAAGTACGGGCCAAAACTTATAACGTTGGCGAACTAGTTCTACGCCTGCCGGATAAGAAAAAGAACAAGCTCGAGCCCAAATGGGAAGGTCCATTTATTATTGACCAAGTTCTGACCGGTGGAGCATACCATCTGCGGGATGCATCGACTAATCGACTCGAGCTGAACCCATGGAACGCGGCCAGGCTCCGAAGATTCTATGCCTAGCACCGGACTCTATGTTCGTCTCCTTCCTCTGTCCATTTTTTGCATATACATTATCTGTCTTGTTTTTCTTTCTTTCTTTCTTTTATTCTTTCTCTAGGCCTTCAAGGGCCAACTTGTGCCTCGCTTGCACATTATAGATGCGCTAGCCGCGCTCATCATACCTGGGGGCTTCTTTCATAGAAGCTTAATTATTTATCTGGGCCTCATGCCCCGCACATGTGTTATACTTCTGCATGTAGCTTTTTTCGCCATTATATGCATCGATATGACTTAAGTTTTGGCCAAGCTTGGTTGCCTGGCTCTTGTATTTATGCCCTACGTTCCCGTTAATTCGGCTAGGGCATAAGGGGAGCACCTCTGCGATTGTTACTGCCGGGTCAGTCGGATGTGTACCTCAGACTAGGTGAAGCCGAAAGCTAGCGTTCTTAAGGGAATATTCGGTCGGTGAACAAAAGATGATTTTTATTTATTTTCCATATGTGCCCCCAGATGTTTTTTCCTGCGTTTCCTATCGCAGTCCGGACATGCACTTTAGGGCATGCGTACCCAGGGAAAGGAACCCTTAACGGAACTATTCTCCCTGGAAGATGTTTCTTACTACCCATGTAATATAACATAACTAGTTGGGCACTTGTCTGTTCAAGCACTAATGACCCCTACGCATGGTCTCCACGCATACCCCGGTTCTTATATAACTAAGCGGGTATTCGGATACACTCCGGACTATCGGGTCCCGAGGTTGAAGCGAAAAGGTCCGCCATGACATATGATCTACAATCCGGCTAGAAGGCATTATACATGTCACTTTAATTACATAGTCATGCAGACTGACTAAATTCCTCTTCTATACCATCCAACACGCGGTCTAGCCTACAATCCTGTTGGGAATACTTTGCGGCTAATTCTACTTGCCCATAAACTAAGCAAACGGGAATCTCTTTTCCATCGGGCCCCACAGGTCCGACCTCGGCCATGTGATTTGGGTCAGCCTTGGTATACCGCATCTTCACCATGGCCCAGACTTCCCTGGCACCTTGATGGCAGGCCGATATCTTCCATAATCAGAAGCGCCGCCGTGCTCCCTTGAGTTTCTCCGTAAGCTCTGCAACGCCTTCTGGCAAGGAGACGGATGGCCATAAGGCCTGGGAAATACCTTGCATCACCTGCCGAACTTGTTTGTGCAGTTGTGAGAGCTCAGATAGAAGATCACCCGCAGACCCGGGCATTTCCTCCGCGGGAAGACCCGTCAGCATACCTACAGACATAACGCTGTTAGTTGGCTTCTTCGCCGAACTCCTTCAAAAGGATTCGTTCAAGCACTTACTGAAAATGTCGCGTCGAAGCCGCTTATTCTCCTTCTCGGAGTCTGCAAGCTGGGATCGAACGTCTTTTAGTTTGATGCTCAGCTTGGTATTAGCGTCTTGGAGATTGTTTTTCTCCCGCCTGACCTCAGTCAGCACGCATTCGCCAGCCTGTAGCTGTCGCACGACATGCTGGTCCGTCGGATTCATCTGCAACATCTATTGTTAGTTCTGCAGCCACGCCGCACACTATATGGTAACCATCATTCTTTAAATGTTACCAGCGGGGGACTTTTTCGGTTCCTTCAATGCGGCAACAGTGGCCCACAGTTGGGCCTTGCATTCATCCAACTCCTGTGACAGCCGAGTATTCTTCTTTGTAAGAACCTGAACAATAAAGATGATCCTTAAATCAGTTCTGCTGACCGTTTCAAGTCTTAGGGGCTACTGATACATATAATCGTCAGATTTACTTACCTGTACATCCTTTACATACTGATCCGTGGCTCTGGCTATACCATCTTGAGCAGCACGGAGGTACGCCTCTCCAGAATTAAAGGCATCAAATGCCTCTGGTGGGAAACAAGCGTCACGGAGTACGGCCCGGCGGCGCCTATGATTCATGGCGCTTTCCACTTCTGAATTTATGGCGGATAATCTATCCACATCCTCTGTAGGAGGATAATCTTTCCACTTGATTAGCAACATCGCCGGACATATTCCGGCGAGCGTTTTTTCTATTAAAGAAATACGGGCGTCATTACATTTCGAGAAAGATGACAACCACGGAGCGGGGTTTCTGTTATACCTTTGTGTCGGCGTCTCCGTCCTGACCGCCTTAATTTTTGGCCTGCCCGGCCTCGGTGCCTCTTGTTGCCGAGTTGCTGCGGGTTCGGCAGGGCGTCCCGAATGCCTTCCCTGTAAAAACGCCATGTGTATATGGTAGGTGAATTGTCTAAAAGGGGATCCTAGTTTTTGGAGTTGGGATTTTTGGTTTTTCTTACGTGCGATGCAGGAAGCAGTCCGGGATAGTCGGCCGTAATGGCCACCATGGCATCATCGCAGCTTAGCTGATAGAACTTCCGGTCTATTCGCTCCATGAATATGACCGAATCTTCTTTGAGTCGGGAGTCGAGGGCCCGGTCAGGGTCCTCCAGTTGTGGAGAGGGGCTGCTGACCTCCTTTATGGCTTTTCGCAGTTCCTGCCGCAAAATGGCAAGGTGAATACTTACGACAAAGAATGCGGGAAGAATGGGAGTAAGGGGATATAACTTACCCAGCTTGGAGGATTGTACATGGAGAATCCATCCCGTTGCTTGATGCGGATGAACTCTTCCTCTCCCTTGAACAATTCAGACTATTTTTTTGCTAAAGTGGCAGCATTGTCCGGACCCTTGCGCCCGCAACGTGTGGCATCATCTGCCCCATTAAAGCACCACAAGGGGTGCCCACAATATTGAAGTGGTTGCACTCCCCGCATTATGCAAATCGACATAACTTCGATTACTGTCCTGATTGAGTCAGTGCTTTAATCTGGTTCACCAGTTAAAGGACTTCTCCATTGTGTTCCTCTTGAGGGCTCCATGGGCGCAAACTTCAGCGTTTCTTCAGCGGAGCATTGCTGAATTCAGGAAGACCCCTCCGAACAGGGTCCAGAAGGGGAACGTCCTCCATATAAAACCATTCCGAAGGCCAGTCTTCGGATAACATTTTCGGGGTACCAGACAGGTATCCGGTTCCGGTGATGCACCATATTTCGGCTCCACCCACTTGATTAAGTGACACCCTCTGTGTGCGAGGGACGAGGCAAAACAACCTTTTCCAAAGCTCGAAATGAGCCTCGCAGCCCAGGAAAAACTCGCAGAGAGCGACATAGCCGGCGATGTGTAATTGGAGGCCGTAGAACTCCAGGAGCCCGCGGAGAAACGGATGAATTGGAAATCTGAGTCCCCTTAATAAATAAGGAACAAGGCAGACCCGTTCCCCGTAGAGGGACTGGGAAAGCTCTCCGCTTGCTCCCCGCCGCCATTGTAGGTGGCAAGCCCGGCTCGAACGGGCACCATGTATGCTGGAGGGAGAAATCCCTTAGTCTGCAGTTCTATTAATCGACTGTGTGGGACTGAACACCTCTCCCAATCACCGGGCTTAGGGCTACGGGGGCGGAGGAGAAGCTGCGGAGGTCGGCCATGCTGGAATGGATCTTTCCGAAGCGCGCTCTAATGGATTCTCACTAGGGGAGGATGGTATGGATCGGATATGAGAATCCTCATCCTTTTAATAGACAATTTATTTATCTGGCTAGGGGGGCGAATGTAAAAACGCCCTGGCGCCTCGTATTAATTCAACGCGTGGGAGATAGCCCTTATTGGGCGCAGAAGCCAAGGGGTCCAAACATTTATGGGACCGAACACTGCTTTACAAACATTCGAAATATGGAGAAGAACCCGCCTTGCAATGCCGAAGACAACACTGTGCATCGGAATCATCGTCATTGAAGCCTGGTTCGGGGGCTACTGAGGGAGTCCTGGATTAGGGGGTATCCGGACAGCTAGATTATATCCTTTGGCCGGACTATTGGACTATGAAGATACAAGATTGAAGACTTCGTCTCGGGTCCGGATGGGACTCTACTTGGCGTGGAAGGCAAGCTAGGTAATACGGATATGTATATCTCCTCCTTTGTAACCGACCTTGTGTAACCCTAGCCCCCTCCGGTGTCTATATAAACCGGAGGGTTTTAGTCCACAGGACAACATACAATCAGACCATAGGCTAGCTTCTAGGGTTTAGCCTCTCCGATCTCATGGTAGATCAACTCTTGTAATACTCATATCATCAAGAATAAATCAAGCAGGGCGTAGGGTTTTACCTCCATCAAGAGGGCCCGAACCTGGGTAAAACATTGTGTCCCCTACCTCCTGTTACCATCCGCCTTAGACGCACAGTTCGGGGCCCCCTACCGGAGATCCGCCGGTTTTGACACCGACAGTTGCCTAGGAGGTTCAGCACCTCCTCTTCTTGCTCCTACTCCCGCTCTTCCTCACACTCGTCCGGTGCTGCTTGGCGTCAAGGCCGAGGCCGCGGCGGAGACGCCGCTCGGTCGGCGCACTCGCAGCGCCGGCATCATCATCAATGAGGGCGGCCGGCGCGCCTCCTCATCGGCTCCTCTGCGCTTTGGCAAGCCCAAGACGGAGCCGGGCCTGGCGCCGGTGAAGACGGGGCCAGGCCTCCCCACGGTGAAGACGGAGCACGGCGGCGACGTCGAGCTCGACGACGACGTGGCCCTAGAATGGGCGCGCGTGGACTCCCTGAAGATGGCGAGGGAGCGCCAGTGCGCCGCCCTGCAGCGATTCGCGCAGTGCTGCCGGGGCCGCGACAAAGGAGGAATTATCATCATCGAGGACAGCAACAACGACGCCGCGCCGCCGCCACCAGCCGCATAGGCGACGCCGGTCAGGGGTCCACCAGGGACGGCCGCGTCAAGGAGGAGAAGCTGGACGACGACCATGGGGGCGGCAACGACGGTGACTATTCCACTTTTAGCCACTTTTTTTAATTATATATATTATGTAATAAAAACCCGCTTTTTAATGTAATATATGCCGAACTTCGCCGAACTTTGAACTTTCCTATATTTTTTAATTTTTTTGAACGCGCCTGGGGACGGCCCTGGGGCCGGTGGCTGGGGACCAACTCACCCCCAGGCTGATTTTTTGCGCCGGCTCACACCCAGGGGGCGATTTTAGGCGCCCCCTGTGGGGCCAACAGCTGGAGATACTCCCCTTGGGGCGGCTAAAATCGCCGCCTGGGGGCTAGCCGACGCAAAAAAGAGCCTGGGGCAAGTTGATCCCCAGCCGCCGGTCTCAGGGCCGCCTCCAGACGCGTCTAATTTAAAAAAACGTTCGACGAAGTTCGGTTAAACACAACTAAATTTCGGCAAACTTTCGCATATATTAGACATGTTCGCGACGCGGTACATAACAAATATAAACTAAAAAAAGAAATCGCTGAACGTCGAGTAGTCGCCATCGTCGCCGCCATCCTCACCACCGCCATCGTCGTCGGCCTTCTCCTCCTTGACGCGACGGTCCCTGCCGGACCCCTGTCCGGCGTCGCCATGGTGGACTGGTGGCCGCGGCGGTGGCGCGTCGTCGTCGTCATTGCTGTCTTCGAGGACGATGACTCTTCCTTCATCGCGGCCCCGGCGGCCTTGCTCGAAGCGCTGCAGGACGGCGCACTGGCGCTCCCTCTCCATCCTCAGAAAGTCCTCGCGCGCCCATTTCCGGGCTGCATCGTCGTCGAGCTCCCCGTCACCATGCTCCGTCTTCACGGCGGGGAGCCCCGGCTCCATTTTCACCGGCACGAGCCCCGGCTCCGTCTTTGGCTTGATGAAGCGTGGAGGAGCCGACGAGGAGGCGCGCCGGCTCCCTCGTTGATGATGGTGCCGGTGCTGCGAGTGCGCCGGCCAAGCGACGTCTCCGTCGCGGCTCGGCCTTGACGCCGAGCAGCACTGGAGAGCCGGAGGAGTGGGAGGAAGAAAGTGAGGAGGAGTGCGAGGAGGACGTCGAGGAGGAGTCGAACCTCCTAGGCATCCATTGCCCGGCGCGCTAGCGGTGGGTGGGGGCGGCCACCGGTGGAGGGTATGCCAGCGGCGGGTTGTTGCTGCCCTCAAGTTGTGTCAGCACGCCCTCGAGCGTGCGGCCGGGGACGCCCCACCACACGCGGCGCCCCTCGCTGTTCTTCGTCCCACCCACCACCGATGCCCCGTTGGTGGACGCCAGCCTCTGCTCCTGACGGCGCTCGAAGTACGCCGCCCACGCCGTCTGGTTGTCGGCGGCGTATTGTGGGAGGGCGAGCTGCTCGTCGGTGAGGGAGGCGCGTACGATCTCGACCTTGGCGGCGAAGTAGGAGGCGCGCGCCACGGCGTCGGGCAACGGGGGAATGGGCCCTGCCCCATTGCTGAGCCTCCATCCTGTCGTCCCGGCGCACATGTCCAGTGGTGCCGGGATGTTGGCCTCGAACAGGAGCCACGACTCCTACTCGCTGAGCGAGCGGCGGCCGAAGCCGTTGCCCGCCGCCTCGTCGCCGAGGAAACATTCGGCCATCGGGTCTGTTGGTGGGGGAGGGAGAGGGATAGGGAGAGGGAGAAGGAGGGCTCGGCGGCGGCAAATGGGAGAGGGGGAGAATTCGGCGGCTAGGGCTGTTGTGGCTAGAGGCGAGGCAGGCCACTGGCTTATATAGTCACGCCCGTGTGTACGTGTGCGCTGGAGGGGAGGCATTGATGTCTACTACACAACCTTCTTCTTGTAGACGTTGTTGGGCCTCCAAGTGTAGAGGTTTGTAGCACAGTAGCAAATTTCCCTCAAGTGGATGACCTAAGGTTTATGAATCTGTAGGAGGCGTAGGATGAAGATGGTCTCTCTCAAGCAACCCTGCAACCAAATAACAAAGAGTCTCTTGTGTCCCCAACACACCCAATACAATGGTAAATTGTATAGGTGCACTAGTTCGGCGAAGAGATGGTGATACAAGTGGTATATGGATAGTAGATAAAGGTATTTGTAATCTGAAAATTATAAAAACAGCAAGGTAACTAATGATAAAAGTGAGCGTAAACGGTATTGCAATGCGTTGAAACAAGGCCTCGGGTTCATACTTTCGCTAGTGCAAGTTCCCTCAACAATACTAACATAATTGGATCACATAACTATCCCTCAACATGCAACAAAGAGTCACTCCAAAGTCACTAATAGCGGAAAACAAACGAAGAGATTATGGTAGGGTACGAAACCACCTCAAAGTTATTCTTTCCAATCAATCCATTGGGCTATTCCCATAGGTGTCACAAACAGCCCTAGAGTTCGTACTAGAATAACACCTTAAGACACAAATCAACCAAAACCCTAATGTCACCTAGATACTCCAATGTCACCTCAAGTATCCGTGGGTATGATTATATGATACGCATCACACAATCTCAGATTCATCTATTCAACCAACACATAGAACCTCAAAAAGTGCCCCAAAGTTTCTACCGGAGAATCACGACGAAAACGTGTGCCAACCCCTATTCATAGTTTCATGGGTGGAACCAGCAAGTTGATCACCAAAACATACATCAAGTGAATCACGTGGTATCCCATTGTCACCATAGATACGCACGGCAAGACATACATCAAGTGTTCTCAAATCTTTAAAGACTCAATCCAATAAGATAACTTCGATGGGGAAACTCAATCCATTACAAGAGAGTAGAGGGGGAGAAGAAACATAAGATCCAACTATAATAGCAAAGCTCGCGATACATCAAGATCGTGCCAAATCAAGAACACGAGAGAGAGAGATCAAACACATAGCTACTGGTACATACCCTTAGCCTCGAGGGAGAACTACTCCCTCCTTGTCATGGAGAGCACCGAGATGATGAAGATGGCCACCGAAGAGGGATTCCCCCCTCCGGCAGGGTGCCGGAACGAGTCTAGATTGGCTTTCGGTGACTACGGAGGCTTCTGGCGGCGGAACTTCCAATTTATTGTGCTCCCCGATCGTTTTAGGGTATATAGAGATATATATAGGCGCAAGAAGTACGTCAGGGGAGCCACGAGGGGCCCACAAGGGTGGAGGGCGCGCCATAGGGGGGTGGGCGCGCCCCCCTACCTCGTGGCTCCCTCGTTTCTTTCCTGACGTGCACTCCAAGTCTATCAGGTTGCTTTTGAAGGAAATATGCCCTAGAGGCAATAATAATGTTATTATTTTATTTCCTTATATCATGATAAATGTTTATTATTCATGCTAGAATTGTATTATCCGGAAACATAATACTTGTGTGAATACATAGACAAACTAAACGTCACTAGTATGCCTCTACTTGACTAGCTCGTTAATCAAAGATGGTTATGTTTCCTAACCATAGACATGTGTTGTCATTTGATTAACGGGATCACATTATTAGGAGAATGATGTGATTGACATGACCCATTCCATTAGCTTAGCACCCGATCGTTTAGTATGTTGCTATTGCTTTCTTCATGACTTATACATGTTCCTATGACTATGAGATTATGCAACTCCCGTTTGCCGGAGGAACACTTTGTGTGCTACCAAACGTCACAACGTAACTGGGTGATTATAAAGGAGCTCTACAGGTGTCTCCAAAGGTAAATGTTGGGTTGGCGTATTTCGAGATTAGGTTTTGTCACTCCGATTGTCGGAGAGGTATCTCTGGGCCCTCTCGGTAATGCACATCACATAAGCCTTGCAAGCATTGCAACTAATGAGTTAGTTGCGAGATGATGTATTACGAAACGAGTAAAGAGACTTGCTGGTAACGAGATTGAACTAGGTATTGACATACCGACGATCGAATCTCGGACAAGTAACATACCGATGACAAAGGGAACAATGTATGTTGTTATGCGGTCTGACCGATAAAGATCTTCGTAGAATATGTGGGAGCCAATATGAGCATCCAGGTTCCGCTATTGGTTATTGACCGGAGACGTGTCTCGGTCATGTCTACATTGTTCTCAACCCCGTAGGGTCCGCACGCTTAAGGTTTCGATGACAGTTATATTATGAGTTTATGATTTTTGATGTATCGAAGTTAGTTCGGAGTCCCGGATGTGATCACGGACATGACGAGGAGTCTCCAAATGGTCGAGACATAAAGATTGATATATTGGAAGCCTATGTTTGGACATCGGAAGTGTTCCAGGTGAAATTGGCATTTTACCGGAGTACCGAGAGGTTACCGGAACCCCCCGGTAACCTAATGGGCCTTAATGGGCCTAGTGGAGGAAGAGGAGAGGAGGCCTAGGGGCTGCCGCACGCCCCTCCCCCCAAGTCCTAATTGGAGTAGCATTTTAAGATGATCTCTCACTAATTATCAAGAAGTGTTCTCCCTGAGTATGCACCGTTGCGAAAGTTCTTCGTGCTGAGACACCACGTGATGATCGGGTGTGACAGTCTCTACGTTCAAATACAACGGGTGCAAAACAGTTGCACACGCGGAATACTCAGGTTATACTTGACGAGCCAAGCATATACAGATATGGCATCGGAACACGGAGACCGAAAGGTCGAGCATGAATCATATAGTAGATATGATCAACATAGTGATGTTCGCCAATGAAACTACTCCATCTCACGTGATGATCGGACATGGTTTAGTTGATTTTGATCACGTGATCACTTAGAGGATTAGAGGGATGTCTATCTAAGTGGGAGTTCTTTAGTAATATGATTAATTGAACTTAAATTTATCATGAACTTAGTACCTGATAGTATCTTGCTTATTTATGTTTGATTGTAGATAGATGGCCCGTGTTGTTGTTCCGTTGAATTTTAATGCGTTCCTTGAGAAAGAAAAGTTGAAAGATGATGGTAGAAATTACACGGACTGGGTCCGTAACTTGAGGATTATCCTCATTGCTGCACATAAGAATTACGTCCTGGAAGCACCGCTGGGTGCCAGGCCTGCTGCTGGAGCAACACCTGATGTTATGAGCGCTTGGCAGAGCAAAGCTGATGACTACTCGATAGTTCAGTGTGCCATGCTTTACGGCTTAGAATTGGGACTTCAATGACGTTTTGAACGTCATGGAGCATATGAGATGTTCCAGGAGTTGAAGTTAATATTTCAAGCAAATGCCCGGATTGAGAGATATGAAGTCTCCAATAAGTTCTATAGCTTCAAGATGGAGGATAACAGTTCTGTCAGTGAGCATATACTCAAAATGTCTGGGTATAATAATCACTTGATTCAATTGGGAGTTAATCTTCCAGATGATTGCGTCATTGACAGAATTCTCCAATCACTGCCACCTAGCTACAAGAGCTTCGTGATGAACTATAATATGCAAGGGATGAATAAGACTATTCCCGAGCTCTTCGCAATGCTGAAAGCTGCGGAGGTAGAAATCAAGAAGGAGCATCAAGTGTTGATGCTCAACAAGACCACTAGTTTCAAGAAAAATGGCAAAGGGAAGAAGAAGGGGAACTTCAAAAAGGACAACAAGCAAGTTGCTGCTCAAGAGAAGAAACCCAAATCTGGACCTAAGCCTGAAACTGAGTGCTTCTACTGCAACCAGACTGGTCACTGGAAGCGGAACTGCCCCAAGTATTTGGCGGATAAGAAGGATGGCAAGGTGAAAAAAGGTATATACGATATACATGTTATTGATGTGTACCTTACTAATGCTCGCAGTAGCACCTGGGTATTTGATACTGGTTCTGTTGCAAACATTTGCAACTCGAAACAGGGACTGCAGATTAAGCGAAGATTGGCTAAGGACGAGGTGACGATGCGCGTGGGAAATGGTTCCAAAGTCGATGTGATCGCGGTCGGCACGCTACCTCTACATCGACCTTCGGGATTAGTATTAGACCTAAATAATTGCTATTTGGTGCCGGCGTTGAGCATGAACATTATATTTGGATCTTGTTTGATGCGAGACGGTTATTCATTTAAATCAGAGAATAATGGTTGTTCTATTTATATGAGTAAAATCTTTTATGGTCATGCACCCATGAAGAATGGTCTATTCTTATTAAATCTCGATAGTAGTGACACACATATTCATAATGTTGAAGCCAAAAAATGCAGAGTTGATAATGATAGTGCAACTTATTTGTGGCACTGCCGTTTAGGTCATATCGGTGTGAAGCGCATGAAGAAACTCCATACTGATGGACTTTTGGAACCACTTGATTATGAATCACTTGGTACTTGTGAACCGTGCCTTATGGGTAAGATGACAAAAACACTGTTCTCCGGTACTATGGAGAGAGGAACCGATTTGTTGGAAATCATACATACAGATGTATGTGATCTGATGAATGTTGAGGCTCGTGGCGGATATCGTTATTTTCTCACCTTCACAGATGATTTAAGCAGATATGGGTATATCTACTTAATGAAACATAAGTCTGAAACATTTGAAAAGTTCAAAGAATTTCAGAGTGAAGTTGAAAATCATCGTAACAAGAAAATAAAATTCCTACGATCTGATTGTGGAGGAGAATATTTGATTTACGAGTTTGGTGTACATTTGAAACAATGCGGAATTGTTTCGCAACTCACGCCACCCGGAACACCACAGCGTAATGGTGTCTCCGAACGTCGTAATCGTACTTTACTAGATATGGTGCGATCTATGATGTCTCTTACTGATTTACTGCTATCGTTTTGAGGTTATGCTATAGAGACGACCGAATTCACGTTAAATAGGGTACCATCAAAATCCGTTGAGACGACGCCTTATGAACTATGGTTTGGCAAGAAACCAAAGTTGTCATTTCTGAAAGTTTGGGGCTGCGATGCTTATGTGAAAAAGCTTCAACCTGATAAGCTTGAACCCAAATCGGAGAAATGTGTCTTCATAGGATATCCAAAGGAAACTATTGGATACACCTTCTATCACAGATCCGAAGGCAAGAATTTTGTTGCTAAATTCGGAAACTTTCTAGAGAAGGAGTTTCTCTCGAAAGAAGTGAGTGGGAGGAAAGTAGAACTTGATGAGGTAACTGTACCTCCTCCCTTATTGGAAAGTAGCACATCACAAAAACCAGTTTTTGTGACACCTACACCAATTGGTGAGGAAGCTAATAATGATGATCATGGAACTTCAGAACAAGATACTACTCAACCTCGTAGATCAACTAGAGTAAGATCCGCACCAGAGTGGTACGGTAATCCTGTTCTGGAATTCATGCTACTAGATCATGATGAACCTATGAACTATGAAGAAGCGATGGTGAGCCCAGATTCCGCAAAATGGCTTGAAGCCATGAAATCTGAGATGGGATCCATGTATGAGAACAAAGTGTGGACTTTGGTTGACTTGCCCAATGATCGGCAAGCAATAGAAAATAAATGGATCTTCAAGAAGAAGACTGACGCTGACGGTAATGTTACTGTCTACAAAGCTCGACTTGTCGCAAAAGGTTTTCGACAAGTTCAAGGGATTGACTACGATGAGACCTTCTCACCTGTAGCGATGCTTAAGTCTGTCCAAATCATGTTAGCAATTGCCGTATTTTATAATTATGAAATTTGGTAGATGGATGTAAAAACTGCATTCCTGAATGGATTTCTGGAAGAAGAGTTGTATATGATACAGCCGGAAGGTTTTTCGATCCAAACGGAGCTAACAAAGTGTGCAAGCTCCAGCGATCCATTTATGGACTGGTGCAAGCCTTTAGGAGTTGGAATAAACGCTTTGATAGTTTGACCAAAGCATTTGGTTTTGTACAGACTTTTGGAGAAGCCTGTATTTACAAGAAAGTGAGTGGGAGCTCTGTAGCATTTCTGATATTATATGTAGATGGCATATTACTAATCGGAAATTATATAGAATTTCTAGATAGCATAAAGGGATACTTGAATAAAAGTTTTTCAATGAAAGACCTCGGTGAAGCTGCTTACATATTGGGCATTAAGATCTATAGAGATAGATCAAGACGCTTAATTAGACTTTCACAAAGCACATACCTTGTCAAAGTTTTGAAGAAGTTCAAAATGGATCAAGCAAAGAAAGGATTCTTGCCTGTGTTACAAGGTGTGAAATTGAGTAAGACTCAATGCCCGACCACTGCAAAAGATAGAGAGAAAATGAAAGATGTTCCCTATGCTTCAGCCATAGGCTCTATCATGTATGCATTGCTATGTACCAGACCTGATGTGTGTCTTGCTATAAGTCTAGCAGGGAGGTACCAAAGTAATCCAGGAGTGGATCACTAGACAACGGTCAAGAACATCCTCAAATACCTGAAAAGGACTAAGGATATGTTTCTCATATATGGAGGTGACAAAGAGCTCATCGTAAATGGTTACGTTGATGCAAGTTTTGACACTGATCCGGATGATTCTAAATCGCAAACTAGATACGTGTTTACATTAAACGGTGGAGCTGTCAGTTGTTGCAGTTCTAAACAAAGCGTTGTGGCGGGATCTACCTGTGAAGCAGAGTACATAGCTGCTTCGGAAGCAGCAAATGAAGGAGTCTAGATGAAGGAGTTCATATCCGATCTAGGTGTCATACCTAGTGCATCGGGTCCAATGAAAATCTTTTGTGACAATACTGGTGCAATTGCCTTGGCAAAGGAATCCAGATTTCACAAGAGAACCAAGCACATCAAGAGACGCTTCAATTCCATCCGGGATCTAGTCCAGGTGGGAGACATAGAGATTTGCAAGATACATACGGATCTGAATGTTGCAGACCTGTTGACTAAGCCTCTTCCACGAGCAAAACATGATCAGCACCAAAGCTCCATGGGTGTTAGAATCATTATTGTGTAATCTAGATTATTGACTCTAGTGCAAGTGGGAGACTGAAGGAAATATGCCCTAGAGGCAATAATAATGTTATTATTTTATTTCCTTATATCATGATAAATGTTTATTATTCATGCTAGAATTGTATTATCCGGAAACATAATACTTGTGTGAATACATAGACAAACTAAACGTCACTAGTATGCCTCTACTTGACTAGCTCGTTAATCAAAGATGGTTATGTTTCCTAACCATAGACATGTGTTGTCATTTGATTAACGGGATCACATTATGAGGAGAATGATGTGATTGACATGACCCATTCCATTAGCTTAGCACCCGATCGTTTCGTATGTTGCTATTGCTTTCTTCATGACTTATACATGTTCCTATGACTATGAGATTATGCAACTCCCGTTTGCTGGAGGAACACTTTGTGTGCTACCAAACTTCACAACGTAACTGGGTGATTATAAAGGAGCTCTACAGGTGTCTCCAAAGGTAAATGTTGGGTTGGCTTATTTCGAGATTAGGATTTGTCACTCCGATTGTCGGAGAGGTATCTCTGGGCCCTCTCGGTAATGCACATCACATAAGCCTTGCAAGCATTGCAACTAATGAGTTAGTTGCGAGATGATGTATTACAAAATGAGTAAAGAGACTTGCCAGTAACGAAATTGAACTAGGTATTGAGATACCGACGATCGAATCTCGGACAAGTAACATACCGATGACAAAGGGAACAACGTATGTTGTTATGCGGTCTGACCGATAAAGATCTTTGTAGAATATGTGGGAGCCAATATGAGCATCCAGGTTCCGCTATTGATTATTGACCGAAGACGTGTCTCGGTCATGTCTACATTGTTCTTGAACCCGTAGGGTCCGCGCGCTTAAGGTTTCGATGACAGTTATATTATGAGTTTATGATTTTTGATGTACCGAAGTTAGTTCGGAGTCCCGGATGTGATCACGGACATGACGAGGAGTCTCGAAATGCTCGAGACATAAAGATTGATATATTGGAAGCCTATGTTTGGACATCGGAAGTGTTCCGGGTGAAATCGGCATTTTACCGGATTACCGAGAGGTTACCGGAACCCCCTGGTAACCTAATGGGTCTTAATGGGCCTAGTGGAGGAAGAGGAGAGGAGGCCTAGGGGCTGCCGCGCGCCCCTCCCTCCCAAGTCTGAATTGGACAAGGAGGGGGGGCGGCGCCCCCCCCCCTTTCCTTTCTTCCCTCTCCTCTTTCCTCCCAAGTCCTAATCCGACTAGGGAAAGGGAGGGGAGTCCTACTCCCGGTAGGAGTAGGACTCCTCCTGCGCGCCTCCTCCTAGGGCCGGCCGCACCCCCCTTGGCTCCTTTATATACAGGGGCAGGGAGCACCCCTAGACACACAAGTTGATCTCTAAGATCGTTCTCTTAACCGTGTGCGGTGCCCCCTTCCACCATAGTCCTCGATAATATTGTAGTGGTGCTTAGGCGAAGCCCTGCGACAGTTGAACATCAAGATCGTCACCGCGCCGTCGTGCTGACGAAACTCTTCCCCGACACTTTGCTGGATCGGAGTCCGGGGATCGTCATCGAGCTGAACGTGTGCTAGAACTCGGAGGTGCCGTAGTTTCGGTGCTTGATCGGTCGGGCCGTGAAGACGTACGACTACATCAACCGTGTTGTCATAACGCTTCCGCTGTCGGTCTACGAGGGTACGTAGATTACACTCTCCCCTCTCATTGCTATGCATCACCATGATCTTGCATGTGCGTAGGATTTTTTTTTAAATTACTACATTCCCCAACAGCTTTCCTTCCAAAAATAAGTTCCGTGAAGTTTCAGGTCAATTGGACTCCGTTTGATTTTCCTTTTCTGCGATACTCTAAAACAAGGTAAAAACAGAAATTGGCACTGGGCTCTGGGTTAATAGGTTAGTCCCAAAAATAATATAAAAGTGTATAATAAAGCCCATAAACATCCAAAGTTGGTAATATAATAGCATGGAACAATCAAAAATTATAGATACGTTGGAGACGTATCAGCATCCCCAAGCTTAATTCCTACTCGTCCTCGAGTAGGTAAATGATAAAAACAGAATTTTTGATGTGGAATGCTACTTGGCATAATTTCAATGTAATTCTTATTAATTGTGGCATGAATATTCAGATCCGAAAGATTCAAGACAAAAGTTCATATTGACATAATAATAATAATAATTTAAGCATACTAACTAAGCAATTATGTCTTCTCATAATAACATGGCCAAAGAAAGTTCATCCCTACAAAATCATATAGTTTAGTCATGCTCCATTTTCGTCACACAAGAATGCTCTCATCATGCACAAGCCCGATGACAAGCCAAGAAATTGTTTCATACTTTAGTAATCTCAAACTCATAAACCCTCATGCAATACATGAGCGCGAGCCATGGATATAGCACTATGGGTGGAATAGAATATGATGATGTGGGGTTATGTGGAGAAGACAAAAAGGAGAAAGTCTCACATCAACGAGGCTAATCAATGAGCTATGGAGATGCCCATCGATTGATGTTAATGCAAGGAGTAGGGATTGCCATGCAACGGATGCACTAGAGCTATAAATGTATGAAAGCTCAACAAAAGAAACTAAGTGGATGTGCATCCAACTTGCTTGATCACGAAGACCTAGGGCACTTGAGGAGGCCCATTGTTGGAATATACAAGCCAAGTTCTATAATGAAAAATTCCCACTAGTATATGAAAGTGACAAAACAAGAGACTCTCTATCATGAAGATTATGGTTCTACTTTGAAGCACAAGTGTGGCAAAGGATAGTAGCATTGTCCCTTCTCTCCTTTTCTCTCATTTTTTATTTTTTTATTTTTTTATTTGGGCCTTTTCCCTTTTTTATGGCCCTTCTCTCTTTTTTTGGGCCTTCTTTTTTTTATGGCCTTTCTCTTTTTTTAATTCCTCACTTGGGACAATGCTCTAGAAAATGATGATCATCACACTTCTATTTACTTACAACTCAAGAATTACAACTCGATACTTAGAACAAGATATGACTCTATATGAATGCCTCCGGTGGTGTACCGGGATGTGCAATGATGCATGAGTGACATGTATGAAAGAATTATGAACGGTGGCTTTGCCACAAATACTATGTCAACTACATGATCATGCTAAACAATATGATAATGATGATGCATGTCATAATAAACGGAACGGTGGAAAGTTGCATGGCAATATATCTCAGAATGACTATGGAAATGCCATAATAGGTAGGTATGGTGGCTGTTTTGAGGAACATATAAGGAGGTTTATGTGTGATAGAGCGTATCATATCACAGGGTTTGGATGCACCGGCGAAGTTTGCACCAACTCTCAATGTGAGAAAGGGCAATGCATGGTACCGAAAAGGCTAGCAAGGATGGAAGGGTGAGAGTGCGTATAATCCATGGACTCAACATTAGTCATAAAGAACTCACATACTTATTGCAAAAATCTACGAGTCATCAAAAAACTCGGCACTACGCGCATGCTCCTAGGGGGATATATTGGTAGGAAAATACCATCGCTCGTCCCTGACCACTACTCATAAGGAGGATAATCAAATAACACCTCATGTTTCAAATTTGTTACATAACGTTTACCATACGTGCATGCTACAGGACTTGCAAACTTCAACACAAGCATTTCTCAGTTTCACAACTACTCAACTAGCATGACTTTGATATTATTACCTCCATATCTCAAAACAATCATCAAGCATCAAACTTCTCTTAGTATTCAAAACACTCATAAGATTTTTTTTACTAATCTTGAATACCTAGCATATTAGGATTATTTAAGCAAATTACCATGCTATTTAGGACTCTCAAAATAATATAAGTGAAGCACGAGAGCAACGACAAATTACTCCGAAAGATATAAGTGAAGATCAATGAGTAGTTGAATAATTATGCAACTATGTGAAGACTCTCTAACATTTAATAATTTCAGATCTTGATATTCTATTCAAAAATCAAGCAAAGAAAAATAAAATGACATTCTAAGAATAGCAAACATCATGTGAAGAAGCAAAAACTTAGGATCAACCGAAACTAACCGATAGTTGTTGAAGAAGAAAGGTGGGATGCCAGCCGGGGCATCCCCAAGCTTAGACGCTTGAGACTTCTTAAAATATTATCTTGGGGTGCCTTGGGCATCCCAAAGCTTGAACTTTTGTGTCTCCTTAATTCCTCTCATATCACGGTCTCCCTAAATCTCAAAAGCTTCATCCACACAAAACTCAACAAGGACTCGCGAGATAAGTTAGTATAAACCATTGCAAAAACCTTATCATACTCTACTGTAGCAAATCACTAAAATTATTATTCAACATTGCATACTAAATGCCTCTGCATATTTAATAGTCCTATCCCCAAATAGAATCATTAAAGAAGCAAACATATGCAAACAATGCAAACATAACAGTAATCTGCCTAAACAGGACAGTCTGTAAAGAATGCAGCAACATCCATACTTCCCTAGCTCCAAAAATTATGAAAGAAAATTCCCACTGTAGTAAATTTATCAGAGCTTAATATTAAAAAGGTTTAAACATTTTATCACATTCTGAATTTTCTAGGGAATTATTGCAACAGCGGTAAACTTTCTGTTTTCAAACAGCAACATGTGGACTTCTAAAATAGGCATAGTAAAGGCTATCAACGCCACTTTTATTGGAATAAAAGATGCAAAACATTGTTCTAAATAACAGCAAGAAAATCCTAACAAAATAAATTGACGCTCCAAGAAAAACACATATCATGTGGTGAATAAAAATATAGCTCCAAGTAAAGTTACCGATGAACGAAGATGAAAGAGGGGATGCCTTCCGGGGCATCCCCAAGCTTAGGCTCTTGGCTATCCTTGAATATTACCTTGGGGTGCCTTGGGAATCCCCAAGATTAGGCTCTTACCACTCCTTATTCCATAGTCCATCGAATCTTTACCCAAAACTTGAAAACTTCACAACACAAAACTTAACAGAAAACTCGTAAGCTCCGTTAGTATAAGAAAATAAATCACCACTTAGGTACTGTAATGAACTCATTATTTATTTATATTGGTGTTAAACCAACTGTATTCCAACTTATCTATGGTTTATAAACTATTTTAGTAGCCATAGATTCATCAAAATAAGCAAACAACACATCGAAAACAGAATCTGTCAAAAACAGAACAGCCTGTAGTAATCTGAATCAAAAGTATACTTATGGAACTCATAAAATTCTCAAATAAATTGCTTGACGTGAGGAATTTATCTATTAATCATCTTCAAAAATAGTTAACTAAATAGAACTCTCCAAATAAAAATGGCAGCAATTCTCGTGAGCGCTAAAGTTTCTGTTTTTACAGCATGATCAACAAGACTTTCCCCAAGTCTTCCCAAAGGTTCTACTTGGCACAAACACTAATTAAAAGCATAAAATAACATTTAAACAGAGGCTAGATGAATTATTTATTACTAAACAGGAGCAAAAATCAAGGAACTAAAATAAAATTGGGATGCCTCCCAACAAGCGCTATCGTTTAATGCCCCTAGCTAGGCATAATAATTTGAATGATGCTCACAAAAAAAGATAAGAATTGAAACATAAAGAGAGAATCATGAAGCATATTGCTAACAAATTTAAGTCTAACCCATTTCCTATGCATAAGGATTTTGTGAGAAAACAACTTATGGGAACAATAATCAACTTGCATAGGAAAGCAAAACAAGCATAACTTCAAAACTTTAAGCACATAGAGAGGAAACTTGGTATTATTGCAATTCCTACAAGCATATATTCCTCCCTCATAATAATTTTCAGTAGCATCATGAATGAATTCAACAATATAACTGTCACATAAATCATTCTTTTCATGGTCTACAAGCATAGAAATTTTATTACTCTCCACATAAGCAAAATTCCTCTCATGAATAATAGTGGGAGCAAACTCAACAAAATAACTATCATGTGATTGAAAATTAAGATCAAGATGACAATTTTCATGGTTATCATTATTCTTTAAAGCATACGTGTCATCACAATAATCATCATAGATAGGAGGCATGCTTTCATCATGATAAATTTGCTCATCAAAACTTGGGGGACAAAAAATATCATCTTCATCAAACATAGCTTCCACAAGCTTGTGGCTTTGCATATCATTAACATCATGGATATTCAAAGAATTCATACTAACAACATTGCAATCATGCTCATCATTCAAATATTTAGTGCCAAACATTCTATAGATTTCTTCTTCTAGCACTTGGGCACAATTATCCTTTCCATCATACTCACGAAATATATTAAAAAGGTGAAGCGTATGAGACAAACTCAATTCCATTTTTTTATAGTTTTCTTTTATAAACTAAACTAGTGATAAAACACGAAACTAAAAGACTCGATTGCAAGATCTAAAGATATACCTTCAAGCGCTAACCTCCCCGGCAACGGCGCCAGAAAAGAGCTTGATGTCTACTACACAACCTTCTTCTTGTAGACGTTGTTGGGCCTCCAAGTGCAGAGGTTTGTAGGACAGTAGCAAATTTCCCTCAAGTGGATGACCTAAGGTTTATGAATCCGTAGGAGGCGTAGGATGAAGATGGTCTCTCTCAAGCAACCCTGCAACCAAATAACAAAGAGTCTCTTGTGTCCCCAACACACCCAATACAATGGTAAATTGTATAGGTGCACTAGTTCGACGAAGAGATGGTGATACAAGTGGTAAATGGATAGTAGATACATGTATTTGTAATCTAAAATTATAAATACAGCAAGGTAACTAATGATAAAAGTGAGCGTAAACGGTATTGCAATGCTTTGAAACAAGGCCTAGGGTTCATACTTTCGCTAGTGCAAGTTTCCTCAACAATACTAACATAATTGGATCACATAACTATCCCTGAACATGCAACAAAGAGTCACTCCAAAGTCACTAATAGCGGAGAACAAACGAAGAGATTATGGTAGGGTACGAAACCACCTCAAAGATATTCTTTCCAATCAATCCGTTGGGCTATTCCTGTAGGTGTCACAAACAACCCTAGAGTTTGTACCAGAATAACACCTTAAGACACAAATCAACCAAAACCCTAATGTCACCTAGATACTCCAATGTCACCTCAAGTATCCGTGGGTATGATTATACGATATGCATCACACAATCTCAGATTCATCTATTCAACCAACACATAGAACCTCAAAGAGTGCCCCAAAGTTTCTACCAGAGAATCACGAAGAAAACATGTGCCAACCCCTATGCATAGGTTCATGGGTGGAACCCGCAAGTTGATCACCAAAACATACATCAAGTGAATCACGTGGTATCCCATTGTCACCACAGATACGCACGGCAAGACATACATCAAGTGTTCTCAAATATTTAAAGACCCAATCCGATAAGATAACTTCGAAGGGGAAACTCAATCCATTACAAGAGAGTAGAGGGGGAGAAGAAACATAAGATCAAAATATAATAGCAAAGCTCGCGATACATCAAGATCGTGCCAAATCAAGAACATGAGAGAGAGAGAGAGAGAGAGATCAAACACATAGCTACTGGTACATACCCTCAGCCCTGAGGGAGAAATACTCCCTCCTCATCATGGAGAGCACCGGGATGATGAAGATGGCCACCGGAGAGGGATTCCCCGCTCCGGTAGGGTGCCGGAACGGGTCTAGATTGGCTCTCGGTGGCTACGGAGGCTTCTGGCGGCGGAACTCCCGATCTATTGTGCTCCCCGATCGTTTTAGGGTATATGGAGATATATAGGCGGAAGAAGTACGTCAGGGGAGCCATGAGGGGCCCACGAGGGTGGAGGGCGCGCCCTAGGGGGTGGGCGCGCCCCCTACCTCATGGCTCCCTCGTTTCTTTCCTGACGTGCACTCCAAGTCTATGAGGTTGCTTTCCTTCCAAAAATAAGTTTTGTGAAGTTTTAGGTCAATTGGCTCCATTTGATTTTCCTTTTCTGCGATACTCTAAAACAAGGTAAAAACAGAAACTAACACTGGGCTCTGGGTTAATAGGTTAGTCCCAAAAATAATATAAAAGTGTATAATAAAGCCCATAAACATCCAAAGTTGATAATATAATAGCATGGAACAATCAAAAATTATAGATACGTTGGAGATGTATCAGGCGTCGCCGCGCCGCCCCATGACGTGCCGCCCGTGAGGAATCAATGGCAAGGCTAACCGGCGATGGCTGCGCAGCAGCCTTGGCATTGATTCCCGCAGGAACCGAAGCGATGAGGGCCACGAAGCGCCCGTCTCACTGACTTGGCGGCCCGCGGCTGCTTCGCGCCAAAACAACTCGCCCCGGCGCCCCCTAGCACACCGGGTTCGGCCTGGGTCCGCCAACGCTGATTTTGGCCCAGGCTGGCAAAAATCGGGCTCCTGGGGGCGCGACTGGGCTGTTTTTTTGGCGCTGGCGCGAATAAATCGCCTGGGGAAGCCTTTCTGGGGGCGCGGCTGGAGATGCTCTAAGCCCACCTCATCTTCGTCGCTGGCTAGTGATGCTCCTTCTCTAGCGTCCTATCCAGCCATGACCATGACCTCTAGCTTCTCCATCAAATTCCCTAGTTAAAGCTTCTAAGACAAAGTCTCTCTTATTAGCATCCTCCATATCATTAAGCTGTAAGACCGTTTGTTGCTTATATGGATTCAGATTTATAGACTTTTCCTCACGTTCCTCAACTACCATGATAAGAACTTGTTCATAACTTGTAGAATTTTCCAATAGTCTTGTCAGAAAAAAAAACAAGGAAGAAAGGAAGCCATTCTATATTCTCTCATCCTATCATGTCTCCATCACCTAATCTAACCTTCTTTGAAGTCATCCTAGGAGGAAATATACGAGAAAAGCAACCACTTGCTAAAATTATAAATCTTTTTAATAGTTTTTAGTAACTTTGCAAAACTCAACACATTAATAATGATAAAAACTACAACTAGACAGGAAATAAAAGAAGGAATACAATGAAAGTGATACATAACCTATTGCAAGAAATACACCTTCCCGGCAAGTGCGCTAGAAAATGAGCTGATTACGGTGCAAACACCCTTGTTGGGCTCCCTAGAGTAGGAGTACGCAACAAGTTTTCCCTCAGGGTGAACATCTGCCGCCGTAGGTCATGCTTGTTCTGGAATCAAGTGTCCCACAGTGGGAACTCCGCAGCTTATCTAGGTTTGCCGAGGAGGCAGCTGGGCCATGTGACTATTAATCTTCAGTAGACAGGCGCGGCCGCTCGACGGGATGGTCGGCACTAGCATCCCTTCTGAGCTGAGATGCCAACCGTTCGGAAGATGCATGCCGGGCCATGGCAGCGGGGTGGCCGTGTCCCAGTGGTGCTGGCACACCGACCTCCACCTTGGCGTATAGGTGGATCCACGGTGCGGCGGCGGGCGGCAAAATGGAGATCGGCGACGGAGGATGGCCCAAAATACAACCCCGCTTCATGGTTGTGCTTCCCACGCTTGCCAGGGATCCGCTTCCACCGCCCCATGGCTAGGCAGCGTCCAACAGAATGAGGGCGGCGCAGACTAGAGCATGCCGGACGAGTGGGTCCTGGAGGAAGGGGGAGTAGGGAAGAGTGTATAAGGTCGCGGCCGTGGAAGTGAACTGGCCAGTCCATTGGTTGCCATTAAAAAGGACACGTCGGGGCGACTGGGTGGCCGACATGCGGGCCCTTCCACGTGTGCAAATTAAATGGAGCTGGTGGGAAGCAGTTGCATGGCCAACATGCAGGTCCCAAGGACCGATGATGAGACACGCGTGCGCGTTCGTTCTATATCCGCCTGGATGCAAATTCAGCCTAAATTTGCATCGCAATTGGGTCGAGCCGGACAGAATTTACTCCCAAGCTCGCACATTGGGCCTTCACATTTTACCATTTCTACCCAAACAGATACGGACGGACCAAAAGCGGGCGTGTGTTAGAGATGGCTTGAACAAAAAAAATTTGAACATAGTACAGACGCAAAGCGCTCATAGAAACGCACATACGCTCACCCCTATGAATGCACGCACGCACACCCTATCTCCATGAGCACCTCCGAGAGACAGAGCCGACATATCATCTTGAGATTTTACGAAGTTAGCGTATGCGCCTCGTCGGCGGCGGAAACGTCTCCTCCCACTGAAAGCATATTGCCGGAAATTCTGAAATAAATCCAGGATAAATACGAGCACCAAAACATGAACCCTGATGTGCCGGGGATACCACTGTGCACCTAACCATCCCAACCATAGGTTGGTTCGGGGCTTGAACATTTTTTCGGAGCACATCACACTTTATTTTAGGACGCCTGTCGGTGTCAAAACCGGCGGATCTCGGGTAGGGGGTCCCGAACTGTGCGTCTAGGCCGGATGGTAACATGAGGCAGGGGACACGAAGTTTTACCCAGGTTCGGGCCCTCTTGTTGGAGGTAAAACCCTACGTCCTGCTTGATTAATATTGATGATATGTGTAGTACAAGAGTAGATCTACCACGAGATCAGAGAGGCTAAATCCTAGAAGCTAGCCTATGGTATTATTGTATGTTGTGATTGTTGTCCTACGGACTAAAACCCTCCGGTTTATATAGACATCGGAGAGGGCTAGGGTTACACAAGGTCGGTTACAAAGGAGGAGATATCCATATCCGTATTGCCTAGCTTACCTTCCACGCCAAGTAGAGTCCCATCCGGACACGAGACGAAGTCTTCAATCCAATATCTTCATAGTCTAACAGTCCGGCCAATGGAGATAGTCCGGCTGTCCGGAGACCCCCTAATCCAGGACTCCCTCAGTAGCCCCCGAACCAGGCTTGAATGACGATGAGTCCGGCGCACAGTATTGTCTTCGGCATTGCAAGGCGGGTACCTCTTCAAATTCTGTGTACCTGTCAAAATAATGTCCGGTTTCTTGTGAATGTTTGTACTCCTCGGCTTCCACGCCCAATAATGGCCACTTTCCACGTGTCGAGCGAATGTGAAGAGCCAGGGTGTTTTCACATTTACCCCCCTAGCTGTGTGAATGAGCCGCCTATTTAAAAAGACGAGGATTCAAATCCAAATCACGCCATCCCCGCTTGGCGAGCCTTGATCGGAGCGCACCCGACAGAGATCCATTCCATCATCGCCGGTCGACGCAGCTCCTCTTCTCGCACCTCTAGCTCCAAGCCTGGAGATTGGGAGAGATGTTCCATCCCGCACAGCAAATTGGCGATGCTTCAGTCCAAGGGTTTTCTTCCCCCAGCGTACCTGGTCCCGGTTCGAGCCGGGCTTGCCACCTACAATGGCGGAGAGCAAGCGGAGAGCCGTCCCAATCCCTCCAAGAGAGAGCGGGTATGCCTTGTCCCTTATTTGGTAAGAGGGCTTAGATTCCCAATTCATCTGTTTCTCCGAGGGCTTCTGGAGTTCTACGGCCTCCAGTTGCACAACCTTATGCCTGCCTCCCTGCTGCATATCGCGGGATTCGTGGCCCTTTGTGAGTTGTTTTTGGGCTGTGAGGCTCATTTCACTCTGTGGAAGAAGCTGTTCTGCCTTGTGCCCCTTTCTCAGAAGGGGTCAATATATCAAGTGGGCGGAGCCGAAGTGTGGCGTATTGCCGGGACCGGATACCTGTCCGGGACCCCGAAGAAGACGTCCGAAGACTGGCCTTCAGAATGGTTTTATATAGAAGACATCCCCCTCCTGGATCCTATTCGGATCGGCCTTCCGGAGTTCGTCAACGCCCCTTTGAAGAAGCGCCGGAGCTGGCATCCACAGAGCTCCCTGGAGGAAGATGACAGGGACATTCTTTACCTGATGAGCCGGATAAGTTTTTTAGCTCGATCCGGATTGACCATGATCGAGGTTATAGCCATATGCATTATGCGGGGGGTGCAGCCTCTTCAGTATAGAGGCCACCCCATATGGGATTTCAACAGGGAGGATGACGCCACCCGCCACGGCCGCAAAGGTCCGGGATCGGCTGATGATCTAATAAAGATCTTGTCCACTTTGTACAAGGGAGAAGAGGAGGAATTCCTTCGTGTCAACCCGCAGGGCGGATTTTCTATGTACAATCCTCCGAGCTGGGTAAGCGGAGACTTTTTATCGTCCATCCATTTCGTATTCCCGTAGTTAAGTATTCATTCTAGCGATTTTATCGCAGGAGCTGCGCCAGGCAGTAAAGGAGATAAACAGCCCTCCTCCACAACCCGAGGACCCTGGACGGTCCCTTGACCCAGCCTCCCAGGAGGATCCGGACATATCTGTGGAGCTGATCGACGGGGTATTCTACCAACGAAGTAATGACAACGCTTTGGTGGCCATTACGGCCGATTACCACGGGCTAGTTCCAGCCTCACAGGTGACTGAGACCGAAGTCCCGACACTTAAAAAGGGATTCGTCCTTGCGCTTTTTTAATTGCCGTATAACAGCCGCGTTCTGCAGGGGAGGTCCTCGGGGCAGAAGGCCGAGCCTGTGGCAACTAGCCAACAAGGGGCCGCGAGGCCAGGCAGGCTGAAAAGATCCGCAGTCCGGATTGAGACACCGGTGCAGCGGTATGGCGCGTCGTCTTTATTGCAAGATATTATTTTCAGAGGCATATTAACGCCCATGCCTTCTTTCCAGGAAAAAGAGCGCTCGCCGGACTATACCCGGAGAGGCTACCAATCGCGCCTCCACAAGCCAGGCTCCAAGGCCGGATTCAGAGGCGGGGACGAATACAAGGCGTGCGCCGGGTGCTCCTCCGACAGAGGATGCGGATAAACTGTCCGCCACCCATTCCGAGGTGGAAAGTGCCATGAACCACAGGCGTCGCTGGACTGTTCTCCGTGACGCTTGTTTCTCCCAAGAGGCATTGGATGCGTTCAACTCGGGAGACGCGCACCTCCGTGCCGCTCAAAATGGTCTAGCCAGAGCCACGGAGCAGTATGTAAAAGACATACGGGTGAGAAAATTTGATGATTATATATATCAGTAGCCCCTGAGACTTGAAACAGTTAGGATAACTGATTTAAGGATCATTCATTATGCAGGTTCTTACAGAAAAGAATACTCAACTGTCCCAGGAGCTGGAAGAGTGCAAAGCCCAACTTCAGGCCGCACTGGCCGCAGCAGGGGAGCCCAAAGAGACCCCCTCTAGTAACATATCCTTCGAATGATAAGTATCATATTAGAATGCGGCGTATATGTAGATCTGACGATAAAATTGCAGATGATGCTGGAGTAAATCCGGATAAGCAACAGCTCGTACGCCAGCTGAAGGCTTGTGAGAGCGTGCTTACGAGGGTGAGGCAGGAGAAGAATGATCTCCAAGATGCCAACACCAAGCTGGGCGTGGAACTAAAATATGTTCGTGCCCAACTGTCGGACTCTGTTAAGGAGAATCGGCGGCTTCGACGCGGCATATTTAGTAAGTGCTTGGACGAACTTTGAAAAAGTGTTCGGCGAGGAAGCTGGCTGACAGAGTTATGTCTGCAGGTATGCTAACAGGTCGTCCTGCCGAGGACATGCCTGGTTCCACGGGTGATCTTCTTCCCGAGCTCGCACAGTTGCACGAATGAGTTCGGCAGGTGATGCAAGGCGTCGCCCAGGCCTTGTGGCCGTCCGTCTCCATACCCAAAGGCCTTGGAGAGCTTGTAGAAAAGCTGAAGGAAGCACGGCGGCGCTTCCGATTATGGAAGATATCGGCCTGCCGTCAGGGCGCCAGGGAAGCCTGGGCAATGGTGAAGACATGGTACACGAAGGCTGACCCAAACCACATGGCCGAAGTTGGACCTATGGGGCCTGATGGCAAGGAGATCCCTGTGAGTTTAGTGTACGGCCAAGTAGAATTGGCCGCAAAGTATTCCCAACAGGACTGTAGACTAGACAGCCTATTGGATGGCATTGAAGAGGAATTCAACCAGTCAAATTGACTATGTAATTTTAAAGTGACATGTATGATGCCTTCTAGCCGGATTGTAGATCGTTTGTCGTGGCGGACCTTTTCGCTTCAACCTCGGGACCCGACAGTCTGGAGTGTATCCGAATACCCTCTCGGTTATACTATAACCGGGACATGCATGGAGACCAGGCATAGGGGTCATTAGTGCTTTATAAGACAAGTGCCCAACTAGTTATGTTATAT
This sequence comes from Triticum dicoccoides, assembly GCF_002162155.2. Lineage (NCBI taxonomy): Eukaryota > Viridiplantae > Streptophyta > Magnoliopsida > Poales > Poaceae > Triticum > Triticum dicoccoides. Next base: position 752,750,269 of record NC_041382.1, read on the forward strand.
TACATGGGTAGTAAGAAACATCTTCCAGAGAGAATAGTTCCGTTAAGGGTTCCTTTCCCTGGGTAGGCATGCCCTAAAGTGCATGTTCGGACTGCGACAAGAAGCGCAGAAAAAACATCTGGGGGCAGATATGGATAATAAATAAAAGTCATCTTTTGTTCACCGACCGAATAATCTCTTAAGAACGCTAGCTTTCGGCTTCACCCAGTCTGAGGTACACGTCCGGCTGACCCGGCGGTAACAATCGCAGAGGTGCTCCCCTTATGCCCTAGCCGAATTAACGGGAACGTAGGGCATAAATATAAGAGCCAGGCAACCCAGCTTGGCCAAAACTGAAGTCATATCGATGCATATAATGGTGAAAAAAGGTACTTGCGGAAGTATAACACATGTGTTGGGCGTGAGGCCCAGGTAAATAATTTAAGCTTCTGTGAAAGAAGCCCCCAGGTATGAAGAGTGCGGCTAGCGCATCTGTGATGTATGAGTGAGGCACAAGATGACCCTTGAAGGCCTAGAGAAATAAAAGAAAGAAAGGGAAACAAGACAGGTGATGCATATGCAAAAAAATGGACAAAGGGAGGAGACTAACATAAAGTCCGATGCTAGGCGTAGAATCTCCGGAGCCTTGCTGCGTTCCATGGGTTCAGCTCGAGTTGACTAGTTGATGCATCCCACAGTCGGTACGCTCCACCGGTCAGAACTTGGTCGATAATGAAGGGACCTTCCCATTTGGGCTCGAGCTTGTTCTTTTTCTTATCTGGCAGCCGTAGAACTAGTTCGCCAATGTTATAAGTTTTGGCCCGTACTTCTCTGCTTTGGTATCTGCGAGCCTGTTGCTGGTAAAATGCGGAACGGGCTTTGGCTACGTCGCGCTCTTCCTCCAAGGTGTGCAGACTGTCCTGCCGATCGAGCTCGGCTTCTCTTTCTTCGTACATGCGCACTCGAGGTGAGTCATGAATTATGTCACAGGGCAGAATTGCTTCTACGCCGTACACCATAAAAAATGGTGTATATCCGGTACTACGATTCGATGTGGTTCGCAGCCCCCAGAGTACGGAGTCGAGCTCCTCTACCCAGTGCGTGTCAGACTCTGTTAAGGAGCGCACTAATATGGGTTTAATGCCGCTCATTATAAGGTTGTTTGCTCGTTCGACTTGACCATTGATTTGTGGGTGATAGACTGAAGCATAATTGAGCTTGATGCCCATTTTGCTACACCAGAGTTTTACCTTGTCAGCCGTGAAGTTCGTGCCGTTATCAGTGATGATGCTGTGGGGGACACCGTAACGGTGTACAACCCCGGATATGAAATCTATCACCGGTCCGGATTCGGCTGTTTTCACAGGTTTAGCCTCTATCCATTTGGTGAATTTATCCACCATGACCAGTAAGTATTTTTTCTTGTGGGTTCCCCCTTTAAGGGGTCCAACCATGTCAAGCCCCCCGACCGCGAAGGGCCATGTAATGGGGATTGTCTGGAGGGCGGTGGGTGGCATGTGGCTTTGATTTGCAAAGAGCTGGCAACTGACGCAACGTTGGACCAAGTCCTGTGCATCTGCTCAGGCCATTGGCAATAAAATCCTGTACGGAAGGCCTTGCTTACAAGAGCCCGGGCTGCGGCGTGCTGTCCGCCGAGTCCGGCGTGAATTTCTGCCAAAAGGTTCCGCCCTTCCTCTTCGGAGATGCACCTTTGAAGGACTCCGGTAGCGCTTTTTTGTACAATTCTCCCTCATGGACCCTATAGGCCTTGGATCGCCGCACTATGCAGCGTGCCTCATTTTGGTCCTCCAGAAGTTCCTGTCTAGTTAGGTAGGCCATGAATGGTTCTGTCCACGGGGCAATAATAGCCATTATTTCGTGGGCTGATTGTGTTATTTTGGTGGCGGGGCCTTCGATTGTGTCAGAGAGTTCGGTATCGGGTATTTTGGTTGGGTCTGGACTGTTGTTACCGGTGTCCCTTCCCATGCTATGGATGGCTTGAAGAGTCATTCCAGAAATATGTTGGGAGGGACCGCGTCACGTTTTGCACCGATGCGGGCGAGGATATCCGCCGCCTGATTGTTTTCCCGAGCCACATGGTGAAATTCGAGCCCCTCGAACCGAGCTGACATTTTTAGGACGACATTGCGATAAGCTGCCATTTTCGGATCCTTGGCATCGAAGTCTCCATTTATTTGGGATATCGCGAGGTTCGAATCCCCGTGCACCTCTAGGCGATGAATGCCCATAGATACTGCCATCCGGAGACCATGTAGACAGGCCTCGTATTCAGCCGCGTTGTTGGAGTCCGTGTACATTATCTGTAGTACGTATTGGATGGTATCTCCTGTTGGGGATGTCAAAACGATGCCAGCCCCCAGACCAGCCAACATTTTGGAGCCGTCAAAGTGCATGATCCAGTTTGAATATGTCCCGTACTCTTTAGGGAGTTCGGCTTCCGTCCACTCAGTGATGAAGTCAGCCAAAACTTGCGACTTGATAGCTTGTCGTGGCTTGTAAGTTATGTCGAACGGGAGGAGCTCAATGGCCCATTTGGCAATCTGGCCTGTCGCGTCGCGGTTGTTTATAATATCGTTAAGTGGTACTTCCGAGGCTACCATTATCGAACACTCTTGAAAGTAGTGTTGCAGCTTCCGGGATGCCATGAATACCGTATACGCTATCTTTTGATAATGCGGGTACCGTGATTTGCATGGAGTAAGGACAGTGGACACATAGTAAACCGGCTTTTGAAGGGGGAATTTGTGTCCGTTCGCTTCTCGCTCGACAATGAGTACTGCGCTTACTACTTGATGAGTTGCCGCAATGTATAATAGCATTGGTTCACCAATGTTTGGCGCGGCCAGGACTGGGTTTGTTGCCAATATGGCTTTTATTTCGTTGAGTCCGGCCGAGGCGGCATCCGTCCACTCGAAGTGTTTGATGCGCCGGAGGAGGCGATAAAGGGGTAATGCCTTTTCTCCCAAGCGGGAGATAAAGCGGCTTAGAGCCGCCACGCATCCAGTCAATTTTTGTATCTGTTTGAGGTCTGTTGGGGTAGCCAACTGTGACAACGCTCGGATTTTGGCCGGATTAGCTTCAATACCTCTACTGGAGACAATGAATCCCAGGAGCTTTCTGGCTGGTACGCCGAAAACGCATTTTTCCGGATTGAGCTTGATGTCATATGTTCGGAGGTTGTCGAATGTGAGCCTCAAGTCGTCTACTAGAGTGTCGACATGCTTGGTTTTAATGACCACGTCGTCCACGTATGCCTCCACTGTTTTGCCGATCTGGTTTGTCAGACATGTCTGAATCATGCGTTGATATGTTGCGTCGGCGTTTTTGAGCCCGAAGGGCATTGTGTTGAGGCAGAATGGGCCGTATGGTGTGATGAATGCCGTTGCGGCTTGGTCTGGCTCCGCCATTTTAATTTGATGGTAGCCATAGTATGCGTCGAGGAAACACAATGAATCGTGTCCTGTGGTAGCATCGATGATTTGATCGATGCGGGGGAGGGGGAAGGGATCCTTTGGGCAGGCCTTGTTAAGGTCCTTAAAATCGACGCACAAACGCCAGGATTTGTCCTTCTTTGGTACCATCACCAGGTTTGCTAGCCAGTCCAGATGTTTTATGTCTCTGATGAATCCGGCCTCCAATAGCTTGGCTAGTTCCTCTCCCATGGCTTGTCTCTTAGGCTCGGAGAAACGTCGAAGAGCCTGCTTGACTGGCTTGAATCCTTTTAGGATATTTAAGCTGTGCTCAGCCAGCCTGCGTGGGATTCCTGGCATGTCTGAAGGGTGCCAGGCGAAAATGTCCCAGTTCTCGCGTAGGAACTCTCGCAGTGCAGCGTCAACATCAGGGTTTAATTATGCCCCGATGGAAGCTGTTTTTGTAGGGTCCGTTGGATGGACTTGGAATTTGACTATTTCGTCCGCCGGTTTAAAGGAGGTGGACTTGGATCTTTTATCGAGTATCACATCGTCCCTGTTCACCGTGGGGCGCAGTGTAGTTAGTTCCTCGGCCGCTAGGGCTTCGGATAGTGCCTCGAGGGCCAGTGCGGCTGTCTTATTTTCGACGCAGAGTGCTATGTCTAGATCACTAGCAAGAGTGATGATTCCGTTGGGCCCAGGCATTTTGAACTTCATGTACCCATAATGGGGTAACGGGGCCACTTGGAATGTAATTTCTTCGGACCTGTAATTATCCGGCGTGCCGAATGCCACATCTAGTGTGATTTTCCCAGCACAGCGTGCTTCCCGACTGGGGATGATTCCTCTAAAGGTTGTGCTACTGTGCTCAATGCGGCTCCAATCTATTTCCATCTTTTGAAGAGTTTCCTCATAGATGAGGTTTAATCCGCTGCCGCCGTCCATGAGTACCTTGGTGAGTCGAAAGTCGTCCACGATTGGACTGAGGACCAGTGCGGCTGGTGCTCGGGCTGTTCGGAATTTGGGTTCGTCACTGGCATTGAAGGTAATAGCCGTGTCACTCCAAGGATTTATTTCTGCTATGTGGCAGATTTCGTCCATGATGCGGAGTGTTCGCTTGCGTCTATTATTTGATGCGAAGGTCTCAAAGACCGTTGACACCGTATTGTTGTCCGCGGGATGGTTCTCTGTGGTTTTTGGGAGGAGTAGATCCTCACCACTTTTGGCCACCTGCCGGAGTATCCAACATGCTCTAAGGCTGTGCGTTGGTATTGCATCCGTTGTACTATGAATTTTGCAGGGTCCGTTGAGCCATCCCTCGAGTACGGTTCCTTGCCCCGTAAAGGGCTTTTGCTTTTTGGTAGTTAACCCAGGTGTATTGTGATAATGCACCCTTTTATTTCGGACTGGGTTTGTATTCGGGGCCGGATTATCCCAAAATTTTATTTCAGTTTTCCAGGCGCTTTCCATCGCACAGTACTTTCGTACTATGGACACCAAGTCGGCAAAGCGTGTAATTTCGCGGCGACTTATGGCATTGAGGATTCCCTTGTCCGTGCAATTATTGTAAAAGAATGAAATTGCGTCTTCCTTGCGGCAGTCCTTTATCCTGTTCATGACTAGGAGGAATCTGGCCCAGTAATGGTGTACTGTTTCTTCGGGCTCTTGCCTAATGTAGGATAGATCGCGTATGTTTGGGTGGGTGGGTGGAATTAAATCCGAATCCTCACCCGATCTGAGACTCGGGGGCCAAGGAGTTTCCAAACTCGAAAGTTTGGATTCTTGGATGTTTTCTGATAAATCTAGCCCGCTGCCTGATTCTAGGTTCAGGCCTTGAGTGACATCCTCCCCTCCGCGGGTATCCGGCTTGGAGGGATCGGGAATCCGGACATAGCTAGTCCTTAAGATAGATGAAGGGTTGCCGCATTGTTCCTCCACCACTGCAACGTGATGGGTGACCTGGGGAGAGTTAATCTCTCTCAGATCGGGTTTAGGCCCAATCTGATCGTAGTCTGTAGCGACTGCCAGGACGGCGATGCGATCCAAGAGCTCGTTCAGGGAAGAGAGCTCCATTGGATCTAACTGCTCGGCGAGTTCCGAGTTGACGTGAAGATTGCTTTCGATGACCCGAGAAGTCATCGTCGGCGCAGCGACCGAACAGGCGGTCATAAGAAAACCACCTAGCCGGAGAGTTTGGCCGATAGCCAAAGCTCCCTCAGCGATAGTGCCATCTTTAAAGACGAGATGAGACATCCTTCCTGGTGGCGACGTCACAGCGGAACTCTCAATGAAAGCATCAATGTCGGTGTCAAAACCGGCGGATCTCGGGTAGGGGTCCTGAACTGTGCGTCTAGGCCGGATGGTAACAGGAGGCAGGGGACACGAAGTTTTACCCAGGTTCGGGCCCTCTTGATGGAGGTAAAAACCTACGTCCTGCTTGATTAATATTGATGATATGTGTAGTACAAGAGTAGATCTACCACGAGATCAGAAAGGCTAAACCCTAGAAGCTAGCCTATGGTATGATTGTATATTGTGATTGTTGTCCTACGGACTAAAACCCTCCGGTTTATATAGACACCGGAGAGCATTAGGGTTACACAAGGTCGGTTACAAAGGAGGAGATATCCATACCCGTATTGCCTAGCTTGCCTTCCACGCCAAGTAGAGTTCCATCCGGACACGAGACGAAGTCTTCAATCTTGTATCTTCATAGTCTAACAGTCCGGCCAATGGAGATAGTCCGGCTCTCCGGAGACCCCCTAATCCAGGACTCCCTCAACGCCGATAACGCCCACACGTGTGGGCGTTAAGGGGTATGCCCACACATTTTGTGTGGTGTCTAAGGGAATTTGCCCACACGCCTACGTGTGCGCAAAACAAGTAATGCTCACACGCCTCTTTTTTCCCTCTCGGTCCCTCTTACACGCCTGCGTGTGGGCAAAATAGATAATGCCCACACGCCCGTACGTCAGGCCTCCTACCTCATGGTCCCGCACGCCCCGCGTGACAGGCAGCACGCGCCCCGCAGTTGCCATGGTCCGGACCCTCTTCCATGAACTGCAGTTGCCATGTCGCTGAACTACAGTTGCCATGTCAGACAACTACAGTTGCCATGGTTGCTCAACTGCAGTTGCCATCTCAGGTCAAGTGTCAGATGTCATTTTTGGACAACTGCAGTTGTTGCCATGTATTGTCTGGTTTACTATAGTTGCCATGATTTAAAAACTTGGTTGCCACCTACTAACACTAGGCAGTTGCCATGTATGGTATGCTTTACTGCAGTTGCCATGATTTGAAAACTTTATGAGTTGCCACCTACTAACAATAGGCAGTTGCTGTGTAGCGCTACAAAAAAACATGGCAAAAAAACATGTTCGGTTAAAGAGAGAGTTATCATCTGCTTACAAGCATACTAGGGCAGTTGCCATGTACCCTGCAAAACACATGGCAACTGATATATTCGGGTAAAAAGAGAGAGTTGCCATCTACTTACAAGCACACTAGGACAGTTGCCATGTACCCTGCAAAGCACATGGCAACTGGCAGCTTTGCGTGTGGGAGAGGAGACGGACGTGTGGACGAACTGCTAAACGCCCACACACCAGCCCTTGTGCGTGAGTGAAAATTGACGTGTGGGCGAACTACTAAATGCCCACACACCGGTTCCTTCGTGTGGTGAAAGCGGACGTGTGGTCGACCGAATAAATGCCCACACACCAGCCTAGTCCTACGTGGCACCACAAACATGCCAAGATTCATGCAAACACAAACGGACATGGATCCACGCGTGTGGGTGAGATGCAAACGCTCATGCGTGTGGGCATTAGTTTTTCCGTTATTTTAAGATCGAACGCATCGCACTTGAGCGGCATGTCACGATCCTCGGCGTATGTATCCCATGGATCCACGATGGAACTCCGTGCACGTGCGCGTTAGGTCAGAAGAGAACTTGAGCGTGAGCGGTTGCCATGGATCCACGATGGAGCTATGTACGGATGCATGTCCCTGCTAATTATATCGGCGGCGTTGTGTTGTGTGTGGCGGCAACAGGGTCTACGACGACGAACGAGACGATGTGAGGTGCCAGCTCTGGCCTTGGTTGGGGTGTCCGTCGGGGGAGACGACCGATGTGGAGTTGACCTTTGCTCATGAAATGGAATTGACGTGTGGCCAGCCGCACCGGCAGCGATATGTAACCATGCATGGGATGGATGCCCATGACCACAGCGCAAGAAAAGGAAATTAAGCTGTTTTATGTCGGGCCTTGCCTTTCCAGTTTGTCCCAAGAAAACAAAATCAATGCTCACAAGTGCTACTTGAAGCATTTTGAAGCACTGGTTTATTTTCTTTACCACGTATTTCACGAATGTGGCCTCATGATGAAAATTTACAAACACTTGAAATATTTGTTAAAATTTACTAAAAAAATTCAGAATTTTTTATTTTTTCTAATTTTTTAATTTACTGTTCATTCAAGCTCGTTTGAGCTCGAGCTCAGAATGGTACTTTCGACAATGTCCGAAGTACTTCCAAAAAATGGAGATCAACTGCTAATCTACTATGGTCCGAAGGAGACACTGCATAGCATGGGGTAGTAGACGTATAATTTCACCACGTGGAAGCAAGACTGCAATTCTTTTTCGGGCGACCATCAGATCTAGTTTAGCAATTCTTGTTTCAAAAAGAAAAAGATCTAGTTTAGCAATTTACTAATTTTCTCTAAGAAAAGCTTTGTTGATCTTTGTTGATCATTCATGCACGCACAGGCACAACACTCCGAAATGAAAAAAGTGGAGCCAACAGCTCCTTAATTCGAGAAAAAGGAACGGGCCCAACTGTCATTATTACCCGGTATGTTCAAAGCATTGGCGCACGTACTCCATGTGTTTCCTCTTCCCCCGTACGCCCATCATGCTCCATGTGCCCCAACTCCATGGGAGTATATAGACAGAGGCAGCCTGCTTGACTCTCCCCACACCAAGCTTACATCGATCGTCTCCTTGACACGTGACTCGTGACTCGTGAGCAACTCATCCAAGAGAGAGCAATGGATGATGCCGTGGAGCTATCATGGGGGGCGCGGTGCTTGGGGCTGGCCTTCTTCAGCCTGTCCATCTTCTCGGTATAAGACAATAAGTTTTGGGAACCAGCCCAACCCTCTAGGGGTGTCTTATCTCATTATATATAATGGTTCTGTTACAATACGTACATAGGTACAGAAGCTATACATAGTCTAACACCCTCCCTCAATCTTAGCCACTTTCTAAAGAACTGAGAAGGGTAAGATTGCGCCTACCAGCCTCAAACTGTGGCAGTGATAAAGGCTTAGTGAAGATGTCTGCAAGTTGATCCTTAGATGAGACAAACTTGATCTGGAGTTGCTTCTGTGATACACGTTCCCGTACAAAGTGATAGTCAACTTCAATGTGTTTCGTTCGGGCATGAAATACTGGATTTGCAGAAAGGTATGTAGCACCGATGTTATCACACCAAAGAATAGGAGGCTGTGGTTGAGACAAACCCAACTCCTGAAGCAAAGACTGCACCCAAATAATCTCTGCAGTAGCATTAGCCACAGCCTTGTACTCAGCTTCAGTACTGCTACGTGACACAGTAGCCTGTTTCCGAGCACTCCAGGCGATCAAATTAGGGCCAAAGAATACTGCATAACCCCCCGTGGATCGCCTGTCATCTGGGCTACCAGCCCAATCTGCATCAGAGAAGGCCGAAAGGACCCGAGAGGAAGTCGGCCGAATATGCATACCAAATGTCAGGGTGAACTGAACATAACGAAGAATGCGTTTAACAGCAGCCCAATGAGTATCTCTGGGAGCCTGAAGATACTGACAAACCCTGTTAACAGCATAAGAGATATCTGGTCTCGTGATCGTCAAGTACTGAAGTCCACCAACAATGCTCCTGTACTCTGTGGCATCCGCAGGAGACAAAAGCTCACCATCAACAGCTGTTATCTTGTCAGTAGACGACATGGGTGTGGTGGTCGGTTTGCACTTCAGCATGCCCGCTCTTTGTAACAACTCCAAGGAGTACTTCTTCTGCGTAAGGACAAGACCAGTAGCACGAGAAGTGACCTCAACTCCAAGAAAGTAGTGAAGCTTCCCAAGATCTTTGACCGCAAAATCAGCACCAAGAGAGCAGACAAGAGCATCAGCAGCATACTTAGAAGAGCTGACAAGGATAATATCATCGACATATACCAAAAGATACATAGTGACCTCTGGCTTCTATAGAAGAAATAATGAAGTGTCAGCAGTGGACGGCACAAACCCATGAGCACGAAGGGCAAAGGCAAGGCGGGCATGCCAGGCACGAGGAGCTTGCTTCAAACCATATAGTGCTTTGGAGAGACGACAGATATAGTCAGGACGATCAGGATCAGAGAAACCAGGCGGCTGTTTCATATAAACCTCTTCCTCCAAAAAACCATGTAGAAAAGCATTCTGCACATCAAGTTGACGAAGTGACCAACCACGAGAAACAGCAATGGAGAGAAGAAGTCGAATAGTGGTAGGCTTGACGACAGGACTGAAGGTGTCCTTATAGTCAAGACCATGGCGCTGCCGAAAACCGCGAGCAACAAGTCGCGCTTTGTAATGCTCAATAGATCCATCCGAATGCTTCTTCACTTTGAATACCCATTTTGAGTCAATAATATTTACCCGTGGTGGTGGAGGAACGAGAGTCCATGTCTTGTTACGAAGGAGAGCATGAAACTCCTGCTCCATAGCCTCTCGCCAATGTGGAATGCGCAGGGCAGCCTGATATGAGCGAGGCTCAGAAGATGGATCCGCAACAGCAGCAGCCAAACAAGCAGCCAACCAAGCAACCGTACCATCCTTACGTTCCTTAGGTTTGAAAATGCCACTGCGACTGCGTGTATGTGGTCGGGACACAGGAACCACCGAGGTCGATGGAGCAGCCCGCAACGGGCTGGAGGACGGTGACGTTGACGAGTCAGCCGGTGACGAGGAGCCAGACACAGTAGCCTCGGGCTCGGTCGGCGAAGAAGGTCGGCCGACCGGCGAAACCGGCATAGCAGACAAAGCAGCTGGCGACGCCGGCGTCACAGACCGGGCCGATGGCGAGCCGGCATAGTGGGCCGTGGCGCGGCCGATGTCGCGGGCCGATCCGCGGATGAAGGCGACGTGAGGACAGCGTCGCGGACCCGAGCTGCAGGCGAAGACGGCGTGACGGGCCGAGCCGCGGGCGAAGACGGCATGACAGGCCGAGCCGCTGAAGACTCGGCGGCCGCTGGCGAAGAGGGCCGAGCCGCTGGAGACTCGGCGGTCGCTGGCGTAACGGACCGAGCAGTGGAGATGCTCGGCGCGACGGGCTCTTCGGGTGACCATGCATGGGCACGCAAATCGATGCCATGCAACATAGGGCGATCAACGTGCCCATCAGAAGGCGGTGATGATGATGGTGAATCCTCCAAAAGCTCCAAACGAGCCCCACGTCCGGTTCCTGCACCATGGTTAGGTAACAGCAAAGGAGAGTATGCAACATCATCAAATTGGTCAGAAGCAACAGAGGATGAATGCAGAGATGGTGGTTCGACAGTGGACACAGGAAGTTTGGCAAAGGGAAAAACATGCTCATCAAACACGACGTCCCGAGATATATAGACACGATTAGTGGGAACATGAAGACATTTGTAACCTTTATGAAGAGAGCTATAGCAAAAAAAAACACACTTCTTAGAACGAAACTCAAGCTTGCGCTTATTATATGGACGAAGATGTGGCCAACAAGCACACCCAAATACCTTGAAAAAGGTATAATCAGGTTGTTCATTAAGGAGAACCTCAATGGGAGTCTTCATGTTTAAAACACGAGTGGGAGTACGGTTGATGAGAAAGCATGCGGTGGTGAAAGCATCACTCCAAAACCGAAACGGAACAGATGCATGGGCCAAAAGAGTAAGACCAGCTTCAACAATATGACGATGCTTACGTTCGACTGAACCATTCTGCTGATGTGTATGTGGACATGCTAAACGATGAGCTATCCCAAGCGACTGAAAGAAGGAGTTGAGGTTGCGATACTCGCCCCCCCAGTCCGACTGGACATGAACAATTTTGTGCTTGAGAAGACGTTCAACATGTTTTTGAAACTGGACAAAAATATCAAACACATCAGATTTGCGTTTAATAAGGTAAAGCCAGGTAAAACGACTATAAGCATCAACGAAACTGATATAGTAATTATGACCACCGACAGAAGTCTGAGCAGGACCCCATACATCTGAAAACACAAGTTCTAAAGGATGTTTCACCTCACGACTGGACTCCGAAAAAGGAAGTTGATGACTCTTCCCCTGCTGACAAGCATCACACACTGCTACATCTTTATTACTAGACAAACTAGGAAGCTCATGACGACGCAAAATATGACGGACAATAGGTGTGGCCGGGTGACCAAGACGAGCATGCCACTATGACGGAGAGACCCGAACTCCACTGAAAACACGGGCGACGCCAGGATGCTCCAGACGGTAGAGGCCCTGGCACAACCGCCCACTAAGAAGAATGTCCCTCGTGCCCCGATCCTTAATAAAAAGATCAAAAGGGTGAAATTCACAAAGCACATTATTATCACGTGTGAGTTTAGGAACTGAAAGAAGATTACGGGTCACAGATGGAACTCGAAGAACATTGCGAAGCTGAAGACTCCTATTGGCATGTCTAGTGAGAAGAGATGCTTGACCAATATGAGAGATGTGCATACCTGCTCTATTGGCGGTGTGGATCTTGTCGGAGCCATGATAGGGTTCACGAATGTGAAGCTTCCCCATCTCGCTGGTCAGATGCTCTGTCGCCCCAGAGTCCATGTACCAGTGTGGATCGATGGAGTAGGACTGAGTGTGTCCCTGTTGCTTCTGCGGCGAGGGACGATCAGCCATGGCGACCCGACGGGCATTGTTGCGTGTATCTTTGCCGTCATTGCCAAGACCAAGGAAGCTTCGCTGGAAGCGCTTATGACACTTGGAGGCCCAGTGCCCATCGCGGCCACAAAGCTGGCACACACGTGGACCACCAGCCCCCGGTAAGGTCGCAGTAGGTGGGGGGCCGAGGCGGGCGACGGTGGCAGCCCCAAGGGAGACCGGGGTGATGAAGAAGAGCGGCCACCCTTGGTGGCGGCGTTGGCCGAGAGGGAGCCAGTGCCCCTGGTGCGGCGAGTCTCGACCCGTTGCTCAGTGAGAAGGAGCCGAGAGAAAACCTCGTGTGCCAGCATGGGTGTCGAGTTGCCCCGCTCGTTGATGATCTCGACTAAGGCATCATACTCCTCATCAAGACCATTGACAATAAACGAGTTGAACTCGGAGTCGGTTAGGGGCTGTCCAATGGAGGCCAATGTGTCGGCGAGGCCCTTGACCTTGTTGTAGAACTCAGTGGCAGTGGAGTCAAACTTCTGACACTCTCCAAGCTGACGACGGAGTGCAGAGACACGAGCCTGGGACTGCGCTGCAAAGGTGCGCAAAAGGATGGTCCAGGCCTCATGAGACGTCTTCGCGAAGACAACAAGGCCGGCAACTGCCGGCGAGAGCGACCCCTGGATGGAGGAGAGGTTCGCCTGGTCCTGCCCCGTCCAGACGCGATGGGCCGGATTGTAGACCGGACCGTGCACGCTGTCTACCAGCGCGGGTGGGCAGGGAAGCGATCCGTCGACGTAGCCTAGCAGGTAGTGACTCCCCAAGAGCGGGAGAACCTGCGCACGCCAGAAGATGTAGTTGTCGGCGGAGAGCTTGATGGTGATGAGATGACCGAAGTGAAACGGCGGCGGCGAAGACGATCCCATCGAGGAGGCTGCCTGGGGTGCAAACACCATGGAGGCAGCCGGAGGCACCGAAGCCGATGCGGGAGGAGGCGGGACCGCAGCCAGGGCGGGTGCCGCAAAGCTCACGGCCGGTGCGGACGCCGCAAGGCCCGCAGCCGGGGCGGACGCCGCCAACCCCGCCAGCGGGGCGGTGTGATCCGCTTGCGGCAGGAGCGGCGGGACGACGCCTGCGGAGTCCGCAGCGAACGGCGGCGCCGCGGTGTGGACCACGAGATCACGCCCGAGCGAGGGCGCCGGCGGCGTGGAGAAGACGGAGCCGATGCTCCTTGTCCCGATCGGAAGCGGGAGGTTGAGCAGAGCCGCAAGAGAGGCCGGGAGGAAGCCCGCAGCAGTGGAACCGGTGGTGGCGGCGCTCGACATGGCGGCGGCGCGATCGGTGGCGCGGCGGCGGCGGTGAAGGCGGCGGCGGCTGCGGCGGCGGTGCGGGTATTAGGGTTTAGAAGCGGAAGCGATTGTAACCTAGCGTGATACCATGTAAGACAATAAGTTTTGGGAACCAGCCCAACCCTCTAGGGGTGGCTTATCTCATTATATATAATGGTTCTGTTACAATACGTACATAGGTACAGAAGCTATACATGGTGCGGCTCGGCGCGGTGCTCCTGCTCGTCCGCCGGTGGCCCAACCCCTGGTGCGGCTGTCACGTGTGCCGGGCTTACCTCACGGGGTCGTGGGCCAAGGAGTTCACCAATCTCGCTGACTGGTACGCGCACCTGCTGCGCGAGTCGCCGACGGGCACCGTCCAGGTCCACGTCCTCGGCTGCACCGTCACCGCCAACCCGGCCAACGTCGAGTACATGCTCAAGACCCGCTTCGACAACTTCCCCAAGGGCAGGCGCTTCGCCGCGCTCCTCGGCGATCTCCTCGGCGGTGGCATCTTCAACGTCGACGGCGACGCCTGGCGCCACCAGCGCAAGATGGCCAGCCTCGAGCTCGGCAGCGTCACCGTGCGCTCCTACGCCTACAAGATCATCGCCCAGGAGGTGGAGACGCGCCTCCTGCCGGTCCTGGCTGACGCCGCCGACAAGGGCAAGGTTGTCGACCTCCAGGACGTGTTCCGGCGGTTCGCCTTCGACACCGTCTGCAAGATCTCCTTCGGGCTGGACCCGGGCTGCCTCGACCTCGACATGCCCATGTCGGACCTAGCCAACGCGTTCGACGCCGCCTCGCGGTTCTGCGCCATGCGGGGCGCCGCGGCCTCGCCGTTGGTGTGGAAGATGAAGCGGATGCTCAACATTGGGTCCGAGAGGGAGCTTAAGAAGGCCATCAAGCTCGTCGACGACCTCGCGTCGGCCATGATTCTGCAGCGGCGGAGTCTGGGTTTTGACAACAGCCACGACCTCCTGTCCCGCTTCATGGCCTCGGACGTCGCCATGGACGACAAGTATCTCCGCGACATCGTCGTCAGCTTCCTTCTCGCCGGGCGGGATACGGTCGCCTCCGCGCTTACCACGCTCTTCATCCACCTGCACAAGAACCCTGAAGTCGCGGCTGCCATTCGCGCGGAGGCCGGCGGCGAGAAGCCGTCCACCTATGAGCATCTGATGAGCCTGCATTATACCCACGCAGTGCTGTTCGAGAACATGCGGTTGTTCCCGCCGGTGCAGTTCGACTCCAAGTTCTGCGCCGCCGCCGACGTGCTCCCGGACGGCACCTACGTGGACGGCGAGTCACGCGTGATGTACCACCCGTACGCCATGGGACGCATGCCGAGCATCTGGGGAGCCGACTACGAGAAGTTCCGCCCCGACCGGTGGCTCACCGGACCCGGCGGTTCGTTCGCGCTGGTGAACCTGTACAAGTACCCGGTGTTCCAGGCCGGCCTCCGCGTGTGCCTCGGCAAGGAGCTAGCCATAACTGAGATGAAGGCGGTCGGCGTGGCCGTGGTGAAGGCGTTCGACGTGGACGTGGTCGGAGAGAACGGCCGTAGGGGCTGGGCGCCAACGTTTGTGCCGGGGCTCACGGCGTCCATCAGCGGCGGGCTCCCAGTGAGGATCAAGCGCGCTTCGATGCAGACCGCAGAGTAGTTTTTAGCGTGCGTGCATTAATTGATGCTTGATTTACAGTTTTTTTTTGAGAGTACGCTTAGGCGTACCATAGCTTTATAGAAGGCAGAAATGAAATTACAAGAAGCTACCACTCGTTACGAACAACGAGCGTAGCACACACCACACCACTCACGACCAAGATTACAAGCGGACAACACCGCAAAGCAAGCTACAACACAGAAGAGCCTATCCTCAGCTGACACACACACCGCATCTCGATCGACGCCGGACACCTCCGAAGACCACCACTTTCCATAGAACATCGCTTGTCGACGCACCATCCACTCTGAGCGCCTAAGAGGAAATGGCAAGTGGAAGGCGGGACTTGCTCCGATCTAAGAGAAGCACCTTCTTGAAGACACCAGCGATGAGCGTACATAGCGCCGCAAAGAATCAACAGAGGACAGCGGTGAACACCGAAGGAGAGCAATAAGAACCCGACCATGTCTCCACACACAAAGCTCCCAACAGAGATACGACGTCGAGGACGCCGCCAATGTGCCGATCCAACATCGAATCGAGGCTTTCGCCCGGAGACAGCCACCAACTCCAAGTGAGCGAGGGGCATGGCGCACACACCTCGGCGACGCCTTCAAGAAGAAAATGAAACCCACAGGTGCCATCGCCGCCGGCCCGGCATAAGCCAAGCAGGATTTTCATCCGCGCAAACGCACATCACCACGCCTCCTGGAAATGGGCTACACCGTCCAATTTGCCTCGCACAGCCGCCACCGCAACTCTAAGTCGAAGTAGCCGCAAAGCTGAGGACCGACGACCAGCTGCATGACCAAGAAGAACCCGGCCACCGCACCAACTCCCAGCCTGAACAAGAGACTGCAGCCACCCCCACCTCCGGCAGGGTCCATGACCGTCCGCAACTGCCTACACCCACTCCAAAGGCTGGCCTTGCGACGGACGGACCCGCTCCTCCACGAAGAACCAAGCCGCGCCACCGAGAGAGCCCCGCCACTCACCTGTAACGCCCTCGATGCGGCTATATCTCCCATGTGTCGAAGCACGACTTAGAGGCATTACCGCATTGAAAGCAATGTCGCAAGTGAGGTAATCTTCACACAACCCATGTAATACAATAGGGGGAAAAGATACATAGTTGGCTTACAATCGCCACTTCACACAATACATGAATAAAGCATTATATCATCCAAATACAATCAAGGTCCGACTACGGAACCAAAATAAAAGAAGAACCCCAAATGTGACAAGGTCCCCGATCGACCCGACTGGGCTCCACTACTGACCAACTGGAAAACGGAACAACATAAAGAACATGATCTTCATAGAGCTCCTCCTTGAGCTTGGTTGCATCATCTGCATGGTTCAACGGCACCTACAAGCTGGTTTTGGAAGTATCTGTGAGTCACGGGGGACTCAGCAATCTCGCACCCTCGCGATCAAGACTATTTAAGCTTATGGGTAAGGTAAAGGTATGAGGTGGAGCTGCAGCAAGCGACTAGCATATATGGTGGTTAAACATACGCAAATGAGAGCGAGAAGAGAAGGCAAAGCACGATCGAGAAACTATGATCAAGAAGTGATCCTAGAACAACCTACGTCAAACATTACTCCAACACCGTGTTCACTTCCCGGACTCCGCCGGAAAGAGACCATCATGGTAACACACGCGGTTGATGTATTTTAATTAAGGTCAACTTCAGGTTTTCTACAACCGGATGTTAACAAATTCCCATCTTCCCATAACCGCGGGCACGGCTTTCGAAAGTTCAAAACCCTGCAGGGGTGTCCCAACTTAGCCCATGACAAGGTCTCACGGTCAAAGAAGGATATTCCTTTTAGCGGGAAGACCCGATCAGACTCGGAATCCCGGTTACAAGACATTTCGACAATGGTAAAACAAGACCAGCAAGACCACCCGTTGTGCCGACAAATCCCGATAGGAGCTGCACATATCTCGTTCTCAGGGCACACCGGATAAGCTAAGCGTACAGGAGCTGACGTAACCCAAGTTGCCAAGGGAAGGCCCTGCACGGTGCTCTAGTTTGGACCAACACTCAGAGGAGCACTGGCCCGGGGGTTTAAATAAAGATGACCCTTGAGTCTGCAGAACCCAAGGGAAAGAAAAGGCTAGGAGGCGAATGGTAAAACCAATGTTGAGCCTTGCTGGAGGAGTTTTATTCAAGGCGAACTGTCAAGGGGTTCCCATTATTACCAAACCGCGTAAGGAACGCAAAATCCGGGAACATAACACCGATATGACGGAAACTAGGGCGGCAAGAGTGGAACAAAACACCAGGCATAAGGCCGAGCCTTCCACCCTTTACCAAGTATATAGATGCATTAATTAAATAAGATATATTGTGATAACCCAACAAGTAAACATGTTCCAACAAGGAACAACATCTCCATGTTCCAACAAGGAACAACATCTCCATGTTCCAACAAGGAACAAACTTCAATCTTCACCTGCAACTAACAACGCTATAAGAGGGGCTGAGCAAAGCGGTAACATAGCCAAACAACGGTCTGCTAGGACAAGGTGGGTTAGAGGCTTGGTTCAACAATATGGGAGGCATGATAAGCAAGTGGTAAGTATCGCAACATAGGCATAGCAAAAGAGCGAGCAAGTAGCAAGCAAAGATAGAAGTGATTTCGAGGGTATGATCATCTTGCCTGAAATCCCGCAAGGAAGAAGAACGAGTCCATGAAGGAGACAAACGAACGAAGGCGAACGAGTCCTCACAAACGCGACATTATCAGAACCAACCCGAAGAAGCACACACCGGAAAGAAGCACGCAACATAGTAAACAACCAACACATGAATATGGCACGGTGCGGAAACAAGTATGATGCATGTCCGGTTTAATGAGGCATGGCGTGGCAAAGTGCACAAACAATCCTACAAATTAAGTGGAGCTCATTATGCAACTCCGTTGCATATTGACGAAACCCCACATGACTTATTTAGTTTGATCGTGTTTATGTACCCAACAATAATAAATGTTGTTAAACATGGCAAGAGGGTGAAGCAAATGAAAACTACCTATCTAGGCAAGCCTAAATGAGGCCGGAGACAACGAACAACAATTACGAAAAATCCTCATATGCATATATTAGGTTTGGTACTATTCTTCCCTAAACCAAATTTTATAGTTGTTAAACATGCAAGATGATGCCACCGTGTTAAACTAGGCAAAATTCCACCCCGTTTGCATATAAAGTTTATTAGAAACCGAGCTACGATTATTTAGTTATGAATTTAAGCATTTTAGCAAGTTATTTAAGAAAATTTAAACAAACAACATCTTAAACATTTTAAACATGGATGAAGATGACATATTATAAAACTAGACAAAATTCTAAGCAAGTTACATATATAAAATGTTTTAATCTGATGCACGGTTATTAAGTTATTATATACATGAATATGGAGGGGTTTTCTGTAAATCTGCTATTTCCCTGGAAATTAGACAAATTCGCAGACCGAAAAAAAACTACATTGGGCCGAAACTGCTGGGCGCTGGGGTGCTCACCATGGGCTTCAGCCCGTCGGTGAGGAGGTGGAGGCAGGCCGCGGGGCGCAGGCTGGGCCGCGAGCAAAGCAGACGAGGCCTCGCGCAGCGAGTGGCACTCGTCCAGGCTGGCGCTAGGCTGGTCAACGCGGGGCGCGGCTCCATCGTCCTCCTCTCGAACGGTGACATCGCAGGACTTTGGGATGAGCGCTCCTGCGACGGGCGGTGCTGACCTTGGAGATCTGGCACGGGAGGTCACGCACGCGAGGCAGGGGCCGGAGACGAAACGAGGGAGGCGGTGCTGCGGGACTTGAGGCGCGGGGCGAAGCAGAAGACGGCGCTGTGCTCGTTCCCGAGCAGGGGTGCAGAATGGGCATGGCTCTCGCTCGAGCAGCGCATGGGAAGAAGGCGCGACGGCATCGGCGGCTAGGTACTTGGCGCATCAGGGCTTCACGGGAGGAGCTGCTTGAATTTCTCCCATGGTGGGCGTCGACGGCGCCGAACAGCAATGGCGAAGAAAAGCTTCGAGAGGTACTTGACGATGGCGGGGTCCTCTCCTCTGGATCGAGCGAAACAGGGGCGCGGGGACGAGGGGCACGGCCTCGATCCCATCCGGATCGAGCAGAAGGACTGCAGGCGGCGCGGATCCGGGCGAGGACGGCGGCTCCGGTCGTAGACGGAGATGAACTCCATCGGGCGGCCATGGATGGGACCTGCGAAGCACCATGGCTGCGGGGTGAGGGAGAGGAACGAGGGGGAATTGAAAGAAAAACGGGGAAGGGAGAGGAACGAGGTCACCAGCAACGAAGTTCTCTGGTGGCTTCGAATCGAAGAGCTCGGGCTCGATCTCTGGTTGCCTGGTTGGTGGGAGGAGGAATGGGAGGATCCCGATGTGGATTTGGGGAATAAGTGCGGCGGCGGCGGCAGGGACAAGTGCCTAGAAGTTAGGGTTTGGTCTAGATGTAGTAAGTGGATTTTTGGATAGGGACATTTGGTCCCTCCTATCTTAATCAGATGGACGGGAAAAATAGGTTAGGTAGCCCAAAGAGAAAAACGAAGACGTTTTGTAGATGTTCGGGGATGATCCGGATCCAACGGTGATGACTGCTCGGGTCGGGTTCGGGACAACTTTCGGACGCGCGCGCGAGGAGGGCCGCAGGCTGACGAGAGAGGTTAGGTTAGGCCTGGCGGTAGGTAGTGAGCTGTGTAGATGGTCTCAAGCTGAGAGAAGAGAAGAGAGGGAGGCCCGGCGACTGTTTCCGGAGACCGAAAACGTCCAACGTTTTGACCGACTATATTGTCGCTATAGTTAACGGTTGGGCTATCAAACGGACTCCGAACGCGATGAAACTTGGCAGGCGGCCTACCTACAACATAAAAACACCGCATGCCAACTTTCATCCCATTCCGAGAACATTTTCCGGCCACTTATAAAATAATATTTCAGACATGCCGCGGGCGCGTGCAAGTGTGTCTGGGCTCAGAACGAACAGCAGAGAGAACGAGGAGACTGGAACAGATGCAAGTTTTAAAACATGATGATGCAATGCACATGATGACATGATAAGATGCAACACGCATGCAAATGACATGGCAACGGCGGCGAATAACTGGAGGACAACTAGCACAACGGTCTCGGGGCGTCACAACACTCCACCACTACGAGAGGATCTCGTCCCGAGATCTAGAATGGCACCGGAAGGAAAAAATGGAAGAGAAAGCGAAGAGATAAAACTAAGTTGCTCCTTTGACAAACGAGTGAAACCAAAGAACCTTGAAAAGGTTAAGCCATCTCGAGAAAAGAATACAATGGAGATGAACAAAGTTGAAAGCACTCCATTAGGAAAGAGGAACAAGGAAGAACAAATTCGGACAGCACTCCTATTGAAAAGTGATATGAAACTTGATAAGATGGAAAGAACTTGAGCAGAGGACACAACACTCCGGTTAAATGGATAAACCAAGAAAAGAACACGATCCTGACAAAACAAGAAGATGGGTTGAAGAGAGCAACATCTCAATGCCTCTGGAAGGAAGAAATAGAAGATAGATAACTGAAATAGGAGAATTGAGAAGAAAATGCCAACTTCTGCCACAAAAGTGCTTGAAGAGGCATCTTTAGGAGAAGGGTCGAACGGAGTTGTTGGGAAACCAACAACGAAAGGATAAGCTTGATATGGTCTTGTGGAATACATCTCAAATTATGAGGTGACAACCTGCCACTCACAGGAAAAGAATTGGATTGATATGAACAAGGAGACGAGAAAGTATTTCACGGGGAGGATAATCGAAGAACTTGGGTCATTATAAGCACCATAGATAGCAACAAACCTTAGGGAAGGCTTTAGGTGGAATATAACCCCAGATAACTCCAATGACGAGATTGATGGATTTAAAATACCTCATTCTTAACACCATGTGAATCATGAAACATGAACCCAAATTATCAAGAATGACATAATGCCACCTCCAATGATATGGTAGAAAGAAAAGCACTCCGGATAGCAAGATGAAGAATGCTTGAGTTCCTCTGAAAAGAATCTCAAAGAACACTTCGAGAAGGAATTAAATCTTTGATGAACCGACATGTAGAGCCTCCATGAAGAACTCCAGTAAACAAAGGAATGAAAAGAAAGAGAAATTGAAAACACAAGGTGAAGCCTTGCAAAGATTTAGATGGATCTCCGTGATAATATAATTGAAATAGCTTGGAGCTCCGGAAAAGAAAGATGAACAAAAGAAATCAAGAATTTTTATGAACCTCCGGAATAAGGAATTAAATCACTTGGATGAAACCAAAAATAAGAATTAGATTATGCGTATCCTTCACCAATTTAAATTGATGACAAGCAGCGGATTTGGCATACTACTTATTCTCGTGGAAAGGATTAAGATAGATATAGCGCAAACTTGAGAAGGTCTTCAATGAACCACCGGTAGGGTTGAAACAACGAATGAATTGATATGATAAACGAAGGAAGAGAAATCTTGAATGAACCACCGTAAGAATTGAAAATGAGAGTAGCAATGGCACAAATCACCGGGTAGAATTGGAAAACGAATGAAGATACTTGAGAGATTTTAGATACAAGAAAACGAAGAGATCATGAACTGATTAAAGAAAACTTGAATGATGCATCGGTAAGATTTGGAGAGCGAGAGCTGAAAGCTGGAATGAATAAATAAGATGATGGGCTCCGGAGAAACAAACTGAAAAGAATCTTGAATTGCTTCGGATAGGTGAAAAGAATTCTCACAATCCAAAAACAACTATGAGAGGATGGCAACAAGCTAGAATGACGAATCTTTGAGAGAACGGATAAGATATGGATGAAAAACTCTTCTTCGGTCTTCAAATGTTGATGATGACGACGAGAAACAACACCAAGAATTATTGAGGCACACTGGAATGAAGAATGGAAAAGTTGAGCCAACGATGAAAAGAAATGAAAGATCTTGGAGAAAGGCATTTGACTGATGACAATCATTCTTACGTCAAACTTCGAAAATAAATTTGAGGATAGCTCCGGAAAAAATAAGAAGAGTCAGGTAAGATCCTGGGAAAAGACCTATGGGTTAGGGCCCACTCAAAAGAAACACCATTGAAATGATTAAAGGAGAGATTGCACCGGTTGAATTAAAAGGCTTGAATGAGATAACAACCCCAAAATAGGTTGAATGGATCTTGAATGACAAGACGAGCCTTTTGAGATATCTTGAGCACTCTGGAACAGTAGAATAGCAAGCGGGGAATATTAAGAGGTGCACCGGCATAAGAACACATTTGAAACGAGGAAAAGGATGTGATCAACAAAGCTTGACTTGAATCCACTGGAGAGGAAAGGGAACAAACAATGATGAACTTGAGGCTCCGTTAGAATCTTCATGAGAATCACCGGATAAGAAATTGATTGAAAAGAAAGAAGAGGCTCCACATGAATAAGATGGATAGTTGATTAAGAAATCTTAGTCCTTATAAAAAAACAAGGGTGGGAGGGTGGGAAAAAATAAAGTCAACTAGGGAATGGATGGAACAAACAACATTGAGAGCTTAGATTGAATCTTGCGGATGTAGAAAATGGACGGACCCGCTTGAAGAGAAGCACACCGGTTGAAAAGGATTGACATGACAGTCTCGATTATCATGAAGGTTTAGTATTCCCATAGGAATATGAGAACACCGCCTAGGGAAGGTATGGAATCAACATTTGACTTCGAAGCAACTCGAATACCACAGCTCAAAACAAAAACAAAGGATTGGCTTGCAAAATAAGCCGGAACAAACATATGATAGAGATTTCGTCCGAAGTTTTTGTGGTGGGCCCTACACGGGCTCGATCGTACAGCTGTTGGAAATATGCCCTAGAGGTAATAATAAATTGGTTATTATTATATTTCCTTGTTCATGATAATCGTTTATTATCCATGCTAGAATTGTATTGATAGGAAACTCAGATACATGTGTGGATACATAGACAACACCATGTCCCTAGTAAGCCTCTAGTTGACTAGCTCATTGATCAATAGATGGTTATGGTTTCCTGACCATGGACATTGGATGTTGTTGATAACGGGATCACATCATTAGGAGAATGATGTGATGGACAAGACCCAATCCTAAGCCTAACACAAAGATCGTGTAGTTCGTATGCTAAAGCTTTTCTAATGTCAAGTATCATTTCCTTAGACCATGAGATTGTGCAACTCCCAGATACCGTAGGAGTGCTTTGGGTGTGCCAAACGTCACAACGTAACTGGGTGTCTATAAAGGTTCACTACAGGTATCTCCGAAAGTGTCTGTTGGGTTGGCACGAATCGAGACTGGGATTTGTCACTCCGTGTAAACGGAGAGGTATCTCTGGGCCCACTCGGTAGGATATCATCATAATGTGCACAATGTGACCAAGGAGTTGATCACGGGATGATGTGTTATGGAACGAGTAAAGAGACTTGCCGGTAACGAGATTGAACAAGGTATCGGATACCGACGATCGAATCTCGGGCAAGTATCGTACTAATGGACAAAGGGAATTGTATACGGGATTGATTGAACCCTTGACATCGTGGTTCATCCGATGAGATCATCGTGGAGCATGTGGGAGCCAACATGGGTATCCAGATCCCGCTGTTGGTTATTGACCGGAGAGTTGTCTCGTCCATGTCTGCAAGACTCTCGAGCTCGTAGGGTCTACACACTTAAGGTTCGATGACGCTAGGGTTATAGGGAATAGATATACATGGTTACCGAATGTTGTTCGGAGTCTCGGATGAGATCCTGGACGTCACGAGGAGTTCCGGAATGGTCCGGAGGTAAAGCTTTATATATGGGAAGTCATCTACGGTCACCGGAATAATTCGGGGGTTACCGGTATTGTACCGGGACCACTGGAGGGGTTCCGGGGGTCCACTGGGAGGGTCCACCTGCCCTAGAGGGCCCTATGGGCTGTGTGTGGAGAGAGGACCAGCCCCTTAGTGGGCTGGGCGCCTCCCCCCTAGGGCCCATGCGCCTAGGGTTTGGGGGAACCCTAAAGGGGGGGCGCCCCCTTGCCTTGGGGGGCAAGGCAACCCCCCTTGGCCGCCGCCCCCTCCTCAGATTGGATCTGAGGGGGCCGGCCCCCCTCTCCCTTTCCCCTATATATATATGTGGGGGGTGGGAGGGCAGCCGCACCCCAAGTCTTAGCGCAGCCCTCCCCCTCTCCCAAGTCCTCCTCTTCTCCTGCGATGCTTGGCGAAGCCCTGTAGGACTGCCACGCTCCTCCTTCACCACCATGCCGTCGTGCTGCTGCTGGATGGAGTCTTCCCCAACCTCTCCTTCTCCCCTTGCTAGATCAAGGCGTAGGAGACGTCATCGGGCTGTGCGTGTGTTGAACGCGGAGGTGCCGTCCGTTCGGCACTAGGATCATCGGTGATTTGGATTACGACGAGTACGACTCCATCAACCCCGTTCACTTGAACGCTTCCGCTTGGCGATCTACAAGGGTATGTGGATGCACTCTCCTTCCCCTCGTTGCTAGATTACTCCATAGATTGATCTTGGTGATGCGTAGAAAATTTTGAATTTCTGCTACGTTCCCCCAATAGTGGCATCATGAGCTGGGTCTATGCGTAGTTTCTATGCACGAGTAGAACACAAAGTAGTTGTGGGTGTCGATTTTGTCAATTTACTTGCCATTACTAGTCTTATCTTGATTCGGCGGCATCGTGGGATGAAGCGGCCCGGACCGACCTTACACGTACTCTTACGTGAGACTGGTTCCACCGACTGACATGCACTAGTTGCATAAGGTGGCTAGCGGGTGTCTGTCTCTCCCACTTTAGTCAGATCAGATTCGATGAAAAGGGTCCTTATGAAGGGTAAATAGAAATTGGCATATCATGTTGTGGTTTTCGCGTAGGTAAGAAATGTTCTTGCTAGAAACCTATAGCAGCCACGTAAAAACTTGCAACAACAATTAGAGGATGTCTAACTTGTTTTTGCAGCTTATGCCTTGTGATGTGATATGGCCAAAAGGATGTGATGAATGATATATGTGATGTATGAGATTGATCATGTTCTTGTAATAGGAATCACGACTTGCATGTCGATGAGTATGACAACCGGCAGGAGCCATAAGACTTGTCTTTATTTATTTATGACCTGCGTGTCAACTTAAACGTCATGTAATTACTTTACTTTATTGCTAAAGCGTTAGCCGTAGTAGTAGAAGTAATAGATGATGAGACAACTTCAAGAAGACACGATGATGGAGATCATGATGATGGAGATCATGGTGTCATGCCGGTGATAACGATGATCATGGAGCCCCGAAGATGGAGACCAAAAGGAGCAAAATGATATTGGCCATATCATGTCACTATTTGATTGCATGTGATGTTTATCATGTTTTACATCTTATTTTCTTAGAACGACGGTAGCTTAAATAAGATGATCCCTCACTAAAATTTCAAGTAAAGTGTTCCCCCTAACTGTGCACCGTTGCGAAGGTTCGTCGTTTCGAAGCACCACGTGATGATCGGGTGTGATAGATTCTAATGTTCGAATACAACGGGTGTAAGCCAGATTTACACAGCAAAAACACTTAGGTTGACTTGACGAGCCTAGCATGTACAGACATGGCCTCGGAACACGGAAGACTGAAAGGTCGAGCATGATTCATATAGAAGATACGATCAACATGAAGATGTTCACCGATGTTGACTAGTCCGTCTCATGTGATGATCGGACACGGCCTAGTTGACTCGGATCATGTTTCACTTAGATGACTAGAGGGATGTCTATCTGAGTGGGAGTTCATTAGATGAACTCAATTATCATGAACATAGTCTAAATTGTCTTTGCAAATATGTTGTAGATAAATAGCTCACATTGTAGCTCCCTGTTTCAATACGTTCCTAGAGAAAGACCAAGTTGAAAGATATTGTAAGCACTGATGCAGACTAGGTCCATAGTCCGAGGACTGTCCTCACTGCTACACAGAAGGCTTACGTCTTTGATGCACCGCTTGATGTGCAAACCCCTACAACGTCGTCTATGGATGTTTTGAACACCTGACAGACACATCCTGATGACTACTTGATAGTTTAGTGCACCATACTTTACGGCTTAGAATCGGGATTCCAATGACATTTTAAACACCATAGAACATATGAGATGTTCCAAGAGCTGAAATTGGGATTTCAGGCTCATGCCCGTGTTGAGAGGTGTGAGACCTCTGACAAGTTCTTTAGCCAACAAGATGAAGGAGAATAGCTCAGCTAGTGAGCATGTGCTCAGAATGTCTGGGTGCTACAATCACTTAAATCAAGTGGGAGTTATACTTCCAGATAAGATAGTGATTGATATAGTTCTCTAGCCACTATCACTAAGCTACTAGATCTTCGTGATGAACTATGACATGCAAGGGATGGAGTTGATCCCGGAGCTGTTCGCGGTGCTTAAGACCGTAAAGGGTAGAAATCAAGAAGGAGCATCAAGTGTTGATGGTTTAACAAGACCACTGGTTTCAAGAAGGGCAAGGGCTAGAAGGGAAACTTCATGGATGGCAAACCAGTTGCCGCTCCAGTGAAGGAACCCAAGGTTGAACCCAAACCCGAGACTAAGTGCTTCTATTGTAAGGGGAACGGTCACTGGTAGCGGAATTACCCCAAATGCATGGTAGATAAGAAGGCTGGCAACTTCAACAAAGTATATACATGTTATTAATGTGTACCTCTCTAGTACTCCTGGTAGCACCTGGGTATTGGATACCGGTTCAGTTGCTATTACTGGTGACTTGAAGCAAAAGCTATGGACTAAACGGAGACTGGCTAAGGGCGAGGTGACGATGTGTGTTGGAAGTGTTTCCAAAGTTGATGAGATCACCATCGCACGCTCCATCTGCCTTCGGGATTAGTATTGAACCTAGATAAATGTTATCAGGTGTCTATGTTGAGCATGAATATGATTAGATCATGTTCATTGCAATACGGTCATTCATTTAAGTTAGAGAATAATGGTTATTCTGTTTACATGAATGATACCTTTCATGGTCATGCACCCTATGTGAATGGTTCATTGAATCTCGGTCGTGGTAATACACATGTTCACGCGAAAATATGTAGAGTTAATAATGATAGTACCACTTTCTCGTGGCACTGCCGCTTAGGTCATATTGGCGTAAGATGCATGAAGAAACTCCATGTCGATGGATGTTTGGACTCACTTGATTTTGAATCGCTTGACACATGCGAGCCATGCCTCATGGGCAGGATGACTAAGACCCTGCTTTCAGGTACAATGAAACGGGCAAGTGACTTGTTGGAAATCATACATGCTGATGCGTGTGATCCAATGAGAATTGAAGCGTGCGGTGGATATCGCTATTTTCTCATCTTCACTGACAATTTGAGTGGATATAGGTATATTTACTTAATGAAGCACAAGTCTGAAACGTTTGAAAAGTTCAAGCGATTTCAGAGTGAAGTTAAGAATCATCATAACAAGAAGATCAAATTCCCACGATCTGATCAATGAGAATATCTGAGTTATGAGTTTGGCAATTACTTAAGACATTGTGGAATTGTTTCACAGTTGAAGCCACCTGGAACACCACTGAGTTATGATGTGTCCGGACGTCGTAATCGAACCTTATGAGATATGGTGCGATCTATGATGTCTCTTATCAATCTATCATTTTCATTTTGAGGTTATGCGTTAGAGACAGCAGCATTCACTTTAGATAGAACACCATCTAAGTCCATTGAGACGGCGTCGTATGAACATTGGTTTGGCAAGAAACCAAAGTTGTCGTTTCTTAATGTTTGGGGCTGCAATGCTTAAGGCTTCAGCCGGAGAAGCTCGAACCCAAAGCAGACAAACACATCTTCATAGGATACCCAAAGGTGACAGTAGGGTATACCTTCTATCTCAGATCCGAGGGCAAATTGTTTGTCGCTAAGAACGGGTCCTTTCTCGAGAGGAGTTTCTGTCGAAAGAATTGAGTGGGGGGAAGATAGAACTTGATGAGGTTGTCGAACCTTCACTTCAACCAAAGAGTGACGCAACACAGAAAGATGTTTTCGGTGGCGCCTATGTCTGTTGAATAGGAAGTTAATGATAGTGATCATGAAGCTTCAGATCAAGTTGATATCGAACCTCGTAGGTCGACAAGGATATGTACTACTCCTAAGTGGTACGGTAATCCTGTCTTAGATATCATGTTGTTAGACAACAATGAACCTACAAGCTATGGAGAAGCGATGGTGGGCCCATATTCCGACAAATGGTTAGAAGCCATGAAATCCGAGATAGGATCCATATGTCAGAACAAAGTATGGACTTTGGTGGACTTGCCCGATGATCGGCAAGCCATTGAGATAAATGGATCTTTAAGAAGAAGACGGATGTGGGCGGTAATGTTACCGTCTATGAAGCTCGACTTGTGGGAAAGAGTCTTTTCACAAGTTCAAGGAGTTGACTACGATGAGAATTTCTCACCCGTAGTGATGCTTAAGTCCGTCGGAATCATGTTAGCATTAGCTGTATTTTTCGATTATGAAATCTTACAGATGGATGTCAAAACAAGTTTTCTTACCAGTTTTCGTAAGAAAAGTTGTATGTGAAACAATAAAAGGTTTTGACGATCCTAAGGATGCTAAAAGGTATGTTGGCTCCAGCAATCCTTCTATGGACTAGAGCAAGCATCTCGGAATCGGAATATATGTTTTGATGGAGTGATCAAAGCTTTTAGGTTTATACAATGTTTGCTAGAAACTTGTATTTACAAGAAAGTGAGTGGGAGCACAACAACATTTCTGATAAGTATATGTGGATGACATATTGTTGATCCGAAATAATGTAGAATTTCTGGAAAGCATAAATGGTTGTTTGAAGAGTATTTTTTCAAAGGAAGACCTGGATAAAGCTGCTTACATACTGGGCATCAAGATCTATAGAGATAGATCAAGACGCCTGATGATACTTTCAAAGAATGCACACCTTGACATGTTTTTGAAGGAGTTCAAAATAGACCAGTCAAAGAAGGGGTTCTTACCTGAGTTGTAAGGTGTGAAGTTGAGTAAGACTCAAAGCTTGACCACGGCAGAAGAAAGAGGACGGACGAAGGTCGTCCCCTATGCTTTTTTCATAGACTCTATACGGTATGCCATGCTGAAGTACCGCACCTGATGTGTGCCTTGCCACATGTCTGGCAAGAGGGTACAAAGGTGATCTAGGAGTAGATCACCAGATAGCGGTCAAAATTATCCTTAGAGGAATAAGGAAATGTTTCTCGGTTATGGAGGTGATAAAGAGTTCGATGTAAAGAGTTACATCGATGCAAGCTTAACACCTATCCGGATAGCTCTGAGTAGAGATACCGGATACGTATAATGAAGCAATAATTTGGAATAGCTCCAAGTGGAACGTGGTAGCAGCATCTACGATATAAAGTTTTGCGAAATACATAGGGATCTGAATATGGCAAGACCTGTTGACTACAACCTCTCTCACAAGCATAACATGATCAAACCCAGAACTCTTTGAGTGTTTATCACATAGTGATGTGAACTAGATCATTGAGTCTAGTAGACTCTTGGATGTTGGTCACATGGCGATGTGACCTATGAGTGTTAATCACATGGCGATGTGAACTAGATTATTGACTCTAGTGCAAGTGGGAGACTGTTGGAAATATGCCCTAGAGGCAATAATAAATTGGTTATTATTATATTTCCTTGTTCATGATAATCGTTTATTATCCATGCTAGAATTGTATTGATAGGAAGCTCAGATACATGTGTGGATACATAGACAACACCATGTCCCTAGTAAGCCTCTAGTTGACTAGCTCGTTGATCAATAGATGGTTACGGTTTCCTGACCATGGACATTGGATGTTGTTGATAACGGGATCACATCATTAGGAGAATGATGTGATGGACAAGACCCAATCCTAAGCCTAGCACAAAGATCGTGTAGTTCGTATGCTAAAGCTTTTCTAATGTCAAGTATCATTTCCTTAGACCATGAGATTGTGCAACTCCCCGATACCGTAGGAGTGCTTTGGGTGTGCCAAACGTCACAACGTAACTAGGTGGCTATAAAGGTTCACTACAGGTATCTCCGAAAGTGTCTGTTGGGTTGGCACGAATCGAGACTGGGATTTGTCACTCCGTGTAAACGGAGAGGTATCTCTGGGCCCACTCGGTAGGACATCATCATAATGTGCACAATGTGACCAAGGAGTTGATCACGGGATGATGTATTATGGAACAAGTAAAGAGACTTGCCGGTAACGAGATTGAACAAGGTATCGGATACCGACGATCGAATCTCGGGCAAGTATCATACCGATGGACAAAGGGAATTGTATACGGGATTGATTGAATCCTTGACATCGTGGTTCATCCGATGAGATCATCGTGGAGCATGTGGGAGCCAACATGGCTATCCAGATCCCGCTGCTGGTTATTGACCGGAGAGTTGTCTCGGCCATGTCTGCATGACTCCCAAGCCCGTAGGGTCTACACACTTAAGGTTTGATGACGCTAGGGTTATAGGGAATAGATATATGTGGTTATTGAATGTTGTTCGGAGTCCCGGATGAGATCCTGGACGTCACGAGGAGTTCCGGAATGGTCCGGAGATAAAGATTTATATATGGGAAGTCATCATACGGTCACCGGAATAATTCGGGGGTTACTGGTATTGTACCGGGACCACTGGAGGGGTTCCGGGGGTCCACCGGGAGGGTCCACCTGCCCCGGAGGGCCCTATGGGTTGTGTGTGGAGAGAGGACCAGCCCCTTAGTGGGCTGGGCGCCTCCCCCCTAGGGCCCATGCGCCTAGGGTTTGGGGGACCCTAAAGGGGGGGCACCCCCCTTGCCTTGGGGGGCAAGGCAACCCCCCTTGGCCGCCGCCCCCTCCTCAGATTGGATCTGAGGGGGCCGCCCCCCTCTCCCTTGCCCCTATATATATGTGGGAGGTGGGAGGGCAGCCGCACCCCAAGTCTTGGCGCAGCCCTCCCCCTCTCCCAAGTCCCCCTCTTCTCCCGCGATGCTTGGCGAAGCCCGGCAGGATTGCCACGCTCCTCCTTCACCACCATGCCGTCGTGCTGCTACTGGATGGAGTCTTCCCCAAACTCTCCTTGTCCCCTTGCTGGATCAAGGCGTAGGAGACGTCACCGGGCTGTACGTGTGTTGAACACGGAGGTGCCGTCCGTTCGGCACTAGGACCATCGGTGATTTGGATCACGACGAGTACGACTCCATCAACCTCGTTCACTTCAACGCTTCCGCTTAGCGATCTACAAGGGTATGTAGATGCACTCTCCTTCCCCTCGTTGCTAGATTACTCTATAGATTGATCTTGGTGATGCGTAGAAAATTTGAATTTCTGCTACGTTCCCCAACAACAGCACCATCATGTACAAGCCAGTGCACATGACATACGAAGCGTCCCCGAGTCGGCATAGCCAAGGACTCTTTAAGACACAACGAGACCACTGTAAAACCAACCGTGAATAGGCGGACCACTAGACATCGAACCCCAATTTCATATCATACATCTGTCGGAAAGATATCCTAAGAGCTACTTGAATTCCCACTTATAAACTCCCGAAATATTCCAGTTATGCAATCAGGTGTTGGGGATACAGGGGAAGCATAATATCTCACCCAAAACTAGCAAATCCTACATCCAGCTGTATCCATCCTTCAACACATAACCAAGAAACCTTCGGAAATCATTTACCTCAACCTTCGAAAAGCATCCATTGTACAAGTTATGGCAATACTCCCGAACTCCCGCCCCAGTACTGGGTGGCGTCGAGGTTATCTGACCAACAACTGCATAAAAGAGATTTTCAATGTCGGCGAACCGAAACTCAGGTATTCCAGAACTGCAACGATAAAATTGTGACGACAACACCTCGGAGCTCAACTCCCCGGGACACTGCCACAACCCCTAAATGACAGGAGGCACCAAGAACAATGTTCTCGTCACAAATCGATCGGAACGATTCCAAGATACCCGCGTGATCCTAAAAAAAATTAGTGAAATTTGAGAAGAGAAGAGTCAAAACTCTATGTCAGGATGCCTTACCAGAGCGATGAAGGGACTGGGGAGTAAAAAGAATTCCTAAACTCTCCGATATATAATTCCTAAATGACTCAAAACATTTTTCTAGACTCAACTCATCCTCTAATTCGATCAAGCAGTGGGGGCTCCTAAGGTCGGGGAAGGCTCTGATTACCAACTTGTAACGCCCTCGATGCGGCTATATCTCCCACGTGTCGAAGCACAACTTAGAGGCATAACCGCATTGAAAGCAATGTCGCAAGTGAGGTAATCTTCACACAACCCATGTAATACAATAGGGGAAAAAGATACATGGTTGGCATACAATCGCCACTTCACACAATACATGAATAAAGTATTATATCATCCAAATACAATCAAGGTCTGACTACGGAACCAAAATAAAAGAAGAACCCCAAATGCGACAAGGTCCCCGATCGACCCGACTGGGCTCCACTACTGAACAACTAGAAAACGGAACAACATAAAGAACACGATCTTCATAGAGCTCCTCCTTGAGCTTGGTTGCGTCATCTGCATGGTTCAACGGCACCTGCAAGCTGGTTTTGGAAGTATCTGTGAGTCACGGGGGACTCAGCAATCTCGTACCCTCGCGATCAAGCCTATTTAAGCTTATGGGTAAGGTAAAGGTATGAGGTGGAGCTGCAGCAAGCGACTAGCATATATGGTGGCTAAACATACGCAAATGAGAGCGAGAAGAGAAGGCAAAGCACGATCGAGAAACTATGATCAAGAAGTGATCCTAGAACAACCTACGTCAAACATTACTCCAACACCGTGTTCACTTCCCGGACTCCGCCGGAAAGAGACCATCACGGTAACACACGCGGTTGATGTATTTTAATTAAGGTCAACTTCAGGTTTTCTAAAACCGGACATTAACAAATTCCCATCTACCCATAACTGCGGGCACGGCTTTCGAAAGTTCAAAACCCTGCAGGGGTGTCCCAACTTAGCCCATGACAAGCTCTCACGGTCAACGAAGGATATTCCTTCTAGCGGGAAGACCCGATCAGACTCGGAATCCAGGTTACAAGACATTTAGACAATGGTAAAACAAGACCAGCAAGACCACCCGCTGTGCCGACAAATCCCGATAGGAGCTGCACATATCTCGTTCTCAGGGCACACCGGATAAGCTAAGCATACAGGAGCCGACGTAACCCAAGTGTCCAAGGGATGGCCCTGCACGGTGCTCTAGTTTGGACCAACACTCAGAGGAGCACTGGCCTGGGGGTTTAAATAAAGATGACCCTTGAGTCTGCAGAACCCAAGGGAAAGAAAAGGCTAGGAGGCGAATGGTAAAACCAATGTTGGGCCTTGCTGGAGGAGTTTTATTCAAGGCGAACTGTCAAGGGGTTCCCATTATTACCCGCGCAAGGAACGCAAAATCCGGGAACATAACACCGATATGACAGAAACTAGGGCGGCAAGAGTGGAACAAAACACCAGGCATAAGGCCGAGCCTTCCACCCTTTGCCAAGTATATAGATGCATTAATTAAATAAGATATATTGTGATAACCCAACAAGTAAACATGTTCCAACAAGGAACAACATCTCCATGTTCCAACAAGGAACAAACTTCAATCTTCACCTGCAACTAACAACGCTATAAGAGGGGCTGAGCAAAGCGGTAACATAGCCAAACAATGGTTTGCTAGGACAAGGTAGGTTAGAGGCTTGGTTCAACAATATGGGAGGCATGATAAGCAAGTGGTAGGTATCGCAACATAGGCATAGAAAAAGAGCGAGCAAGTAGCAAGAAAAGATAGAAGTGATTTCGAGGGTATGATCATCTTGCCTGAAATCCTGCAAGGAAGAAGAACGAGTCCATGAAGGAGACAAACGGACGAAGGCGAACGAGTCCTCACAAACGCGACGTTATCGGAACCAACCCGAAGAAGCACACACCGGAAAGAAGCACACAACATAGTAAACAACCAACACATGAATATGGCATGATGCGCAAACAAGTATGATGCATGTCCGGTTTAATGAGGCATGGCGTGGCAAAGTGCACAAACAATCCTACAAATTAAGTGGAGCTCATTATGCAACTCCGTTGCATATTGACGAAACCCCACATGACTTATTTAGTTTGATCTTGTTTATGTACCCAACAATATTAAATGTTGTTAAACATGGCAAGAGGGTGAAGCAAATGAAAACTACCTATCTAGGCAAGCTTAAATGAGGCCGGAGACAACGAACAACAATTCCGGAAAATCCTCATATGCATATATTAGGTTTGGTACTGTTCTGCCCTAAACCAAATTTTATAGTTGTTAAACATGCAAGATGATGCCACCTTGTTAAACTAGGCAAAATTCCACCCCATTTGCATATAAAGTTTATTAGAAACCGAGCTACGGTTATTTAGTTATGAATTTAAGCATTTTAGCAAGTTATTTAAGCAAATTTAAACAAACAGCATCTTAAACATTTTAAACATGGATGAAAATGACATATTATGAAACTAGACAAAATTCTAAGCAAGTTACATATATAAAATGTTTTAATCTGATGCACGGTTATTAAGTTATTTTATACATGAATATGGAGGGGTTTTCTGTAAATCTGCTAATTCCCTGGAAATTAGACAAATTCGCAGACCAAAAAAAACTACATTGGGCCGAAACTGCTGGGCGCTGGGGTGCTCACCATGGGCTTCAGCCCGTCGGTGAGGAGGTGGAGGCAGGCCGCAGGGCGCAGGCTGGGCCGCGAGCGAAGCGGACGAGGCCTCACGCAACGAGTGGCACTCGTCCAGGCTGGCGCTAGACTGGTCAACGCGGGGCGCGGCTCCGTCGTCCTCCTCTCGAACGGCGGCAGCGCAGGACTTGGGGACGAGCGCTCCTGCGACGGGCGGTGCTGGCCGTGGAGATCTGGCATGGGAGGTCACGCACGCGAGGCAGGGGCCGGAGACGAAACGAGGGAGGCGGCGCTGCGGGACTTGAGGCGCGGGGCGAAGCAGAAGACGGCGCTGAGCTCATTCCCGAGCAGGGGTGCAGCACGGGCATAGCTCTCGCTCGAGCAGCGCATGGGAAGAAGGCGCGACGGCATCGGTGGCTAGGGACTTGGCGCATCAGGGCTTCACGGGAGGAGCTGCTTGAATTTCTCCCATGGCGGGCCTCGACGGCACCGAACAGCAATGGCGAAGAAAAGCTTCGAGAGGAACTTGACGATGGTGGGGTCCTCTCCTCTGGATCAAGCGAAACAGGGGCGCGGGGACGAGGGGCACGGCCTCGATCCCATCTGGATCGAGCAGAAGGACTGCAGGCGGCGCGGATCCGGGCGAGGACGGCGGCTCCGGTCGTAGACGGAGATGAACTCCATCGGGCGGCCATGGATGGGACCTGTGAAGCACCATGGCTGCGGGGTGAGGGAGAGGAACGAGGGGGAATTGAAAGAAAAATGGGGAAGGGAGAGGAATGAGGTCACCAGCGACAAAGTTCTCTGGTGGCTTCGAATCGAAGAGCTCGGGCTCGATCTCTGGTTGCCTGGTTGGTGGGAGGAGGAATGGGAGGATCCCGATGTGGATTTGGGGAATAAGTGCGGCGGCGGCGGCAGGGACAAGTGCCTAGAAGTTAGGATTTGGTCTAGATGTAGTAAGTGGATTTTTGGATAGGGACATTTGATCCCTCCGATCTTAATCAGACGGATGGGAAAAATAGGTTAGGTATCCCAAAGAGAAAAACGAAGACGTTTTGTAGATGTTCGGGGATGATCCGGATCCAACGGTGATGACTGCTCGGGTCGGGTCTGGGACAACTTTCGGACGCGCGCGCGAGGAGGGCCGCAGGCTGATGAGAGAGGTTAGGTTAGGCCTGGCGGTAGGTAGTGAGCTGTGTAGACGGTCTCGAGCTGAGAGAAGAGAAGAGAGGGAGGCCCGGTGACGGTTTCCGGAGACCGAAAACGTCCGACGTTTTGACCGACTATATTGTCGCTATAGTTAATGGTTGGGCTATCAAACGGACTCCGAACGCGATGAAACTTGGCAGGCGGCCTACCTACAACATAAAAACACCGCATGCCAACTTTCATCCCATTCCGAGAACATTTTCCGGCCACTTATAAAATAATATTTCAGACATGCCGCGGGCGTGTGCAAGTGTGTCTGGGCTCAGAAAGAACAACAGAGAGAACGAGGAGACCGGAACAGATGCAGGTTTTAAAACATGATGATGCAATGCATATGATGATATGATAAGATGCAACACGCATGCAAATGACATGGCAACGGCGGCGAATAACTGGAGGACAACTGGCACAACGGTCTCGGGGCGTCACATCACCACACCGCGCAGAGGAGGCCGGCCACTCGCTGCTCGCCAAGACTCCATCTTGGCCGAGCCATCGCAGCGCCGCCACCACCAGCCTGGCCGTGGGTTTGCTCCGCTGCCTCCAGATGACGCCGCCCCCGCCCAAGCACACCACCACACTGCTGCCAGCTCTGTCCAAGCCCGCTGCCCTGCCAGACTCCATGTCGCGCATCCGCCACCATCCTCCTCCACCAGCAGCCGCAGATCTGGCCAAGACGAGTCCCGCCATGAGAGAAACGCCGCGCCGCCACCGGCACGCGCGCTCCGCCACGACGACGTGCGTCCACCGGCCAGCGGCTGCGCTGCCCCACGCCACCACCACCAGCAGCGCCATCCGACACGCCGGCCTCCGGGATCTGCCGTCTTGAGAGAAGAAGAGGCCCCCCGCGGCCCCCGCTCCAGCCAAGGGCGACGGAGATCCCGCCGCCACCGGCACCGTGCGGGCTTTGCCCGGCGGCGCCCGGCGGCGGCGGGGGGAGAGGGAGCGGGTGGGGGTAGGTTCTGGCGGCTAGGTTTGGGGCGCCCGGGTCGCCCACGGGGGAGCGATGCGGGGCCGTAGGATCTTTCAACTTGAAGTGGCACACAAGAAATAATGATAACCAGCCGATGCCACTTGATTCACAGTTGAACATATTGGAGATTCATTCATACAGGTATGCTGATACTCTCTCAAACAAAGAAGAAACCTATAATATCAATGAAACTTGGGAGTAGGGATCGACTATACGTCAGGTGCCTGAAAAAAGTATAGCGTCAATCATTACATAAAAAAATAGCGTAAATACTTTTTCTTTCAACAGTACGATCAACATCCAACGGCCATCAAGCGCGCACTGTTCTTCATCTCCTCTCTTTCTTCTTCCTCCGCCCCGACGGTTTCTCCTTCCCCGCTCTCCCCTCAACCTCCCCCCACTGTCATGTTGGTCGCCGCCCCAACCATCCTTCTATGCCCCGCTTAACCGAAAAAGAACTCCGGCGATCCCCTGCACCCCCACCCCTAAGATTGATAATGAGGCCAAGGCTTCCCCTATGATAGATAATGGGGTTGTCTTCTCCGGCCAGGTCTGACATGAAGGAAGGAAGGTAGGAGGTGACTGGCACAATTTTTTTCTTCAAATACCTGATAAATAAATAGCAAAACTGATGAAACTAGATTAAAATCTAAGGAGTGCACTCTTATTTTGATGGTACATAACGAACATTACGATACACTTTGCAACAAGAGAAAACACGATTAATCCTCTAGAACAAGACAATCTTTTACAAAACTAGAGTCGAATGAATCTCCAAGTAATGACACACAGCAAAACATACAAGCCAGCTCGCATGCATAGTAGAAAGTCATTTATAAGAAAGGACCCCAGTATAGATTGAACATCAGATTTTTTTACAATGGCAAATCGAATACCCAGGATGGCAAATTATATTGTCACGAGGATGACTCATGCTCAGTATTTTGGTAGGATTTTGTCGTGCTTGCTAAAGAAAATTGTCATCCTCGCGACATTATAATTGGCCGTCATAGCATTCGATTGTCATGGTTCAAAATTAGTCTTCATTGTTGAAGTGGATTGCTTGTATTTCTCACTACTAGGAAAAGGGCTATAGATATGATTGATACTAATGGCGCACCATGGAAGCAGTGCGCCACTACTATATACTAATAGCGCACTGGTTGGTGATGCGCCATTAGTGTGGAAGACACTAATGGCGCACCAGAAACAGGGTGCGCCACTAGTATTAAATTATTATTTTTTCATTTTTCCATACATACTAATGGCGCATCAGGTCAAAGTGCGCCATTACTAGTTCTAAGTAGTAATGACGCACCAAGCAGACAGTGCGCCATTACTGTAAAAAAATTATTCTTTTTTTTTTGCAAAACTACTAATGGCGCATTGTTTCACAGTGCGCCATTACTAGTTTAAACTAGTAATGGCGCACTATTACCCGGTGCGCCATTAGTATATATATATATATATATATTTTTTACTTTTTTGCAAAACTATTAATGACGCAGCACCTGCAGGTGCGCCATTAGTAACCAGGGTTACTAATGGCGCATTTGCTGGAGGTGCGCCATTAGTAACCTGGGACCCCAACAAGATATTTTGGACAGCCCCACACCTACCCACTCACTTTCCCCACTTCATTCCCTCCACCTCCTTCTCCAAGCTTTCGGCCATCTTCTCCTCCTCACCTCATTTCCACCATAGATTCATCAAAATTAAGTGGTGAAATTACCTTTTTTTGATAGGTAAGTAAGGGGAAAGCTATCTTCATGATGTAGATCTACTTTTTTCTCCCTAGCTGGCTCCAACAACGTGCACATGCACTTTTTGTGGCCTATCTAGATCTACGTATGTTTGTGGTGTTGCATATATGTTTGTGTTTGAAGGTACCGGTATTTGAAATGCGATAGTTGCCAATATTTTGCCGGAATGTTTTGATTCATTTCCGTTTCGGCGAGAATTTTGGCACTATGCATTCTTTTTGGTCCTATTTTTAGGGAAGGTCATGCCAAATTTTTTCTTGGTTCTAAAATATCGTTTTGCTCTACCCCGCAGGCGACCACGGTCCGCACGATGACTGAAGGCATCATGAATAGGTTTTTGAGCTCCGCGAAGGCCGAGATGCTTCAAAAGAATGAGACGGAGATAAGATGTCCGTGTCGAAGATGCAAGCTGAAGAGCCTTATTGCGGACCCGGATTCCGGGCAGGTGCGGGACCACCTGCTCTTGCGTGGTTTCATGGATGGCTATCGGTGGCAAGGTGATGAAGATGACTATGAAGTCGTCTATGGGGGCCGGGCAAGAAATGAGGAAGGGCATCAAGAGAAGTACCACCGCGGCGAGGGCGGGCGAGAAGACGAAGAATCTCCAGGACATGATCACGACGGTGATGTTGTACATAGTCATCATGTAGAAGATGTCGTATATGATGATGAGGAAGATCAAGACGAAGGGCATGATCATGAAGATGAAGATGCCGGAGCAGACGATGATGGAGGCTGGGTGCAGGACCCTCAGATTCAAGAGCTGCTTCTCAAGCAGACGGATAACGCAAGAGCTGCCGCTCGAGAGAAAGCCAAGCTAGATCAACTGGAGATAGACGCGATTACTCCATTGTATGAAGGATGCAAACCCGAGGATACCCGCCTGAAAGTAACGCTCATGGCTCTGGAGATGAAGGTAAAACACAAAATGACCGACGCATGCTTCGACGAGAACATGTCATTCTGGCACGAACGTCTTCCCAAGGGGAACAAGTGCCCGACCAGTTTCGAGGAGACGAAGAAAATCGTGTGCCCTCTGGATTTACCGCACAGGAAATACCATGTGTGCATGAACAATTGTATCATTTATCGGGACGAGCACGCGGAGTCTACCATATGTCCGGTGTGCGGCGTCACTCGATACAAGAAGAGGAAGAAAGCTCCTCGAAAATTGGTGTGGTACTTTCCGATCACTCCTCGTCTGCAGCGGTATTTCGCGGACCCTAAGGTAGCCCTGCGTTGGCACGCGGATAGGGAGGAGAAGAAGCGGGAAGATGACGGAAATGATCCGGAGATAAATAAAAAAGACAAGATGCTGAGTCACCCTAAGGATGCGAGCCAGTGGCAAGCGTTGAACTTCGAATACCCAGAATTTGGGAAGGGTCCAAGGAACATCGTGCTGGGCGCGAGCACCGATGGAGTCAATCCGTTTGGCAGCCAGAGAAGCACACATAGCACCTGGCCTGTGTTTGTGTGGATGTACAACCTTCCCCCCTGGTTGTGCATGAAGAGGAAGTACATTCACATGAGTATGCTAATTGAAGGGCCGAAACAACCAGGGAACGACATCAATCTGTATCTGGGGCTGCTGAAGGAGGAGCTAGACACGCTGTGGAAAACGCCAGCCAATAGGTGGGACGCTGCAGAGAAAGAATATTTCCCTATGAGAGTCGCACTGCTCACGACGGTGCACGACTATCTCGGTTACGGATATCTCGCGGGGAAGGTAGTCCACGGATTTTCTGGATGCGTAAGGTGCATGGATGACACAACGTATCGCCAGCTAGATAGAGATCCTGGGTCTTCGAAAACCGTGTTCATGGGACATCGAAGGTGGCTTCGCGATGATGACCCGTGGAGGAAACGCAAGGATCTGTTCGATGGTGAAACCGAACCCCGAAAACGCCCATGTACAAGGAGCGGCGAGGAAATAGACAAGCTATTGAAAAATTGGAAAGACTGCCCACTGCCGGGAAAGAAGCAAAAGGCGCCAGAGCCGGGAAAGAAGCGAAAGGCGCCAGAGCCGCTGTTGAAGGTATGGAAAACGAGGTCTGTTTTCTGGGACTTGCCGTACTGGAAGATCCACCGTGTGCCTCACAGCCTTGATGTCATGCATATCACGAAGAACGTGTGCGAGAGTCTACTTGGTACCCTGCTCAACATGCCAGAGAGGACCAAAGATGGGCCGAAAGCAAGGGCAGACTTGAAATCAATGGGCATCAGGCAGGAGCTTCACGCTAATGATGATGATGATGATGATGATGATGATGATGAGGCGAAGCAGGACACAGAAAGTCGTCGTAAAGGCAAAAAGGCCAAGAAGACCGGAAATGACTACCCTCCCGCGTGCTTCACTCTAAGTCAGGAGAAGATCGAGCAGTTTTTCACCTGCCTCCTAGGAGTAAAACTTCCTTACGGTTACATGGGGAAGATAAGCAGATACCTAGACCCAGCGAAGCAGAAGTTCAGCGGGATGAAGTCTCATGACTGTCACGTGCTGATGACGCAGATACTTCCAGTTGCAATACGTGGGATCATGGACGCGCACGTCCGTGAAACGCTATTTGGCCTATGCAACTTTTTCGACGTCATCTCTCGGAAGTTGATTGGCGTGAGGCAACTCAGAAGGCTACAGGAAGAGATCGTGGTGATACTATGCGAGCTTGAGATGTACTTCCCGCCCGCATTCTTCGACATTATGGTGCATCTGCTGGTCCATATTGTGGAGGATATCATCCAACTTGGGCCGACGTTCCTGCACAGCATGATGTTGTTCAAAAGGATGAATGGTGTCACCAAAGGATACGTTCGCAACATGTCACGTCCAGAGGGAAGTATAGCCAGGGGCTTTCTGACCGAAGAGTGCATCTCCTACTGCACGAATTATCTAGGCATCGAGAACCCCGTTGGTCTGCCCATCAATAGGCACCTCGGCAGGCTCGCTGGATGGGGTCACCGTGAGGGTCGCCGCGAAATGCATGTCGACTTCGAGGGTCGACTCGCCGACTTTGAAAGAGCAAACCTAGTCGTGCTACAACACATAGACGTGGTCGATCCTTGGGTGGTAGAGCACAAAACCTTTATTGAGAAGACGTACAATGACCGAGGCCAACAGAGGACGGACGGAGATATACTCAAAGAGCACAACTCATGTTTCACGCGTTGGTTCAAGCAGAAGCTTCTGTCGTACCCTTTACATGAAGATTCTTCCGTGGAAGAACAACTCATATTCGCCTTGTCACAGGGCGCCGAGCACAACCTGATGACCTATGAGGCGTACGATATCAACGGCTACACATTCTACACCGAGGACAAGGACATGAAGAGCGATGGTTATCAGAACTCCGGGGTAACGATGGAATCCTACACCGGTAACGACAAGGATAGATACTATGGAAGGATCGAGGAGATCTGGGAGTTGAGCTACGCTGGAGAGAAGGTCCCGATGTTCCGTGTCAGATGGGCCAAGAGCGTCCTAAAAGAAGATCGGTATTTCACCACCATGGTTATACCCGAAGCCAAATCCAAGACCGCGGGCGCAAACGTCACCGCGAAAAATGAGCCATGGTTACTGGCTTCCCAAGTGGACCAATGCTTCTTCATTACCGACCCGTCAAAGCCTAGTCGTGTTGTCGTGAGGAGAGGCAAAAGGAAGATCATCGGAATGGATGGAGTAGCCAATGAGCAAGACTTCGACAAGTACGGCGACCCGAAGATCGAACATGACGACAACGATGAAGTAGCAGCATACACCACAAGAAGAAGCAGGACCACCCTACCTAAAAGATGCCCGTTCCACAGAAGAACTCCATTTGCAAAAAAGAAGGGCAAGAAGATTGTACACAGATAGCTAGCTAGCTAAGATCGATTGTATTTAAATTGTAGTCTTCATTTCTCGATTGTATTACATGGGCATTTTTTGAACTCATGAATATTTTTAAATTTCATGGGCACTTTTCAAATTCATGAATATTTTCTCAAATTTGATGAATATTTTTAAATCTCGATCGCTATCCTCCTTCATCTCGATCTCGATCCCCCCCCCGCACCCTCCCCCACTAGCTCCACCGCCGCCGACG
>NC_041382.1:752793379-752793931 GCF_002162155.2 Triticum dicoccoides
CCGTCGCCGCCGACCCACCGCACCCTCCCCGGCCCGCTCCACCGCCGCCGAGCACCCCCATTTGATGATATTTTTTCATATTCATAAAAAAATTATTACTGTTTTTATAAAAAAATATTAAAAATAGCAACAAATAATAATAATAATAATAATAATAATAATAATAATAAACATACTAATGGCGCACCGCTCGTGTAGTGCGCCATTGCTATCTAAAAAAACATTCTAATGGCGCACCACTCTGGTAGTGCGCCATTGCTATATAAAAAACATTCTAATGGCGCACAGCTCTGGGATGCGCCATTGCTATCTAGAAAAAACATTCTAATGGCGCACCGCTCGGGGGTGCGCCATTAGTAATCTTCCCCCCTAGCTCTACCTAGCCTGACCCCTTCGTCCCTCCCTCTCGCCAGATCTAGTCCCCCCCGCGCGCGCTGCCCCGCCCCACGTCGCCGCCGCCCCTACATGCGCCGCCGCCCCTGCGCCCCCCACCACTGCAGC
This sequence comes from Triticum dicoccoides, assembly GCF_002162155.2. Classification (NCBI taxonomy): domain Eukaryota; kingdom Viridiplantae; phylum Streptophyta; class Magnoliopsida; order Poales; family Poaceae; genus Triticum; species Triticum dicoccoides. The sequence goes on from NC_041382.1 coordinate 752,793,881, forward strand.
TCCGCCATAGCCGATGCCTCCGCGACCTCGCCATCGCCGACAGCCTCCCCG
>NC_041382.1:752794165-752879259 GCF_002162155.2 Triticum dicoccoides
CCCCGCGCCCCCCACCACTGCAGCTCCGCCATAGCCGACACCTCCGCGACCTCACCGTCGCCGACAGCCTCCCCGCGTCGGCCCCTGCCCTGCGCCGCCTCTACCTCAGTCCGGGCACGGGGTGCAGGACGACGACCGCGGCCGCCGGCCTCCCCACGACCAACCGAGGCGCCCAGGAGGCCTCCCCGACGACCAATCGAGCCATCCCTTTGACGCCGCCGCCGCCAACCCCAACCCCTCTGGCGACCGGTCGCGCCCGCCCAGGTACCTCTCCTCCTTCCTCCTTCCTCCCTCTCCACCCTTCCTCCCCATTCCATCCCTCCCTCCCCTCGACCGTGTATGTTATCTTCTGATGATATTTGACAGCTTATGGATAGAAATGCATATTTCAGTGTTTATAGCTATTAACACTTGCAAGTTACTGCACTGCTAGCTAAATTCTAGTTAGTAAGTCTGTATCCGCCTCCTGTTGAAATTTGGTGATGTGTGTGGCTGTCTAAGTACCTACACAAAATTCCCCATGGAGAAAATGATATAGCTCCTCCTACAACATGTATAGATCAATCAGTTCAGTTCTAGTGCTGCTGGACTTTTGCACCATACAAAAATGTACTACTAGTTGAAAATCTTTACTTGAGAGAGCTTCATAAGTAGAAGGTTCGAAATAATAAAAACCAGTACTAGCACACTAGCACAGTAGTACTGCCACCTCCCAGTAAACAGCAGGGTCTCTGATCAGCAATGTAGTTAATTAGTCAGGGCCTGAAAGCCTGCAAATGCATGTACACACAGGTAGGGAATGTAAGATGAAGCATGTACTTTACCAACTAATCTAATGGGCTGGCACAAAGTGAAAACCAAAACAATAGTTAATCAAGCAGAGGTAGATTAGATTAGATGGCAAAAAGCACAAATGTCCCTACCTATCCATTTTTTTCTCAAGTTGAGTTGGTAAGTTTCAGATGTTCAATGATGTTGTAGGAAAAAATTGGATGAAGAAAGATGTGTGTGGCTGCCTGAGAGAAGTATTTGCACAAACAAATTATAATTAATGTGTTGATGAAATTTTGGGTTTTCAAATTGGAACCAAAAACCAACCCATACCTTTAGACCCTTTTGGAATTTCCCGAACATTTTTTTGTTTGTTCCCTTTCACTGTTTGGGGACTTTTGACTTCAGAATGAACCTTACTAAGATTCAATTAAGACTAATTAACTGCATTTGATGTCACTATATTCTATGAATAACTTCAGTTATGATCTGTACTGGAAAACTTCAGTTAACACTCATTTTTAGTTAACTCCTTACAGTTTAGATCATATTTTGATTGTCAATAATAGTGGACTTTTAAGGCTTTCATAGAGGCAATACTAGTGGATTTTAGGCTTTTTTACATGCAATAATAGTGGAATTTTAGGCTTTTTTGGAGGAGTGTGTTTCATGCCAGCCTACAGTGATGAATTAGTCAGAGGATTGGGCCTTAGGATTGTGCCAAAGCTACCCATTGTATATATTTGCTTGTCCTTCAAATAGGGGCAACACTGTTACAGAAAAATTACTTGCAAGCATATTGTGCCTTAGTTACAGAAAAATTACTTGCAAGCATATTGTAACTATTTTCACTCTGTCCTGAAGGTTTTTGACTACAGAATCTGTGGTGACCCACACTCTATTGGTTCGCACTCATTGAGTTCGCTCGTGAAGGGCCGCTGCTGCTTGAGGCCCTTGAGCGGCCCTTCGTGTCGTGATGATTTTGCAGGTACCCCAAGAGGCCCTTGAGTTTGCCGGAATGTCGATTAACTTCCGTTCCGGCAAATTCGGGTACTCCATATGTCCTATTTTCAGCAAAGGTCATGCTGAAATTTTCCGTGAATTTTAGCATGACTTTGCTAAAAATCGGACATATGAGGTACTTGCTACTAATGCATGGGTCGGGGTATCTTAGTACTTAATTAAGTAGGATCAACTGCCCCTTTATTCTTGCTGTATTAAACCATAGGTGGCAATAGAGCCAAGTGATTAGGCCCAACCTAGGGTGCCTCAGCATCGATAAACCCTAAATGATGAAAACTTAACTTGGCTGCCCCGGATGCCTCGGTGTCGATGAGAACCTAAATGATGTACGCTTAGGCTTTTAGGGTGCCTCGGCGTCGACAAACCCTAAATGATGAAAGCTTAGGCTTTTAGGGTGCCTCGGTGTCGACAAACCCTAAATGATGAGACCATGATCTTGTTCCTTGACAATAACCAACTTTTTGACCAAACTTTTTTCCTATTTAGAGCGAAACATGGCCCACAACAATGAGGCCGGTGGTTCGGGCGCCAAGCAATTCTGGGAGCTGTCCCAGGAGATGGAGGAACAACCTCACCGCTATGAGGATGCCGCGGAAGACACCGATCCTGATTACACAACCCCTAGTGGCATCGGGAATGACACCACTGATGGTGCCTCCGAGGATGCCACCACTGATGATGGTGGCGCACACACAGATGGCAGCCAACCGAAGAAGCAAAGGAAGGACCGGCGCCCAAATGCGCTCTGCACCGTCAAGGAGGAATTCACTCAAGTGGACTCCGACGGGAATCCAACGGAGCCCAAACATATAGTCAAGGGGCACTCGGTTTAGCTCGGGTGCATTCTCCGGAGCACCGTCTCGATCAACACCGAGAACCTTAGGCATAAGGACCGAGGGAATTTGTGCAACCTCCTCTTCACGAAGCTGCACGAACGATACAAGTTCCCCGCCGAATTTGAAAACACACTCCTCTCAGGGAATAAAGTGAACAATGCCGCCCTCACGAAGATGAGCACGGCCCTGTCTACTTGGAAAAGTGCGGTGAAGAGAATGATTGATAAAGGTGATAGTTATGAGAAGATCAAGGCAAAATATCCTTTGATGAGCGAAGATGAGTACAAGGAGTTCAAGATCAAGTGCGAGAGTAGTGCAACCTCCGAATCAAGTCAGTGGGGGAAAGAAATGCGGGAGTTGAACTTAGGGGAACACAAACTCGGTCCCGGCGGTTACAGAGTGGCGGAGCCTATATGGGACAAGGAGGACACGGAGCGTGCCGAGCAAGGCCTACCGCCCCGCTTCGAGAAATACAGCGGTGACAAGCAGACCAGGAACTATGTCAGGGCCCGGTACAAGGAGGACCCGATAACAAAGGAGCTTACCACGGATCCGAAGACTAGGGCGTTTGAGCTTCTTCTGGTAAGGAATACACCCCCGCGTAATTAGCTCCATATGGTTGCACTCTAATTAATCCCCAATATTTCTAAATGGTTCACGTTCCTTTCGCAGGACATTGAAAGCATTAGCACCGGGTCGTCTAAGAACTCCCCTTTCGACACCCCTTTAAATAGGGCGTTGAACGTAATGAAAAAGAAGGATAAGCTCACTAAGCCGACGTCAGCTGGTCGTGTGGCCGGCAAAGGCTTGTCCACAAAATGGGGGTCATACTATACCGCTGGTGTACGGAAGGAGAAAAAGACCAGCTCGGAAAGCCAGACGCGCGAGGTTGAAGAACTCAAGGCACAAGTGGCACGGATTCCGGAGCTTGTCCAAGAGCAAGTGCAACAACAACTTGGAACAACGCTCAACGCCATGGTGCCTACGTTGATTCATGGGCTGACAACGTGGATTGCGGGCGGCCAACAGGGGCCTCCCCCGGTTCCCAGCTTCACGGCCAGCAACTCGCACAGCGCGCAGGCGGATCCATTGGTGTCTCCGGCGGCGCCATTGGTGTCTCCGGCGACGGCGCCATTGGTGTCTCCGGCGGAGGCGGTATTCGTGTCTCCGGCGCCGGCACAGGCATTGGAGCTTAATGCACCCGGGTGTACGCCGGCCGGCACCTCGCCAGCAAGTGCCCCCTCCGTCAGTTGCACGCCCGCCGTTGGTGGTGCCTCAACATTAGCCGAGCTCGACGGCATCACGGTAACTAAGCCTCTCGGCCGATGACTTCATCTTCTTGCCTTTGACTGGGCATCCCTGACGCCCTGTACATGTTTTCGCAGGGCACCGCCGACGTTCCTTGCACTCTTCTGCACTTCGTGGGCGCCGAGTTGGTCGATGTCGCCAAGGGCAGAATCATTCAACTGGGCAACCCCATGTTCCACGGTAATTCGATGCCACCCACAATGTATAGGGTTGAAGTGGTTCGGGTGCTGCCGGGCTGCGACGAGCTGTTACCTCCGATTCGACCCGCTGGGGCCGACGAAGAAGATGAGATGACCCTCAGCACCTGCGTAAACTGGCCCCTGCTTTGGCCGAAGAGCTAGATTCGTTTGGGGGCGGGGGACACCACCCCACAGACAAGACCGCCAGTCGTGTCGGCGCCAAGCCATGGCAAGAACGCCGCAACGCTACCGGACCTATCGGACATCCCTATGGCACAGGATCCGGACAGCCCTATGGCACAGGATCCGGACGGCGACGACAACGACGACGGTACATTTACCAAAGTTGATAAGTACTTTGCCGAACATGGGTACGCTGACGAGTTCTGCGGGCCTCTTTCTCAAGAACCCAACCAAGACGACCGCGATCTAGCTGGTACAGCGGAGAAATCCAATTGCAACAGGCGTCGTCTGGCGTTCAGTTCTCAGGACACACCTCAGCTCCCGCCTTCACCAAGCCTCAGATAGCTGAGGTGCGAAATATTATCAGCCCCAACACGCTCAAGAAGGCGGTTTGTGAGCAGAACTCGGTCCCATTACAGGAGATCAAGAAGAAGGGACGGAAACGAAAGACTAACAAGGGCGCCGGTGCGAGCCAGCCGACACCGAGTTCGATCCGTGCTCAGGACGGGCCACCTTCACCTAAGGATATCTCGAGAAGGGTGCATGTGGCGGGTAGGGTGATGCTACCGCCAAATATGCTGAATGCTGCAACCGGTGCTATGCGGAGTCTGCACGACAGTGTTCTTTCTTTGGAGAAGCGGCGTCTCAGAGAGAAGGATGTGGCATACCCGGTTTTCATGGCCAAGGTGCCAGAGTGCAAGGGCTTTGTGGATGGCGACATCGGGGGTATGATCGTCCTGCGGTTTGATGACATCTTTGCTATGTTTAACCTTCATCCACTGCACTACACCTTCGTTCGGCTGTTTTTGCTGAGTATGGAGATGCGGATCATTAGAGACAAGACCCTGGACATCGTGATAATCGACCCCTTCTACATGCGTGCCAAGCACTTGAGCAGCGTTGGGGACCGCCAAGTTGCGAGTTCACACCTCGAAGGCGTCATTCTGGCAAACCCAGATAAGGATAACTTCCCTGTGGCTTACTTTCCCGAGTAAGTCATCCCTTAACCGCCCCGTAACATATGATTTCTTAGATTTCGATCGTTCTTTTTTTTCTAACATTCCGTGTTCTGTGCAGTGACACACATTGCACACTCATCCTCTTAAGCCCGAAATATTCCATGGCCACGTATTTAGACCCGAACCGTAACTTCAAGATAGACTACACAAATGTCAAGAAAGTTCTTGATGATGTTCTCCCCGCCTACGCCAAATCTGGAGGCACCTTCACCAGGGCAGTTCGTAAGTACGGCAAGCACATGTTCTCACACAATACGAAGTTCTGCTGCGTCAAGCAGCCGCCTGGCGGTCAGAAGGATGCCTACTACGCCCTCCATCACATGCGAGCGATCGTAAGGGACCATCATCAACTTCTACTACCAGATAATCTCAAAGATTGGGCCGCGAGCTTGTCGGCAGTCCAGGACGCGGACCTCAGACAAGAATTCTTTCGCATCCAGTCGGAGTTTGCGGACATCATCCATCAAGATGTCCTTCATACCTCGGGGCAGTTCTTCCTCAGATATCAACCGTCCAACAGTGAGATAGATGAAATGCTACAAATGCAGGGTGACAACGACCGCGATTTCATGACCATCACGACAGACGGCGGCTTCATCCACGTTCCTGTCCGATGAGTCGAGTCGAAACTAGTGATCTGTAGTTCTGAAACATTGATTGGCTCATGTTGTAATTATACTTTAATGAATTCGTATGTCTCTTTGGTTTGGACAGTCATTCAACTTAGATGTAATCGATGCTATTTATTAGTAGGACCATGAATCGTGCTATTCATGTCTTGCTTTTCTCTTCCGATCCTTTTGTTGCATACTTACATATTGCTTATGTATTGTCTGTTGTTTGGCTTGTGCATAGAGATGCCGTCGTATGTCGTGTACAAGGATAAGGTTCCCGGAGTCTACGACGACTGGAGGAGTGTGGGAGACAGGTTCACCGTTTCAGCGGTAACAGTTACAAAGGGTACACCACTAGGGCGGAGGCCGAATGTAGATACGCCCGCTATCTAGAGGGAGAGAGGATGGAGCGTTGGAGGAACCGGATGAAGACCAGTTTGATCGCGATGATGCTCATCGTGATGACCACAGCTCTCTTCTATGTGATGGTAGTTTAGATGATCGATATCGACTTGTAATGTGAAGGCAAACTCGATACTCGCGGTCTTGAGACTTGTAATGTTTTATCTTTGTTCGGTCTTTTGAATTTGGAGACTAATATGATGAATTATATTCGGAGACTAATCTTCTATTATATTCGATGAATCTGATGTTGCTGTGTGCTGCTGTCTATATTTTGTCCAATAATATATTTTGTAACCTGTGCAAAAATCAGAAAAGCAAAAAAAAAATCTAATATTCATACTAATGGCGCACCACACAAGACACTAATGGCGCACTATGATCATCACACTAATGGCGCATTAACTGCTGGTGCGCCATTAGAATGCCAAAGCACATGGATACATATGGCCCCCTGGGAGGCATTCTAATGGCACACTGCAGGCTATACTAATGGCGCACTGCGTGGTGCGCCATTAGAACACCACATACTAATGGCGCACTGGTGGTGCGCCATTAGAATTTAATTCTAATGGGTGATGCCAGTGGCGCACCGGTAGTGCGCCATTAGAAGGCAAATTCGGTGCGCCACTAGCATGTCTTTTCCTAGTAGTGTCTTTTTCAGAAATCCTAAAGCATGTTAGTACTTGCCGTTCAGATAAGATTAAGAAAATTAATCAGAGACGGCCCATGTAGCCCATGAAAGAACACTACAATATAAAGACACATTTATGATGATACGCGTTTGTCAGAGGAGGTCACGTTTTCTATCACCCAAGTACATTTGTGACGGTTTCATGACAGAATCAAGATAGTCATACCCGATGTGGAGGAAGTCCTCTATGCCGCACGTGCGGATTTAGCCAGAGTGCACCGTCGGGAGAGGAGCTAGCGTCGACGGAGAGAAGCGGGGCGGTTAGGGGAGATGGTAGGAGGAGACGCAGCTACACAATAGGAAGATGTGGGTGGTGTGATGGCTCAGGGGAGCAATTTGTACCATTAGATAGGAACTTTTTTTCGAGTGCCTTCCTGAGAGAACTTGACAAAGTTGTCCACGTGGTGAACGGAAAAAACAAGCGGCTAAGAAAAACTATGTTGAAGTCCATAACGCGGGAACTCGGCAAAAGCGCCCACCCGTGATAGGGTAGGCAACAACTGCCGCTACCGACACGTGGCACGAACATTGCGGGGTTTGTTTGGTCTAGAAGTCGGCATAGATCGTATAATCCAATTTTATTTTGTTTGTCGAGTTCTCTTTACAGATCTCTAGGCAATGGCATGTTTTGTACCGAGTCCAGCGTGTTGCCGAGAGTTGTACTTGGTTTAGATGGTCTTTTGACAAGCTCCTGTGATTTGACACTCGGCAAAGCCCATTTTCCAGTAGTGTTGAATTTATATTTGAAAGAAGCTTTTAGTGATATATATATAATTTTAAGTCATGGAAAAGTATATAGTATTATTTTCTACTTTATGGTTAAAGTTGGATTTTGAATGCGTGCACGGCTTGTTCGAGTGATTGTTCATTCCAGAAGCATATGCGCAGCTATTCCAGAAGCCGCTCACCGATAGCCACATCAGCGCCATCCTAGCTCTCTTTGGCTGGACATCGGAGGTTGTCCCGCTGCAGGAGGATCTGGTGGTTGCGGCTGATGGGCAGTAAGTCGTGAGTTTGAGCCGTGGGACGTGGGCCTTTTCATATGGCATCACAACCCCCGAAGTTACTCGTGTGGAACGTGCGTGGCCTCAACTCTCCGGCCAGGCGGAATGCTATATTTCAAGTTGTAACGGTGGCGAATCCTAGCATTATATGTCTTCAAGAGACGAAGTTGAAAGTTGTAACAAGTGAAATCATCAGGCATTGCCTCGGAAATAAATTCGAGAAGTTTTCCTACTTGCCGGCAAGTGGAACGCGTGGTGGGGTGCTCATTGCATGGGACCCGATTGTGGCCGCGCTCTCTAACCCGCACACAACTGATAACACCTTAACAGCTCTTGTGACTCCGGTAGATGGTGGTGATCCAAGGTGGTGGCTGACAAGAGTCTACGGCCCGCAAGGAGATGCGGAGAAGGTACAATTCCTTCAGGAGATTGCGGACGTGCGGGACTTGCATGCTGGGCCTTGGGCCCTGGTTGGGGATTTCAACCTGATTGTGAATCCAGAACACAAGAACAACACATCGATCAACAGACGAATGATGGTGAGCTTGTGGGCAATGCTGAATAGACTAGAACTTAAAGAGCTCTACCTAAACGGGAGGAGATACACGTGGAGCAATGAGAGGCGTGACCCAACCCTGGAGAAGCTGGACCATGTGTTTGTTACAAACTCGTGGGAGGACAAGTTTCCTGCTTGCTTACTGGCAGCGCTAGGTTCAGCAATTTCGGACCACTGCCCGCTTCTCCTAGACCTAGATGCAGAGTTTCAGATGGGCCGCAGGTTCAGGTTCGAGTCGTTCTGGCCAAAGGCCGATGGCTTCCAGGAAGTGGTGGCTGAGGCGTGGCAATCTGTCTCGCCCTATGGGAATGCGTTTGTAGTGCTGGATGCTAAACTACGAGCGACGGCCAAGGCTTTGCAGCGGTGGAGCGACCGATGGATCGGCAATGTTCGCCTCCAGGTGGCACTAGCCATGGAGGTCATCCTCCGACTTGATATGGCTGCGGATTCAAGAGCCCTCATGGACCAAGAACATGGCCTCTGTAAGCTACTTAAGAAGAAGCTCTTGGGATTAAGTTCCCTTGAGCGGACGATCGCGAGGCAACGCTCCCGCCTGCTGCAATGAAAAAACATGATCACAGCCATGCAACACAATGGGGAGATATTCACAGGGCAGGAGAGTGTCGCTGAGATGGTGGATGACTACTATACATCTATGTTTGGGTCATCACAGGCGAGGCATCACACCATCAACTTGGACATGCTGGATTTTCCATCCAGGGACTTGTTGCACCTTGAGGTCCCGTTCACGATGGAGGAGGTGGAGCAGGCAGTGAAGTCCATGCCTTTGGACAAGTCGCCAGGCCCTGATGGGTTCACGGGCCGGTTCTTCGCGACTTGTTGGAATATAATCAAGTGGGACTTCATGCGTGCACTTGGTGACTTTTTTCATGGAGACATGCGAGGAATGCAGTGCATCAACAAGGCGATTGTATCGCTTCTGCCTAAACGAGATGGGGCTGTAGATATTCGTGACTTCCGACCGGTGAGTCTACTGCATGGAGCAGTCAAGATCTTTGAGAAAGTGCTAGAATTAAGATTGGCAGAGGAGTTACCGAATTTGGTTGGTCATCATCAGAGTTCTTTTGTCCGCGGCCGATCCTTGCATGATAACTTCATGCTAGTGCAAGCTACGGCAAGGCGCCTACATGCACTCAAAGTGCCAACTATTATGCTCAAGCTTGACATATCTAAGGCATTTGACTCCATCCAGTGGCCGTTCATCATCAAGGTTTTGACACGCTTGGGCTTCGGGAGGAGGTGGATATCTTGGATGTGTGGCTTGTTGGCTACCTCCTCCACACGTGTCATGATCAATGGAATCCCAGGGAAACCAATGTACGCTTGCAAAGGGCTAAGGCAAGGGGCTGCGTTGTCCCCAATGATATTTATATTGTGCATGGAACCCCTCCATCGCCTCTTCAAGCTGGCCGCGGAAAAAGGATTGCTAGCACCGCTGGCCGTTCCAGCGCACATCAAAGGGTCTCCATGTTTGCGGATGATGTGATGGTGTTCTTCAAGCCGTCGGAGCTGGAGTCCAGGGTGTGTAGAGCAATCTTGAACAAGTTTGGACACGCTTCTGGGCTTTGGGTGAACATGGCGAAGAGCGCAGCAATGGGCATTCGATGCACTCAGGAGAGTCTCAATGAGGTCTGCAATCTGCTTGGCTGCTCAAGTGGGACTTTCCCTTGCAAGTATTTGGGGCTTCCGCTTACAATCCGCAAACAATCAACGGCGCAGCTCCAAGGCCTTGTGGAACAACTGGCAAATTACCTCCCAAGCTGGAGGGCAGCTCTAATGCCCAAGAGTGGACGCTTAATTCTAATAACATCAGTGCTATGTGCTGTCCCCATCCATGCCATGCTCGCATTGGATATACCACCCAAGACCTTATCAGCGATGGCGCGTATTTGCCGAGGCTTTCTGTGGTGTGGCAAGAAGGAGGCCAATGGAGGGAACTGCTCAGTGGCTTGGGACATGGTTTGTCGGCCGAAGTGGGCTGGCGGATTAGGCATTCCAAACCTACATTGTCTCAACATAGCCTTGCAAGCGAGGTGGCCATGTCTTCAAAGGACAGACAAGCTGAGGCCATGGTCAGGATTACCCAATTCAGTGCCTAAGGACTCGATGGCGGTGTTCCACGCAGCAGTGAGAGCAGTGGTCGGCAATGGGAAGGAAACACTATTTTGGGAGGATCGCTGATTGCAGGGACTCCGCATCTGCGAGCTCGCACCTCTGGTATATGACAGGGTTCCCAAAAGGATAAGGCGGGCGCGCACAGTTTCGGCAGCCATGGAGGATGCAGCATGGGCAGGAGACATTGGGCCCGACATTACTGAGGCCGAGTTACAACAATTTCTGCTACTTTGGTCGAGAGTAGAGACGGTCCAGTTGGAGCCAGACACGCCGGACTCGGTTAGCTGGGCATGGGAGAAGGATAGCGCGTTCTCAGTGCGTTCAGCGTACGCGGCAAGGTTTGCGGGACTTGAGGTGGCGCCTACGGCTGCATTCACTTGGGGATCGAGAACACCTCTGACATGCCGTTTCTTTGCATGGCTTGCACTCAAGAACCGGTGCTGGACCTTCGACAGACTCGCCAAGCGCGGGCTGCCTCATCAGGACGTGTGCCCTTTCTGTAATCAACAATAGGAAACTATGAATCATCTCATGTGAGTTGTGCCTTTTCGAAGGAAGTGTGGCATTGGATGAGCGTCGCCACAAATCAGCCGGAGATGGAGCCTGGCAATGACGATAGCCTCGCCTCATTGTGCTTAAGGCAGGAACAGCGACGAGACCAACGGCGGACCACGAGAACCTTATGCTTGCTGGGCATGTGGGTGATTTGGAAGCACAGAAACGACATCGTCTTCAATGACGCAAGCCCCTCCACAGCGCAAGTACTCGGACGGATAGAGAGGGAAGGGCGTGCATGGAGGCAAGCAGGGCTCTTGAAAGGGGATTTGGATAGAGTGTTTGTGGGGCTCGCAAGGTGGGGTTTGGGTGAGTAGTCGAACATGTAGTTACCCCATGTGGAGGTGGATGTCCGAGGCATGTAAATAATATGTACTTATGCGGATGGGAGTCTTTTCCCCTTCTTTTTTATAAAATGATACGCACACTCGTGCGTATTCGAGAAAAAAGTGATTGTTCATTGGAACGGAGGGAGTACGAAAATTAGTTTGGCTCTAAATAAACAGATGAAGTAGTAGTAGTGCAGTATCCAGGAAGAACAATGGCCTTTGGCAGTGGCAGTCTCAGGGTTTTCATATCACTCTCACAGTACAAGAGTTGTATTTTCTCCACAACCAAAGTTTCTTCAGTTGGCCTCCCATGAATACGAGACTGCGTCATCGCTCATCGGTGCAAATTATTCTCCATAACCGATTTTGCATCCCTATGACGTCTGTCCATTCAGAATTTTATATGCAGCTCATCTTGGACTTTTGCAGGGAAGAAACTGTAACGGGGATCCTACTGTAAGAACCATAAAGCTATAACTGGTTGAACAGAGATTGATACCATGCATCTTTCGCCAATTCGTTTGTTCTCAAATTAATAAGCACTAGGCTCTCGTCAAAACAAGCACTAAGGGATCAATCCATTCATCCATTCCCCTGATCATGACCCGCCGATACTAGGCTGTTATCCATGCTATCCATGGCTCCATGCTGAGCCACTTCATCACTTCATCCAGCCCGATCGATCATGGCGTCGCGTATTGCAGCTACGAGGTTTTTGTCGTCATTGGCATCATAGAAGCATCCTCTATCCTTTGCGTCAGCCACTATCTCCTCCCAGATTGTCTTGCTGCTCGACAATGTAGTTGCGTTGCCTAGAATCCAGAGGCAGTGCCTGCAAGAAGTTAGTTAGCATTTTACAGTAGCAACACCATGGATGAATGCCCCCAGATTGTTCTGTCACTCACTTTGCCCGTGTCCCAGTGAAATGAGCCTCTCGAACAGGCTTCTTCCAAAGTCGGCGTCCGCGCTAAGCTGCAAAAATAAAGGCAACAGAGACTTGAAAGTATTATTTGTTACACTTACACCAGGATTGGCACTAAAAAAAGAAAGGAAGAGAAAATTAAGCAAAAACATGTTCATCTGGTAGCAAGATCACCTTGCTTTTGACTAGCGCCGGTAACTGGCATTCGTCGCCTATGAGAACAGCACGACGGATACTGGTCTGTAGAGGTATCAGCAGCTCACACTCCCTCAGTTGCGCTGCCTCATCAACGACAAGGAGATCGAGCGGACGGAGTTTTAGAAGCTTACGGTGCTGGCTCAGATGGGACGAGCTGCAAGCAATGCAAAGTATGATCTTGGCATTGTTCAGTATGTACTCTTCGAATTTCTCGTAAGAAGAGCTCGGAAGGTCAAAGTGGTCCAGCAGGTGCTTCAACTTGTCAAGGCACAAGGCTTTTGCTTCTACAAACTCTGGCCATCCCACCGGGTTTTTGAAGAAGAGCTTCCGTGTCAGCCGTTTTTGATGAGGATATCTCTTCTACGGTTATACCCGTCGCAATTCCTACATCAGTTATTCCACTTGGTCCTATGACTAGAGTGCGTGCGTGACAAATACATGGCCAGAAATAAAGGAGAGATTAGAGATGAAGACAACTATGCACTCAAATCAGATGAATTAACAGTGCATGCATGTCCACCACCGAGTCAATTCCATTCGCCAAGCATGTCACGTACATGCACATGCATGAAGTGCACAAGGACCAATGGATTTGGGTTAATGAGCCAGGATCAGCCACGAACGTGGGCCTTGACTTTTTGGCTGCGCCAGGTGCTTCTCCACACGCGCCGTCTTGCAATCTGCTTGCCACGTCATCCTCTGCAGCCGGACCACGACCGACAGTCCGGATGAGACACAACGACGGACGCGGCCGCATGCCTATTCTTAATAAATAGTACTACCTCCGTCTAGGTGAATAAGTCACTCGTATGGTTCTAGATCATCGATTTGAGGAATTAAATATGTGTTATATGTCATGAAAAGTATATCACTAGATTTCTACAATGATGTAGTTTTTAAATACATATCTTTTGTCACATATAATACATATTTAGATAGTTAAATCGTCAACCTAGAACTACGCGAATGACTTATTCACCGAGACGGAGGTAGTAGTCTATATTAGGATTTAGACTCGGGTTTTATTATATTGTTTAGCCATCGCTACAATTTCGCATCTATGAGACATGTAGGACTATCGCCTTGTCAGATCCACAGTGGAACCCCAACTTTTCATCTAGTTCGTGTGCTCAATTTTTCATCCGCAATTTCAGATTGCAATTTATCATTGTTCTTGCTGGTTCTTCGGCTGCGTGAAGGAACACGAACCTCGTTGTTCAGGTTGATCGTGCCTACGGCAAGGTCAATAACCATCGGAGATTGGTTTAGCGATTGCCGAGGCGTATCGTCGGGTACGATATAGCCGGATCGTCAAGGTGAAAATCCACCAAATCGATATTTATCCACACTCTCACCGAAAGATCAGGCCGCCGTCACATCAGTTTTGGATCAGACCGCATGAGTTTCCCGAATGCTTCAAGTGCGTGCAGGGCCTCATCCATTAAACGGAAGCTCTCCGCGGACGTAGTGCACCGGGGGAGGTCTTCGTGGTATGTCTCTACACAGCTGCGCAGGCATTCCTCGTAGCACTCATAGTTGTCTATGAAGAAGTCCTTGAGTGTCACATTCTCTTGTTCTTGTCGCATGCTATTCCTCTCGAGCTCCCCCATACCGTCCATCTTCCACGCACAATCCATGATCCCTGTCCTGACGCTCCGAAGATATGAGGAATGCTCAGTCAAGGGTTTCTCAAGTAGGCTTACCATGCAGCTCACGTGGTGCTTCCAGTGTGTACGCTTGAGCCGGGAAAGCCGTTGCTCCAGAAACATCTTTGCGAGGTTTTCGTCCACGAGGATCCGATCTTTGTTGCCAAGCAACACAATATCACCCCGGGAGAATTGTCCGCCGTCGAGAAGACCGAGGAGACGGGAGGCGACCTCCAGGACCGCGGTATTGGTTGGTGCACAAGCCAGTGTCCTGTGGTTTGTCATCATCATGGACCACAAGAGGGATACGATGGTCTTGGTTTTCCCTGTCCTGGGAGGTCCCCAGATCAACCGCACCCAATACGACGTATCTTGTCCCATTGCAGAAACACATTCCACCACCGCCTTGTGTTGTGAGGCATTGAGCTTGAACTTCTTGAGGCCATCATCAAGCACCTTATCTGGGGCTGCTAGTATCTGTGGAGGTAGTTCTGGCAACAACGAGTTGCACTCTTGCCTAACCTGTTACCAGAACAAGAAACATGCATACATAAGTAAGATAATTTCATTATGATCTATTTGAAATTCTAACTTTGTTCTAATTTAAACTTTTTTAAGTTTGACTATATTATTGCCATATTTCTCTATATACTTTATCAAACTTTGTCACTAAGTATGAACTAATTTTGTGTCATATATGACTTTGCTTCAAGAAAGTTTAGTTAGTTAGGATAAAATATAACTTCAATTAATTTGGAATGGAGGGAGTAACATACTTAGTGACTGAGAATTTGCTAGCTAGAAAGAAACTCAAGATGAAAGATCTCCTTTAAACTAGAGCTTACATCCTAGCGATTCATTTATCAAGGGAACATCTTCCCACACGTAATATTCAAATTGTAGTAAGTGTACCTGTCAAAAGGAATGTTTAAAGGGTTCTGCCCTCTATTTTCTATATACTAAACATTCACATTTCACATCCGTATGTGTCATACACACCCATATCACTGGTAGAAAAAGGGCCTGTTGTCCCGGTTCGTAAGGGCCTTTTGTCCCGGTTCCTGAACCGGGACTAAAGGGTCAGTACTAATGCCCTGTCCCTTTAGTCCCGGTTCAATCCAGAACCGGGACAGATGGGCCTCCACGTGGCCTGTGCGCGGAGCCCAGGCAGGAGACCCTTTGGTCCCGGTTGGTGGCACCAACCGGGACCAATAGGCATCCACGCGTCAGCATTTCTGTGGCTGGGGTTTTTGTTTTTTTTTGAAAGGGGGGAGGTTGGGGGGTTAATTTAGGTGTTTCATATATTGTGTTAGCTAGCTATAATTAATAGAGAGAAGTGTCCTCTCTTATGTCCGTGCTTGGTCGACGCTACGTACTATACATACGTATAGAGAGGACTAGACACGATAGCTAGCTTGTAAGCAAACGAAGGAAACAGAAGATCGTCATGAACATATATGCATACAGAGAGAAGTGATGTCGACCACCTCTCCTTCTCCGAGAGATTGGTCGAACAACAAGTTCTCGTATATCTATGCGACACTACCGGCTACATATATACAATAATTATCTCTTACAAATATAATCATACGGACTCATGGTCCACATAGTATTCTCCGTCTTCAGCGATCACGTGCTCAAGAAAGAATGCCGCCAATTCCTCTTGAATTGCTCGCATGCGAGCTGGTGCTAGGAGTTCATCCCGCTTCCGAAACATCTAATTTGAAGAAGGGGGTCAATACATATATATATATATATATATATATATATATATATATATATATATATATATATATATATATATATATATATATATGAATGAATGAATGAAACTCAACACAAATGATGGTAATAAAATAAAATTGTGAATGTTGTTATTTACGTACTTCATATTGTTCGTCAGTGTAGCCCCGCTCACAGGTCGTGTGGCGGATGGACTCGCAAACGTAGTATCCACAGAAATCATTCCCTTGTTCCTGCCACAACCACTTTACAAGAAATAGAGGTCAATCAAACTGATAAGCAAGAATTCCAAATGGTATTGATGAAACTAGCGCTTGAATCAATAGGAGATGCGAGAAACATGCTACTATAGTACTTACTTTCGGCTGTCTAAATTGCAGCTTCTTCGGGAGTCCTGGAGCTTTTTTGGAGAATTTTTTCCAAACCCTGCCAGACAAAGAAAACAATTACTTGATATATTAGGAAATGAACAAAGTTGCTGATATGGTGGATAATGATCGATTTAACTTACTTCTCGAGCATTTGAGTCATGTCCGCATAGTCATGGGGATCTTTTCGTCTTGAGTCTAAGACGGTTACTAGTCCCTGCTCAAGCTTAATCTCTAGGAGAATATAGTGGTAACTGCACACGCATGCATAACTCATCAATTACATTACTATAACCTTGACTAATATATAAGGGAAACCGAATACGCACAAGACAGTAACACTCACCTGAAGTTGTAAGGAAAGAGTATTATGTCTTTGTTTTCATTTATTACCAACGATCGTAGCAAGTTGGCCTCGGTATCTGCGGCATGAAATTTAACCTGAGTTGCATCTATGAGATATGTGTTAATGAACCCAATATCACCGACTTGTCTTTTCTTCAATTCGGCGATCTTCAATCTGCATAATATAGTGAGGATGATTATAAATACATGCAATGAAAGAGCTGAGCTATATAGAGAGACTTAATGACATAAGTAGTACTACTTACAGACAGTAGCAGGTGACCGTTGTTTTATCGAGGGCCAATTGATTGAAAAACTGAAAGAACTCCTCAAATGAAACAGGCAATAGTTCAATTCCAACGAGGTCATGCTCCTTTTTAACTTTCACATACAAAGTACTCCTCCCTCCAGAGTCTCTGCAGATTTTCAAGTACCAATCATGCAATCTTCGCGTCATCGTTGATAGAGATCTTTCATCTTTGACGAGAGGCTTCCCATCCTCGTATCTTTGTATCTGCACCTCCATGAAATCATAATGTACATCGTCGGGCAGGTAATCGCCAAGATTGCTATAACCGGGCACCATCCTCGGAACATTAGAGACGTTGTCGCTAGGCACCTTGAGCGGGGGGCACGATTGCTTCGCTTGTTCGCCGAGCTGGGCAATTTGTTTCCCAGCTCGTCGTTCTTTCAGCCGTTGATCACTGACAGTACTTCCCGACCGCTCCGCTTCGGCAAATTCCTCTCCAATAATGCGCTCATAGTTTCCTTTCGGCGGAGACTTGGGTGGTTTTGTCAGGGCAGCCAGAGTGTGCTTCGCTTTCACCGAATCTACCTTCTCCTCCGGAGGTGGATGTTTCTTTGCTTTCACCCCTTCAAAGTAGTTCCTCACTTCTTCTCGTGCGATCTCGGCGTTCTCCTCCATGGTCCTCTCGTATGGTAACTTCTCTGGAGTCTTCAGAGAAGGACCGAATCTGTATTTCCTCCCGCCTCTAGCTGTACTGCTATACGCCGGTAGAGCAGACGGAGCGGTTGTCTTCTTTACTTGCTTACGAGGCGGAGGAGAAGGACTATGACGCGCCGGAGCAGCCGGAGCGGCGGCAGGTCTCTTCCGCCCTTGCTGACGAGGCGGAGAAGGAGGAGGCTGGCTGCTCGGGCACGTCGGCGCAGGCGGAGAAGGAGGCGGAGTGCCGCCACGCGCCGGAGAAGGAGCCGGTCGAGTGCCCTGATCGTCACTCGCCGGAGGAGGAGGCGGTGGAGGAGGTGGAGTGCCCTGACTCGCCGGAGGAGGAGGCGGTGGAGGAGGTGGAGTGCCCTGACTTGCCGGAGGAGGAGGCGGTGGAGGAGGCGGAGTGCCCTGACTTGCCGAAGGAGGAGGAGGAGGAGGCAGAGGCGTCCAGTTCGGAAGGTTGATGAGCTCCTTCCACCATAGGCATGGAGTCTTCAGAGCAGACCCCAGCCTAGTCTCCCCTTCACCGGTAGGGTGGTCAAGCTGGAGGTCCTCAAATCCCTCCGTTATTTCATCCACCATCACCTTAGCATTTCCTTCTGGAATCAGCCGACAGTGAAAAGTTGCACTAGGTTTAGTAGGATAAACAGAGCCAACAGCCGCCTTGACCTTCAAATTCATCCATTGCGTCATAAGGTGGCAATTTTGAGACTCTGTGATAGCATCCATGGGATAGCTAGCAGGAGCCGTCAAGGCATGCTCCGGCTGAAGCATCTCGGTGGAAGCCACGCCGCTTCTCCGCTGAGATGGCGGGGTAGCTTCGGGGGAAGCTTCGGCAGTACGTTTGCTGTGATTTGCTTCTCGTTCCTCTATCGCTTGTACCCTTGCTTGCAGCGCCTGCATTTGGGTCTGCTGCAATTTTTTCCTCCTCTCCTGGGATTTGTAACCGCCTGCGTCTGGAAACCCAACCTTCCATGGAATGGAGCCTGGCGTGCCTCGTGTCCGTCCAGGGTGCCCAGGATTCCCGAGGGCCATTGTGAGCTCATCGTTCTCTCTGTCTGGAAAGAACGTCCCTTGCTGCGCTGCTTCGATATACTGCTGAAGCTTCCTGACTGGTATGTCCATTTGATCGTTCGTCCAAATGCACTTCCCTGTTACAGGGTCCAAGGTTCCGCCAGCCCTGAAGAACCAAGTCCGGAAACGGTCTGGCCAGTTAGTTGTCTCTGGTTCGATCCCTTTTTCAACCAGATCATTCTCAGTCTTGGCCCACTTAGGCCGGGCTACGAGGTAGCCACCTGACCCCGTGCGATGGTGATGCTTCTTTTTCGCAGCATTTTGCTTGTTTGTCGCCGACATCTTCTTACTCTTTTCCGATGTATTGTGGGCCACAAATGCGGGCCAGTGATCTCTGATCTTCTCATATTTGCCCTTGAATTCTGGTGTCTCATTATTTTCGACAAACTTATTCAGCTCTTTCTTCCACCTCCTGAATAGTTCTGCCATCCTCTTAAGAGCAAAATACTTGATTAATTGCTCTTTAACTGGCTTCTCTGGATTATCCTCTGGCGGTAGGGTGAAATTTGACTTCAGCTCAGTCCAAAGATCATTTTTCTGCATATCATTGACATAAGACACCTCAGGGTCTTCTGTAGCCGGCTTAAACCATTGCTGGATGCTGATCGGGATCTTGTCCCTAACCAAAACCCCGCACTGAGCAACAAATGCGCTCTTTGTCCGGAGGGGTTCAATCGGTTGGCCGTCGGGCGCGATTGCTATGATCTCAAACTTTTCATCCGAGCTCAACTTTTTCTTCGGGCCTCGTCTCTTTACCGAAGTTGTGCTTGATCTGGAGGGCTAGAAAAAAGAACAAAGACTTAATTAATATGTGTACATACCAAAACAATGAATGCATCAATTAGCTAGTCAGCAGAAGCTTAACTAATATATATACCTGGTTGGACTCGGTTCGGTCACCGGAGACGTCATCACGGTCTCCTTCTTGCATCGGCATTGGGTCACCGGAGCCGTCCTCATGGTCTCCTTCTTGCACCGGCATTAGGTCACTGGAGCCATCATAATCATAGCCAGCTGCTTCCAGACCATCGGTGTCGTTGAGAAACAACGAGACGACGACATCACTTCCTCGTGCGATTATGTCCCCCAACAACTCTTCTTGTACTTCGTCTCGGGCGGTGTCCATAGTTTCTACAAATATTGACAACATGGCAATTATTATTCAAACATGACAGATGGATATATTAGTGGCAAATGTAGAACTAATATTAATTAGTGGCCTCGACGCTGCTTCTCTAGGGTTTGGGGTGGCCTCGACAACGCTTCAAGGATAAAAAAAGAAGAGGAAGAAGAAAAAAAGAGGAGAAGAAAGAATAGAGGAGTAGAACTCCTCTATTCTTTCTTCTCCTCTTTTTTTCTTCTTCTTCCTCTTTTTTTTATCGGGAACGAGGGTCGCCGAGGGTCACCGAGCGGTAGAGGAAACCCTAAATAGCAAGTATCGTGGGTGTGAGATACATGTGGCCGTCGGTGTCGGACACTACATCCACGTCCCACAAGTGACGTGGGCGTCGAAGCCCGCGTCACTTGTGGGACGTGGATGTAGTGTCCGACACCGACGGCCACATGTATCTCACACCGACGATACTTGCTATTTAGGGTTTCCTCTACCGCTCGGCGACCCTGACCCTCGACGACCCTCGTTCCCGATAACATAAAGAGGAGGAAGAAGAAAAAAAGCGAAGAAGAGGAAGAAAAAAAAAGAGGGGCTCGGAGTGGTTTATAAGCCTCGCTGCCACATCCCTCTCGAGCTCCTCTCTATTACAGGCTTACGGGCCTAATCTGTGCATTGCTATGCCTATTGGGCCTGCTGGGCCTTCTGCGGGCCTGAATCCTAGCCCATGTAAGGGTTTCTAGTCGTATTCACGCCGTGGAGGCGTAGTAGGTGGCATTTTTTGTTTTCTTCTTTTGTTTTCTTTTTTGCTTTATATTTTTTTATTTGTACTAAATACTTATAGTTTTTTAGTGATTTCTTTTTGATTTTAGGTCATAAAAATTATAAACTTTCTGTTAGTGCCATTAGTTTTAAAATTTGATTTTTTTTCTTCTTTTGTTTTCTTTTTTGCTTTTTTTTATTTGTACTAAATACTTATAGTTTTTTAGTGATTTCTTTTTGCTTTTATGTCACAAAAATTATAAACTTTCTATTAGTGCCATTAGTTTTAAAATTTGAATTTTTTGTTTTCTTCTTTTGTTTATTTTTTGCTTTTTGTTTTTTTATTTGTACTAAATACTAATAGTTTTAAAATGTATGTGAATCACTAGTTTATGAATAACTTTACTATGAAGTTAGATTTTTGAGTGATTCTTTTTCCTGCTACTTAATATTACAGTGTTTTATCATTATACTCTATTTGGTAATTTTAGGTTATTTTTAAGTTGAACAAAAAATACTAGAGGTTTATAAAAACTTTTTAGTTGATTCCTTTTGCTTTTTTGAGCTATAAGACCCTGAAATTGAAAAGCATTTCAAATGAACTCCGAAAAGGTTGAAAGTTGGCATGGTATCATCATTTCACCCACATAGCATGTGCAACAAAGTTGAGATGGTTACGACAAAAACTGGATGCACTTCGTGTACAAAACGGACAATCTTTTTCGAAGTATCAGGGTTTCGGACGAAAGATCATCTGTTACAAAGGGATTTCATTTTCTTGAACTTATTTGAACTCCATATTTTTTCTGTGTTCAAAATGCACCATTCAAAGACACATCATCAATTTTCAACCCTTTCTGACTTCATTTGTTATTTTTCATGCATTTACTGATTTTTTGAGCTATAAGACCCTAAATTGAAAAGCATTTCAAATGAACTCCGAAAAGGTTGAAAGTTGGCATGGTATCATCATTTCACCCACGTAGCATGTGCAACAAAGTTGAGATGGTTACAGCAAAAACTGGATGCATTTCATGTACAAAACGGAAAATCTCTTTCGAAGTATCAGGGTTTCGGACGAAAGATCATCTGTTACAAAGGGATTTCATTTTCTTGAACTTATTTGAACTCCATATTTTTTCTATGTTCAAAATGCACCATTCAAAGCCACATCATCAATTTTCAACCCTTTCTGACTTCATTTGTTATTTTTCATGCATTACTGATTTTTTTAGCTATAAGACCCTAAAATTGAAAAGCATTTCAAATGAACTCTGGAAAGGTTGAAAGTTGGCATGGTATCATCATTTCACCCACATAGCGTGTGCAACAAAGTTGAGATGGTTACGGCAAAAACTGGATGCACTTCGTGTACAAAATGGACAATCTCTTTCGAAGTATCAGGGTTTCAGACGAAAGATCATCTGTTACAAAGGGATTTCATTTTCTTGAACTTATTCGAACTCCATATTTTTTCTGTGTTCAAAATGCACCATTCAAAGCCACATCATCAATTTTCAACCCTTTCTGACTTCATTGTTATTTTTCATGCATTTACTGATTTTTTTGAGCTATAAGACCCTGAAATTGAAAAGCATTTCAAATGAACTCTGAAAAGGTTGAAAGTTGGCATGGTATCATCATTTCACCCACATAGCATGTGCAACAAAGTTGAGATGGTTATGGCAAAAACTGGATGCACTTCGTGTACAAAACGGACAATCTCTTTCGAAGTATCAGGGTTTCGGACGAAAGATCATCTGTTACAAAGTTGGCATGGTATCATCATAATAGTTGCGGGAGAAAGTCTTCAGTTTTTCTTCGCTTGTGTCATTTTCTTATTGCGCCGTAACCATGGATAATCTTCATCGTTTATCAGGATGCTTGGGTCAGCCTTGACATTGAAGGGAAGAATTTCATGAAACTTTTCATAATCTTCAGACATGTCTGTCTTGCCATCCACTCCCAGGATGTCCCTTTTTCCTGAAAGAACTATGTGGCGCTTTGGCTCATCATATGATGTATTCACTTCCTTATCTTCTCTTTTTCTCGGTTTGGTAGACATGTCCTTCACATAGATAACCTGTGCCACATCATTGGCTAGGATGAACGGTTCGTCAGTGTACCCAAGATTTTTCAGATCCACTGTTGTCATTCCGTACTGTGGGTCTACCTGTACCCCGCCGCCTGACAGATTGACCCATTTGCACTTAAACAAAGGGACCTTAAAATCAGGTCCGTAGTCAAGTTCCCATATGTCCACTATGTAACCATAATATGTGTCCTTTCCGCTCTCGGTTGCTGCATCAAAGCGGACACCGCTGTTTTGGTTGGTGCTCTTTTGATCTTGGGCGATCGTGTAAAATGTATTCCCATTTTATCTCGTATCCTTTGTAAGTCAATACAGTCAAAGATGGTCCCCTGGACAACAAGTACAACTCATCACAAACAGTGTTGTCACCTCTGAGACGTGTTTCCAACCAATTGCTGAAAGTCCTGATGTGTTCACATGTAATCCAGTCGTCGCACTGCTCCGGGTGTTTGGAGCGCAGACTGTTCTTGTGTTCATCGACATACGGGGTCACCAAGGTAGAGTTTTGTAGAACTGTGTAGTGTGCTTGAGACCAAGAATATCCGTCCCTGCATATTATTGAGTCACTTCAAAGAGTGCCTTTTCCAGTCAGTCTCCCCTCATACCGCGATTTAGGGAGACCTATCTTCTTAAGGCCAGGAATGAAGTCAACACAAAACCCGATAACATCCTCTATTTGATGGCCCATGGAGATGCTTCCTTCTGGCCTAGCACGGTTACGGACATATTTCTTTAGGACCCCCATGAACCTCTCAAAGGGGAACATATTGTGTAGAAATACGGGCCCCAGGATGACAATCTCATCGACTAGATGAACTAGGACGTGCTTCACGATATTGAAGAAGGGTGGTGGGAACACCAGCTCGAAACTGACAAGACATTGCGCCACATCACTCCTTAGCCTTGGTACGATTTCTGGATCGATCACCTTCTGAGAGATTGCATTGAGGAATGCACATAGCTTCAGAATGGCTAATCGGACGTTTTCCGGTAGAAGCCCTCTCAATGCAACCGGAAGCAGTTGCGTCATAATTACGTGGCAGTCATGAGACTTTAGGTTTTGAAACTTTTTCTCTGGCATATTTATTATTCCCTTTATATTCGACGAGAAGCCAGTCGTGACCTTCATACTGAGCAGGCATTCAAAGAAGATTTCTTTCTCTTCTTTCGTAAGAGCGTAGCTGGCAGGACCTTTATACTGCTTCGGAGGCATGCCGTCTTTTTCGTGCAAATGTTGCAGGTCCTCCCGTGCCTCAGGTGTATCTTTTGTCTTCCCATACACGCCCAAGAAGACTAGCAGGTTCACGCAAAGGTTCTTCGTCACGTGCATCACGTCGATTGAAGAGCGGACCTCTAGGTCTTTCCAGTAGGGTAGGTCCCAAAATATAGATTTCTTCTTCCACATGGGTGTGTGTCCCTCAGCGTCATTCGGAACAGCTAGTCCACTGGGACCCTTTCCAAAGATTACGTGTAAATCATTGACCATAGCAAGTACGTGATCACCGGTACACATGGCGGGCTTCTTCCGGTGATCTGCCTCGCCTTTGAAATGCTTGCCTTTCATTCGACATTGATGGTTGGTCGGAAGAAATCGACGATGGCCCAGGTACACATTCTTCCTGCATTTGTCTAGGTATATACTTTTAGTGTCATCTAAACAGTGCGTGCATGCGTGGTATCCTTTGTTTGTCTGTCCTAAAAGGTTACTGAGAGCGGGCCAATAGTTGATTGTCACGAACAGCAACGCCTTAAGGTTAAATTCCTCCTGTCTGTGCTCATCCTACGTACGTACACCGTTTCCATTCCATAGCTGTAAAAGTTCTTCAACTAATGGCCTTAGGTACACATCAATGTCGTTGCCGGGTTGCTTAGGGCCTTGGATGAGAACTGGCATCATAATAAACTTTCGCTTCATGCACATCCAAGGAGGAAGGTTATAAATACATAGAGTCACGGGCCAGGTGCTGTGATTGCTGCTCTGCTCCCCGAAAGGATTAATGCCATCCGCGCTTAAAGCAAACCATACATTCTTTGGGTCCTTTGCAAACTCATCACAGTACTTTCTCTCGATTTTTCTCCACTGCGACCCGTCAGTGGGTGCTCTCAACTTCCCATCTTTCTTTCGGTTCTCACTGTGCCATCGCATCAACTTGGCATGCTCTTCATTTCTGAACAGACGTTTCAACCGTGGTATTATAGGAGCATACCACATCACCTTCGCAGGAACCCTCTTCCTGGGGGGCTCGCCGTCAACATCACCAGGGTCATCTCGTCTGATCTTATACCGCAATGCACCGCATACCGGGCATGCGTTCAGATCCTTGTATGCACCACGGTAGAGGATGCAGTCATTAGGGCATGCATGTATCTTCTCCACCTCCAATCCTAGAGGGCATACAACCTTCTTTGCTGCGTATGTACTGTCGAGCAATTCGTTATCCTTTGGAAGCTTCTTCTTCAATATTTTCAGTAGCTTCTCAAATCCTTTGTCAGCCACAGCATTCTGTTCCTTCCACTGCAGCAATTCCAGTACGGTACCGAGCTTTGTGTTTCCATCTTCGCAATTGGGGTACAACCCTTTTTTGTGATCCTCTAACATGCGATCGAACTTCAGCTTCTCCTTTTGACTTTGGGAAAACTTTGTTTTTGCCACTCTAGCTTTTGCCGATTTTGCTTTTGCCACTCTAGAATTTGACATCTCACATTTGCCACTCTTTGCTTTTCACAATACATCACAAATGCCATTCCGTGGCAAAACCGATAATTTTTCATTTCACTTTTGCCACTCTTAGGTTTTGACAATGTATCACAATTGCCACTCAGAAAATTTTGCTTTTGCCACTGAATGGCAAAAGTGATATATTGTCAAAAGCTAAGAGTGGCAAAAGTGAAGTGTCAAATTCTAGAGTGGCATAAGCAAAATTGGCAAAAGCTAGAGTGGCAAAAACAAAGTTTTCCCTTTGACTTTCACATTGCGTCCTTGCATTGACAATGACCCGGCGGAGATCATCATCATCGGGCACGTCGTCTGGTTCCTCTTGATCTTCAGCAGCTTCACCCGTTGCAGCATCATTGGGCACATCGTCTGGTCCCTCTTGATCTTCACCAGCTCCCCCCGTTGCAGCATCACCATATTCAGGGGGCACATAGTTGTCATCGTACTCTTCTTCTTCGCCGTCTTCCATCATAACCCCTATTTCTCCGTGCCTCGTCCAAACATTATAGTGTGGCATGAAACCCTTGTAAAGAAGGTGGGAGTGAAGGATTTTTCGGTTAGAGTAAGACCTCGTATTCCCACATTCAGTGCATGGACAACACATAAAACCATTCTGCTTGTTTGCCTCAGCCGCATCGAGAAACTCATGCACGCCCTTAATGTACTCGCAGGTGTGTCTGTCACCGTACATCCATTGCCGGTTCATCTGCGTGCATTATATATAATTAAGTGTCCAAATTAATAGAAGTTCATCATCACATTAAAACCAAAGTGCATACATAGTTCTCATCTAACAACATATAGCTCTCCAGAGCATCTAATTAATTAAACCATACATTGAAACTATGTAAAACATTTCAATGCGAAAACAAATGCGATCATAATCGCAACCAAGGTAACAATTGATCCAATGGCATAATGATACCAAGCCTCGGTATGAATGGCATATTTTCTAATCTTTCTAATCTTCAAGCGCATTGCATCCATCTTGATCTTGTGATCATCGACGACATCCGCAACATGCAACTCCAATATCATCTTCTCCTCCTCAATTTTTTTATTTTTTCCTTCAACAAATTGTTTTCTTCTTCAACTAAATTTAACCTCTCTACAATAGGGTCGGTTGGTATTTCCGATTCACATACATCCTACATAAATAAAATCTATGTCACGTTGGTCGGCATAATTTTCATAAACAATAAATGAACCAATAGTTATAAAGATAATATATATACCACATCCGAATCATAGACAGGACGAGGGCCGACGGGGGTGGATACCAAAACCATCGCACTATATAAGATGCAATAATAAAAGTAAGAAAATAATACAAGTATCTATGTAAACATACAAGTAAGAATATTTTTCCTTTCAGAAAGAAGATAAGAACAAGAGGCTCACCACGGTGGTGCTGGCGATGAGCTCGGCGCGGGTGATCGACGGCGGTGAAGACGGGGACGGGGCGTGACGGACCGCTAAACCTAGACAAATATTGTGGAAAATGGAGCTTGGAGGTCGAGCTTGGAGAGGAGAAAGCTTAAGTAGTGTGGCTCGGGCATTCCATCGAACACCTTGTGTGCATAGGAGGTGAGCTAGAGCACCACCAAGCCCTCTCCCCCTCGGCCAGAAAAAAAACAGAGCAGTGTGCTCTGCTCTTACGCGAGGGGGTATATATAGGCACTTCATTGGTCCTGGTTGGTGGCATGAACCGGGACTAAAGGGGAGCCTTTGGTCCCGGTTCAAGCCACCAACCGGGACCAATGGTGGTGGGCCAGGAGCGAGGCCCATTGGTCCTGGTTCATCCCACCAACCGGGACCAAAAGTTCCAGATGAACCGGGACCAATGGCCCACGTGGCCCGGCCGGCCCCCTGGGCTCACGAACCGGGACCAATGCCCCCATTGGTCCCGGATCTGGACTGATCCGGGACTAATGGGCTGACCCGGCCTGGACCAAAGCCCTGTTTTCTACTAGTGTATCAATACAAAAAATTACATTGTAATGATGATGATGATTTATCTTTATCCATTATAGTCTCGATGAGTATTTAAAAAAGTTATGTTTTTAAACACACTTTTTTTAGAATAGGAGGATGACCCCCGGCCTCTGCATCTGGGCGATGCATACGGCCACTTTATTAATTATTCTCACAAGACCTTACAAAGCCATACAATAGTAAGAGTAAAGCCGCCGTCTAAGCAACAAACTGTCACTACACCTATCCAGTTGATGAAGGGGCGCAGATAGCCTGGGCCTAATACCAAACAGACATCGCAGCCAAGCCTAACAGCTAAGACCTGAGACCCCAACCTAGCCACTTGCCGGGTCTGGGACACACACTGGTCCGGCGTGATCTCAGAGGTCGCCGCCGCCAACTGCCACCTCTCCATCTTCAGAACTGTACTAATGCATCAACCTTGCTCGGTTCACTTATCATCGACGCCACCACGACGCCTCCTGCCTGCGCGCAAACAACTGAACACGTCGTGGTCGCCACTGATACACCTCAGCGCCATGCTGCCAAGTACCACCAGCCGACACAGCTTGAAGCCCTTGGAGGATCTGTCGTGCGTAGCACCTGCCGACCAGGCATGACCAAGCGTAGCACCTGTCGATCAGGCATGACTTGACATCTTCACCGAAGCTCCGTGCAAGACGAAGCCGCTCCACCTCCTGCCTCTGACTTCCAGCGCTGCTCCACAAAACGATGCTCCCAAGAGAGAAATGACACCGCAGTGCCGCCATCGTCCGGTCTAGAACACCAGATCCTAGGGTTTCTCCCCGAGCAATACGAGTGGGTCGACGGTAGTCACATGACGATGCCTTCATCAAGGTAACGATGTGGAACGCCGCCATCGCCCATCGTCGGCTCGGTTTTCACTGGCAACTACGTCTCCCCGACTCGCAGCTGGTGCCAGATGACGGATCCCGAGATCCGAACACCCAACCTCAAGCCAACCACTTCTAACGGAAGAGATGATCACCACCGCCGGCTGCACCGGACAGAACAGATCTGATCGGAGGTGTCACCGACGAGACCACCAGGCCCTCCAAGCCGCCGTCGCCGATCTGAAGGCAGCATGCACGCCACCACAGCCAAGCCGGCCGCCGCCAGCCGCAGCCGCTGCCGCCGCCCGAAGGGCCATCCGCAGCGCCCGCAGCCCTGGCCTCCACCGCGCCAAGCCGTCGCCATCTGAGGACGGGCCGGCCTCCCGCTGCCTGCAGCCATCCGCCGCGCCGCAGATCCCAGATCGGTCGCGCCACCACACGCCTTGGGGTCTTCCCTACCCCGGAGACACACGAGAGAGGAGATCCCCCACCACTGCCGTCGGCCCCCGGGCTTAGCCCGGCGGCGTCTTCTGGCGGCGGCGGAGGGAGAGGAGGAGGGAGGTTGCGGCGGCGACGGTTAGGTTTCTGGCCGCCCGAGTCGCCCTAGGGGAGGACGACGCGGTAGCACTTATCAGGCACACTTGAACACTCATATATGTGAAAATACACTATTATATGAGCAGACAAGAATTGAAATTGACAAAGCCACCACAGCCACCTTGTAGTTGAGGAGCACGTCATCTACCTCTGAAATGTTAAGACAATATCTATCATATATGCAAGTTGAAAATGACATCATTAGAATTTGTCTATATTGTAAACGGCATGAGCAATGTTATGTTTATTCACATTAGTCCACGAGAAACGGGAAAGAAAGTAAATAAATTGTACACATGCCATGCTAGGAACATGTATTTGAATCCATGGCTTATGATAAATAGAAGTACATTCACAGTAGTATTACTAATCACAACATTTTACGAAGACACAACTCATTATGGTCCACAGATCTACCTTATGTTACCCAATACACAAATAATTGTATTAACATCCTAACTGAATGTGTTGTGTGCACAACAATTCCTGACGGTTTAATGGTTGGGTATCTTTCCTTATTAAACATTGTGGTTTGGTTATGTCTTATCCACTATCTTGGTTGTACATAGCACAAAGTCTATATTCACCGCATAGGCACACTAATAATATCCTCTTACCTCCGAGTAGTATTAGCACGCCCTTGGATCTATCCTAATTAACTAGTCTTATTGATTTGATGAAATTCTCAAGATGAAAACCATGTGGTAAAGAAGAGAGTAGACAAAAACGGAGTAGTACTCTATTTACATACCCTTGGATCATACTCTGCAATCTTCTTGATGAGGCTAATGTCCCGGAGGGGCCTTGTCTACAGACTCAGTGCATCCACTAAGCGCTTGGCCGGCTTGTCATTCTCTCGAAATAGGCTTTTTCCCCCACTTTATAAATAAAGCAATAAACCAGAGTCCATGGCCGAACGATACAATATGGTGGGGAGGCCCCCTTACACAGCAGATCAACAGATAAAACATAAGCCTAGAACAAGCCTAACACCTCGCCGAGGCACGGACAGGGACCCCTAAGCTCAAAGACAACGCCCCAGGAGGGTTAAGGCACGAAGCGTCGCCGCTGCCGAGTCCGAGAGCAGACAACGATTTTCACCGTGAGCCCTGGCACAGGTACTAGATCCACGATGCTGTCTTCAAGAAGCAAGCGACACCCACAGGCGTCACCGTCGCTGGTGTCAGAAGCCCGGAGCTTTCGCTTGGTCACTCACCTGCACCACCACATGGAGAACATGCCACCTACCACGACGAGGGTCAAGCTTGCCCACCCCAGATCTGGGCACTGCCAGAGCAGTCCTGGGCCTCCCGCCACTACATCCCTAGTCGCCCTCATGACCTAAAGATGGAGTCACCACCGCCACTATGGAGCCTGCCAGAAAGCCAACCATGAGGCCCGCCGTCTAGGGCCGCCGCCCCGGCATGCATGCCCCTAGGAACCGCCGACCATATCCGTCATGAGAACCCGACCACAGTAGTAAGAGTGAAAGGGACCACCTTTCACCCCTAGCCCGGTATCAGCCAACGGGTTTGGGTCGGTGTGACACTCCAAAATTTTTATTTGGTTTTTATCAAAACTTTGTGGTTTTTGAGGAGAGGCCTTTTTAAAATTTTTCTTTTTCAGAAAAACCTTCCACTTAAAAACTTTCTTTGCTTTGGCAAGGATTTTATTCCTTTTCAAACTTTGGTGTTTGATCTTTTGGAACTTCTTCTCTGTTGGTTCTCTCTCAAATTTATTTTTGGGAGTTTTAATTTGTTTTATTTTAAAGTGAAGCTCTATGAAAATTTGGGGATTTTCATATCTTGGAACCACCATTGACTTTGCATTGTTCCCATGTGGTAAAACCCCTCCAAAACCTCCCCTACACCTTGTGATCAACCTAAGTCCTCTATCCCAACTAATCCAAACAAGTTTTGGATTTTATTCTAATTATTTTTCCTCTCAAAACAAATCTGATAATTATTTGCAGCCTGAGGGATTTTCAAAGCAAGTACCCTTTTGCATTTGAGTTTGGTTCCCAAACCAACTCTCCTGGATAGTCCTTGGTACCCACAACCCAGAACCATCTTGATCCACTCCTCCTCTTTTCAAAATTTTCAAAATTCAGTCTCTGCAAGTTTGGACCAGATTTGCCAAATTTGATGAAATTCATATCTACACTTCCCCAAAAATTCCACCAAAATTCAAGCAGCCTACTTGAGTAATGAGAAGCCACTCCACCAAGTTTCAGCTCAAGGAAAAATCCCTAGATGCAAATTTCATTCTGTCGAACACCTTGCATGCACTACTGCTGTTCAAAATTCAGAAAAGTTCAGTTTTCAGTGTCGTTTTCGTCCGTCAGTTTCAGTCACGCGGCCACAGTGCGCTTGGCGCGTTGCATGCGGCTTTTTCTCCCTGGCCAGCACCCCCGCACGCGCGCTTGGCGTCTTCCCGGCATCGGTGGCGCCCTGGCCGCCCACGCCTGCGTGTCTTGCGGCGGCCGAAACCCCGTTGCAGCCGACAGGGAACAAGAACGGCGGCTCAACGCCGTTCCGCGCCGCCCATCGCTCCCTGGCTCTCCGCGTGGCCTCATGCACGCCAGCGCACCCCCGCTGCACCGTCGCCGTGGCCCGACAGCACTGGACGCGCTCTCTGCCGCCAACGGACCCGCGCCGTCCCGTTCCGACCAAAGCTTGCCCTAAGCTTCTAATCCAAGTCCGGTTAGCGTCTAAACGGACCCAGTAAACTCCCACGACGGCGCTCGACTCCCTAATCACCCCCGACCGAGCACTACGCCACTGTAACCATCGCCGGAAATCCCCGTTCACGGCCACCGCCTCGGACCGCCTATAAAAAAGGGCCCCCGAGCTCACCCTCGTGCACGCATCATCACTACACCTCACCAACGCCCCGCCAGGCCACTAGGGGGACCTCGAGGAGGTCTCCTTCCCCAGCTCCGGCTGCCCCAATCCGCCTCGGCCTCCACCTCGATTCGCTCCGGTGAGGCCGTCTCCAGCGCCCAAACCCCGTCAGTTACTCCCTCTAGCTACCAGAAGCCTAACCCCCTCCTGAATTTGATCACTGCAGCTCTCTCCGACGATGTCCGCAACCACCCGAACCGCCGTCCGCCGGAGTAAAGCTCGCCGTCGACGTGGTGCTCGCCGACCACCACCACCACCACCAACCGACGCAGAAGGGTGCCCTGAACACGGAGGTACCCTCCGATCTCTCTGCCTCGCCGTGGATCGCCGCCGGCGACCACCGCGGCTCTCGGGCACCGGCGAACTCTGCCGCCCCGTTTGAATATTTAAACCTGACGGGCGGGACCCGCCTGTCAGCCTCTCTATCCTGTCGGAGCGAAGCGTTTTCTGAAAACGTCTTCTGCCGAATGCGCTTTCCCTCTGGGCTGGCGTAGTCGCTACCGAAGCGCTTTCTGTTTTTATAAACTAGCCCCTAGAAAACTTATGTTTCATTACAGATGAGTCCCTGGACAAAACCTTTATAACTTTTAAACAGAAAGGTATTTTTGGTTGATTCTTTTTCTGTTCTCTTTAAAATTTTGTCTAGTTTTTTATCAGATTTATTTGAAAAATATTTGGTATGCTTTTTGTGCACCTCTTGGTATTTACGATAGCGCATATACTTTCTTTATACCGTAGATACCGAAGGAGGTGATGGAGCCGCGAACTTTACCGAGCTAGGCTCCGACTACTCCGAACCAGGCAAGCATGTTTGAACTTTTGATATGATGAGTGTCTTGGCATGTTTTGCATTTAGTTAGTTTCATGGCATGTTGATAAGCATATCGATGAACGTTATTTTATGCGATAATGAGGTAAGTGAGTTCGATGATCCATAAGTGGATGGGTATGAGTATGAATGGCCATGTGTTGGCATGAGGATGGGTAAGATGGCAGTGTCGTAGCACGCCAGTCTTATGCCAGACTATGTGACTTCAGTGTCAAACCGTATCGGTCCAGTTCCTTTCATTTCCTTCCCTGTACTACCACATGTTTTCCGCAAGGAATATGGTTTAGTAAGTTGCAAACCGCTTTTCTGGTACACACAAAAAGAAGAGGCCGGGATGATGGTTCCATGGCCCTGGATTAAAGCCAGTCATCCGGTCAGGGGGCATGGGTGTTTCCGGTTGGGACCGAGAGGGGGGCACCCCTTAGAGCGCGCGTATATAAATTTGATCCCATGCTATTCGAGATTGTGATCTCCCCGTCTCAAAAGTTTTTCTTGGACGATGTCTAGGGTGATTCCTAGCATCGAGAGGTAGGATGGGTGTGTACTGGTTAGCTGTGTTTTCTTCCGAAATACCGTAAACGGAACTAGTCCTTCGTGACTACGGAAATCCGTTGGCTGTGGGAATAATTTTGTACAAACTCTGCAGAGTCATATATCCCCTCCAAATCATCTATTCCATGTCCAAATTCGTATTATCTTGTCCTAACAATGACAGTTTTGATGACAGAGACTCCGGTGATTCGCATGAGTGCTAATTCCGGTTAAATGAATATTCCTGTGGATGGACTAACCCATTTATTCTCATGAATTAAATGTTTATTATGAGTATTATTTACTTATGAATCAAAGCCCTTTCTGTGATGTCGCCCCGACGTCCGACTGTGGCATTTCTTTTAAAGCCCTTTCTGTGATGTCGCCCCGACGTCCGACTGTGGCATTTCTTTTAAAGCCCTTTCTGTGATGTCGCCCCGACGTCCGACTGTGGCATTTCTTTTAAAGCCCTTTCTGTGATGTCGCCCCGACGTCCGACTGTGGCATTTCTTTTAAAGCCCTTTCTGTGACGTCGCCCCGACGTCCGACTGAGGTATTTCTTTTTAAGCCCTTTATGTGGTGTCGCTAAGACGCCCGACTGTGGCATCTTTTTCCTTATATTTATTTGTTCACCTTTCGAGGCGTCACTTCAGACACCCGATCGGTAATTATTTATGTTCTGTTGGGATTTCAGGCGGACTACCGCCGTTTCCCTTTTACTTACCTTGTTATGATAATTTTGAATGTACATTGGTGAATTTATTCATGACGCATCCATGCATGCATTTGTTATATCTTACGTCCGAACTGTCTTGCGAGTACTTTCAAAGTACTCACTGGCTTGTTGATTTGGCCAGATGCTGACGAAGGCGATCTCATGGATGAAGAGTTTGATAGCGAGTCCGACACTTAGAGGAGTCCCAGTCAGTCTCGTGCGACCCTGGATTTGGTCACTGTTTTATATCCGCTTCCGCTACCAAATAAATTCATCGAGCCTCACCTCGACGCTCGATGAGATGATAGACTTAGAGTCTTGTATTTCTCTCCCCGCTGTGTTTTTCCACCACCGCCCTATCCTCGAGTCAGTAGTATGTCTCCACACCACTGTGTCATGTCCGCCATTATGTATAATTATTGGCGTGCTTGTAATAATTTGGTTGAGCAACCGCAGTTCGACCCTGTAATATATTTTATGCTACTGGCTTATTGTATCAAGAAATTGTCTACCAGTGAGGAGGATTTTTCCCATACCGGACTCAAAAGATTGGTTTCTCAATAAATATTTTTATTGGAAAACCGGTCGTGACAAGCTTGGTACCAGAGCCAGGCTGACTGTAGGAAGCCACTAGGTGCGATCGCTAATTAGTTATTAGCATGATAGAGCTAATTTATATTTTTGCAATTGTAATCATTGTCTGTCAGTCAGCATAAATTTATGATCTGACCCTGCAGAATTTTTGCCTACTTTTGTAGATGGCCGACAACAGCTGCGAGTCTCAGACCTTCGCCAACGTGCCCGATGGGTTCGTCAAGCTTCTTTCTTTCATCATTCAGGTCGAGATGGGGCCATCCGTGCGCCCAGTCTTCACACTCTGCCAGCACCGAGTCAACGACAGTCTGACCATGCACCAGGCCGCGGTGCAGTTCAAGGGAGGGCGTGGTGAGTTACGCCGCTTCCGGTTCGTGGGAAGAGCAATGCTTACGGAGAGGCATGCTATGCAGATGGCAGCCCGTGAGGCGATAGCTCGTCTCAGGGATGTCCTTCCCGTGATGAAGACTCGTCGTTACCGTTATCTTCCGTGCCATGTGCCTTACACCTGTCACTACGCATACTCCTGCCCCAGAGGAGAACGAGACGAGGCTTTTGAGATGCTCATTGAGTATCTCCGGGCCCTGGAGGCAGCCTTCGACAACCTGGTGGACGACTTCGTAGCTACCCGCATGGACTCAGTCCATGGCTATGCTGCCAACAGGAGGGAGCTCCTACCCATCGCTCCGCCACTGACTTTGGTCTCGTCCTTAGCATCTTATACGCCTACTCGTCGCCTGCCTTCTACCGAAGAATTCAACCAAGTCATTGCACCCACTTCAGCGCGCACTGCAGCACCCTTCGCGCCCACTCCTGTACGTGTTGCTCCGCCCCTGGCAACCGCTCCATCCACTCTGCGCAACACTACACATATGGAGCCCATTAGCGAGGAGGAAGTCGAGTCCCCAACCTCGCTACGCCTCGCCCTCGGCAGGGCAAAGGAGGTCTTCAACATCTCTGCCTGAGTACGCTTAGCTGCCGTGTATTGCACCGCTTTGTAAGATATGTACGTAGGTTGTGAGAAATAGCCTGTTTGCGCATCATGTAGGATCTGGAGAAGTGCACTAGCCTAAATAACATGTCAGGATTAGGTACGCATATCCTGAGTGATGTATTGTATAATTACCGCCCGCGTGTAAGATATGTAATGAGCAGTCTTTCTCCGTGCGCAAGTCGATTTGTTTTTCTAAAATAAGCTGAGTTATTTATTTCTATTTGCCAGCTTTATGCATTTATGGTTTTGTTTTGCGACTCTTTCCGCTTTTCTTATGAGTTTTACAAAAATACATCCCCAGAGTGAAAAATGTCTCGTCCTTGGACACGTTCTATGCCAACTCCACCAAAGGAAAATTATGATACACAACCCAACAACGAGTTCACTCAGGGACAGCAAGCCAACAGGGCAGTGAATCGGCACTTTCACAAATGTGCCGCCTTTATGAGCAGAGTCAGCAACAACATCGTGAGATGATGAACCAAGTCATCAACATGGGGAATCATCATGGACAGTATCAGCAGCATTCCAAGTTATCTGAGCTACACAAGACACGTCCTCAAACATTTTCTCACACTGACAAGCCTCTTGAAGCCGAGGACTGGCTTCGAGATATGGAGAGGAAATTAATTATTGCAAAATGTTCAGATCTCGAGAAAGTACTATATGCTCCACACTATCTCACAGGAGCAGCCGCATCGTGGTGGGAGAATTTTCTGCACATGCATCCCAACGAAAATGACATAACCTGGGATGATTTCAAGGAAGGTTTCCGTGGTGCACATATTCCTAAGAGTATTATGAAAATCAAGAAGAGAGAATTCGATGACCTCAAACAAAGGAACATGACAGTGTCAAATTACAACAGTCAATTTACCCTATTATCCCGCTACGCCAATGAGGAGCGTATGACTGAAATCAAGAAGATGGAGAAATTCCTTGACGGTCTGGCGCCCGCGCTTAAATGCCAACTGGTCGTGCACACTTTTCCTGATTTTAAAACACTGTTAGACAAGGCCATTACTCTGGAAAATGAGAGACGCAGTCTGGAAGATATCCGCAAGCGAAAAAGGGACCAGACTAATCACGCTCGCAATCACCGAAGCAAGACAGATTTTCAAAAGGGTGGGACACACAAATTCACATCCAATGTCTCACGCCCAATCAAGAATTTTCATGCAAGGGACAAAGAATTCACCTATCACCCCGGCGTTACTTGTTACGCTTGTGGAGAAGAAGGGCACTATGCCAAACAGTGCCCCAAGCCAAGGAGTTCAACCCCAAAGCCGAACAACAGCGGCAATAATTCAGCACCCAAGCGAAACAATTTCAATCCCAACAATAACCACAGGAAGGGTCATCTGAACCACGTAACCAAAGAGGAGGCACAAAATGCTCCGGATATCGTACTCGGTACGTTTCCTGTCAACACAATACCTGCAATGGTTTTGTTTGATTCTGGAGCTTCTCACTCTTTCATTTCGAAAAGTTTTGCTTTGCAAAATAATTTTTCGATGCTTCCTTTGGAGAAATCCATAATCATCAACTCCCCTGGGATTCAGCAAGTTTCTCAGAATTACTGTCAGAATGTGGTCATTGAGTTCGAAGGATTGGAGTTTCACGCAAATCTTATTGTATTGGAAAATAAAGGACTGGATGTCATCCTAGGGATGGATTGGCTAACCACCAATAAAGGTTTTATCGACTGTTTCAACAGGACCGTGATTCTCACACACCACCAAGGGAAGACAATAAGAGTATCAGCCAAGGAAGGAAAAAGACCCCGGCAACCGAGATTAAATAAGGTGGACGTTTCTGAGCTAAACAAGGTTCCAGTAGTGTGTGAATTTCCAGATGTATTCCCTGAAGAGCTGCCAGGCATGCCACCAGACCGAGAAATAGAATTCCGCATTGAGCTAGCACCAGGAACCACCCCCATATACAAGAAACCATACAGAATGGCACCATCCGAGTTGATCGAGTTGTAGAAGCAAATAAAGGAATTACTGGAAAAAGGATACATTCGAGCCAGCTCCTCACCTTGGGGATCACCAATTTTATTTGCCAAAAAGAAGGATGGAACGCTGAGATTGTGTATTGACTATCGAGCACTTAACATGGTCACAGTCAAAAACAAATACCCGATGCCCAAGGATAAACGATTTGTTTGATCAACTTGCTCAGGCCAAGGTATTCTCAAAAATTGACTTAAGGTCAGGATACCATCAATTGAAGGTACGAACGGAAGATATCCCCAAGACAGCCTTCACCTCCAGATATGGACTGTACGAGTTCACAGTGATGCCTTTTGGATTAACTAACGCCCCAGCATATTTTGTTCACCTCATGAACAAAGTATTTATGAAGTTTATGGACAAATTCGTCGTGGTATTCATCGACGATATTCTGGTATACTCGAAAACACCAGAAGAGCACGCAGAACATCTCAGGATTGTGCTAGGAGAGCTAAGAAAACACAAATTGTATGCCAAGTTCAGCAAGTGCGAATTTTGGCTAAGACAAGTAGGTTTTCTAGGCCACGTGCTGACTCAAGACGGTATCGCAGTGGACCCAGAGAAAGTCAAGGCCGTACTTGACTGGAAATCACCAGCCAGCGTAACGGACATACGGAGTTTCTTGGGAATGGCAGGATATTACCGCAGATTTATTGAAGGATTTTCCACCATAGCCAAGCCTATGACACAGTTGCTCAAGAAGGATAAGAAGTTTGAGTGGACAGAAGCCTGTGAGAAAAGTTTCCAAGAGCTAAAGCGGAAATTAACAACAGCACCGGTATTAATTGTACCCGACATACACAAGAATTTTGAAGTATATTGTGACGCGTCCACAAAGGGTCTCGAATGCGTGTTGATGCAAGAAGGCAAGGTTGTCGCCTACGCTTCAAGGCAACTTCGCAAGCACGAGGAAAATTATCCCACTCATGACTTAGAAATGGCAGCAGTTATTCATGCACTCAAGGAATGGAGGCATTTCTTACTTGGGAATCGATGTGAAATATATACGGATCACAAAAGTCTCAAATATATTTTCACGCAGCCAGAACTAAATTTACGGCAACGACGCTGGTTGGAATTGGTAAAGGATTATGATGTTGGTATCCATTACCATCCAGGGAAAGCAAATGTAGTGGCCGATGCCCTGAGTCGGAACCCCAGCTCCGACGGAAACTATCTGCACAGCCTGAGGCCCGAATTCCATCAAGAATTTGCCAAGCTCAACTTGATAATGGTAGCAGAAGGCACCATATCAAACTTGGAAATACAACCCAACCTTGTGGAGAAAATTAAAGAAGCTCAGCCCGGTCACCCCAGCATTGAAGGAATTAAAAGAAAGTTGAGTATGGGCAAGGCCTCGGAATTCATCATAGATAATGAAGGAATATTATGGTACGGAGAAAGGCTATGCGTGCCAAACATAGAAGACCTTAAACAGCAAATTTTAGCTGAAGCACACACCACTCCATATTCGATCCACCCTGGAGGAACCAAAATGTATAAGGATATTCAGGAAAGATTTTGGTGGCACGGTATGAAGAGGGACATAGCCGCCTTCATTGCATGTTGCGACTCATGTCAACGCATAAAAGCTGAACATCATAGACCAGCCGGACTACTGCAACCTAACAAAATACCTGAGTGGAAATGGGATGAAATAGGGATGGATTTTATTGTCGGACTACCTCGGTCACGACACGGGAATGATGCCATATGGGTCATCACTGACAGGTTGACCAAAGTGGCACACTTTATTCCAGTGAAGACAACCTACACCACTCAGAGGCTTGCCAGGATTTATCTTTCCCGCATAGTTTGTCTGCACGGTGTCCCGAAGACTATAATATCCGACAGAGGCACTCAGTTCGTCTCAAGATTTTGGGAGCATTTACAACAGGCTCTGGGAACCCAACTAGCCTTCAGTACCACATACCATCCACAGACTGATGGACAAACATAACGCGTAAACCAGATTTTAGAAGACATGCTGAGAGCATGTGTCCTCACCTACGGAACCAGTTGGGAAGAAAGCCTGCCATACGCCGAGTTCGCGTACAACAATAGCTACCAGGCCAGCCTACAAATGGCACCATTTGAGGCTTTATACGGGCGAAGATGTCGTACCCCGCTAAATTGGTCAGAGACCGGAGACAACCGCATATTCGGGCCAGACATGCTCAGAGAAGCCGAGGAAAAGGTCAAGCTAATCAGAGACTGACTTAAAACTGCCCAAAGTCGACAGAAGAGTTATTATGATCAAAAACATCGTAGGGTCAGCTTCGAACCCGGTGAGTTCGTATACCTGAGAGTATCCCCTATGAGAGGATTGAAACGATTCAAGATAAAAGGGAAGTTAGCACCAAGATTCATTGGACCATTTTGCATAGTGGCAGGAAGAGGCACTGTAGCCTACCAGCTAGACTTACCCGAAGACTTGTCCGACATTCACGACGTGTTCCACGTCTCTCAATTAAGGAAGTGCGTAAGCAACCCAGAGAAACAAGTATCCCATGAGAACATTGACGTGCAGCCAGACCTCACTTATCGAGAACGTCCCATAAGAATATTAGAGGAATCTGAAAGGAGGACCCGACAGAAGACCATCAAGTTTTTGAAAGTCCAGTGGAGCAATCACACCGACAGTGAAGCAACTTGGGAAAGCGAGGATTTTCTTCGGACTGAGCATCCACACCTATTTAAGGATCAGCTGAAATCTCGGGGACGAGATTTTTCCTAAGGGGGTAGGTGTTGTGACACTCCAAAATTTTTATTTGGTTTTTATCAAAAACTTTGTGGTTTTTGAGGAGAGGCCTTTTTAAAAAATTTCTTTTTCAGACAAAACCTTCCACTTAAAAACTTTCTTTGCTTTGGCAAGGATTTTATTCCTTTTCAAACTTTGGTGTTTGATCTTTTGGAACTTCTTCTCTGTTGGTTCTCTCTCAAATTTATTTTTGGGAGTTTTAATTTGTTTTATTTTAAAGTGAAGCTCTATGAAAATTTGGGGATTTTCATATCTTGGAACCACCCTTGACTTTGCATTGTTCCCATGTGGTAAAACCCCTCCAAAACCTCCCCTACACCTTGTGATCAACCTAAGTCCTCTATCCCAACTAATCCAAACAAGTTTTGGATTTTATTCTAATTATTTTTCCTCTCAAAACAAATCTGATAATTATTTGGAGCCTGAGGGATTTTCAAAGCAAGTACCCTTTTGCATTTGAGTTTGGTTCCCAAACCAACTCTCCTGGATAGTCCTTGGTACCCACAACCCAGAACCATCTTGATCCACTCCTCCTATTTTCAAAATTTTCAAAATTCAGTCTCTGCAAGTTTGGACCAGATTTGCCAAATTTGATGAAATTCATATCTACACTTCCCCAAAAATTCCACCAAAATTCAGGCAGCCTACTTGAGTAATGAGAAGCCACTCCACCAAGTTTCAGCTCAAGGAAAAATCCCTAGATGCCAATTTCATTCTGTCGAACACCTTGCATGCACTACTGCTGTTCAAAATTCAGAAAAGTTTAGTTTTCAGTGTCGTTTTCGTCCGTCAGTTTCAGTCACGCGGCCACAGTGCGCTTGGCGCGTTGCACGCGGCTTTTTCTCCTTGGCCAGCACCCCCGCACGCGCGCTTGGCGTCTTCCCGGCGTGGGTGGCGCCCTGGCCGCCCACGCCGGCGTGTCTTGCGGCGGCCGAAACCCCGTTGCAGCCGACAGGGAACAAGAACGGCGGCTCAACGCCGTTCCGCACCGCCCATCGCTCCCTGGCTCTCCGCGTGGCCTCATGCACGCCAGCGCACCCCCGCTGCACCGTCGCCGTGGCCCGACAGCACTGGACGCGCTCTCTGCCGCCAACGGACCCGCGCCGTCCCGTTCCGACCAAAGCCTGCCCTAAGCTTCTAATCCAAGTCCGGT
The DNA here is from genome assembly GCF_002162155.2 of Triticum dicoccoides. Lineage (NCBI taxonomy): Eukaryota > Viridiplantae > Streptophyta > Magnoliopsida > Poales > Poaceae > Triticum > Triticum dicoccoides. The sequence continues at coordinate 752,835,621 of NC_041382.1, forward strand.
TAGCGTCTAAACGGACCCAGTAAACTCCCACGACGGCGCTCGACTCCCTAATCACCCCCGACCGAGCACTACGCCACCGTAACCATCGCCGGAAATCCCCGTTCACGGCCACCGCCTCGGACCGCCTATAAAAAAGGGCCCCCGAGCTCACCCTCGTGCACGCATCATCACTACACCTCACCAACGCCCCGCCAGGCCACTAGGGGGACCTCGAGGAGGTCTCCTTCCCCAGCTCCGGCTGCCCCGATCCGCCTCGGCCTCCACCTCGATTCGCTCCGGTGAGGCCGTCTCCGGCGCCCAAACCCCGTCAGTTACTCCCTCTAGCTACCAGAAGCCTAACCCCCTCCTCAATTTGATCACTGCAGCTCTCTCCGACGATGTCCGCAACCACCCGAACCGCCGTCCGCCGGAGCAAAGCTCGCCGTCGACGTGGTGCTCGCCGACCACCACCACCACCACCACCAACCGACGCGGAAGGGTGCCCTGAACACGGAGGTACCCTCCGATCTCCCTGCCTCGCCGTGGATCACCGCCGGCGACCACCGCGGCTCTCGGGCACCGGCGAACTCTGCCGCCCCGTTTGAATATTTAAACCTGACGGGCGGGACCCGCTTGTCAGCCTCTCTATCCTGTCGGAGCGAAGCGTTTTCTGAAAACGTCTTCTGCCGAATGCGCTTTCCCTCTGGGCTGGCGTAGTCGCTACCGAAGCGCTTTCTGTTTTTATAAACTAGCCCCTAGAAAACTTCTATTTCATTACAGATGAGTCCCTGGACAAAAACCTTTATAACTTTTAAACAAAAAGGTATTTTTGGTTGATTCTTTTTCTGTTCTCTTTAAAATTTTGTCTAGTTTTTTATCAGATTTATTTGAAAAATATTTGGTATACTTTTTGTGCACCTCTTGGTATTTACGATAGCGCATATACTTTCTTTATACCGTAGATACCGAAGGAGGTGACGGAGCCGCGAACTTTACCGAGCTAGGCTCCGACTACTCCGAACCAAGCAAGCATGTTTGAACTTTTGATATGATGAGTGTCTTGGCATGTTTTGCATTTAGTTAGTTTCATGGCATGTTGATAAGCATATCGATGAACGTTATTTTATGCGATAATGAGGTAAGTGAGTTCGATGATCCATAAGTGGATGGGTGTTAGTATGAATGGCCATGTGTTGGCATGAGGATGGGTAAGATGGCAGTGTCGTAGCACGCCAGTCTTATGCCAGACTATGTGACTTCAGTGTCAAACCGTATCGGTCCAGTTCCTTTCATTTCCTTCCCTGTACTACCACATGTTTTCCGCAAGGAATATGGTTTAGTAAGTTGCAAACCGCTTTTCTGGTACACACCAAAAGGAGAGGCCGGGATGATGGTTCCATGGCCCTGGATTAAAGCCAGTCATCCGGTCAGGGGGCATGGGTGTTTCCGGTTGGGACCGAGAGGGGGGCACCCCTTAGAGCGCGCGTATATAAATTTGATCCCATGCTATTCGAGATTGTGATCTCCCCGTCTCAAAAGTTTTTCTTGGACGATGTCTAGGGTGATTCCTAGCATCGAGAGGTAGGATGGGTGTGTACTGGTTAGCTGTGTTTTCTTCCGAAATACCGTAAACGGAACTAGTCCTTCGTGACTACGGAAATCCGTTGGCTGTGGGAATAATTTTGTACAAACTCTGCAGAGTCATATATCCCCTCCAAATCATCTATTCCATGTCCAAATTCGTATTATCTTGTCCTAACAATGACAGTTTTGATGACAGAGACTCCGGTGATTCGCATGAGTGCTAATTCCGGTTAAATGAATATTCCTGTGGATGGACTAACCCATTTATTCTCATGAATTAAATGTTTATTATGAGTATTATTTACTTATGAATCAAAGCCCTTTCTGTGATGTCGCCCCGACGTCCGACTGTGGCATTTCTTTTAAAAGCCCTTTCTGTGATGTCGCCCCGACGTCCGACTGTGGCATTTCTTTTAAAAGCCCTTTCTGTGATGTCGCCCCGACGTACGACTGTGGCATTTCTTTTAAAGCCCTTTCTGTGATGTCGTCCCGACGTCCGACTGTGGCATTTCTTTTAAAGCTCTTTCTGTGATGTCGCCCCGACGTCCGACTGTGGCATTTCTTTTAAAGCCCTTTCTGTAACGTCGCCCCGACGTCCGACTGAGGTATTTCTTTTTAAGCCCTTTATGTGGTGTCGCTAAGACACCCGACTGTGGCATCTTTTTCCTTATATTTATTTGTTCACCTTTCGAGGCGTCGCTTCAGACACCCGATCGGTAATTATTTATGTTCTGTTGGGATTTCAGGCGGACTACCGCCGTTTCCCTTTTACTTACCTTGTTATGCTAATTTTGAATGTACATTGGTGAATTTATTCATGTCGCATCCATGCATGCATTTGTTATATCTTACGTCCGAACTGTCTTGCGAGTACTTTCAAAGTACTCACTGGCTTGTTGATTTGGCCAGATGCTGACGAAGGCGATCTCATGGATGAAGAGTTTGATAGCGAGTCCGACACTTAGAGGAGTCCCAGTCAGTCTCGTGCGACCCTAGATTTGGTCACTGTTTTATATCCGCTTCCGCTACCAAATAAATTCATCGAGCCTCACCTCGACGCTCGATGAGATGATAGACTTAGAGTCTTGTATTTCTCTCCCCGCTGTGTTTTTCCACCACCGCCCTATCCTCGAGTCAGTAGTATGTCTCCACACCACTGTGTCATGTCCGCCATTATGTATAATTATTGGCGTGCTTGTAATAATTTGGTTGAGCAACCGCAGTTCGACCCTGTAATATATTTTATGCTACTGGCTTATTGTATCAAGAAATTGTCTACCAGTGAGGAGGATTTTTCCCATACTGGACTCAAAAGATTGGTTTCTCAATAAATATTTTTATTGGAAAACCGGTCGTGACAGTCGGCACCTCCATAGTAGGAGGCGCCCACACCTGTATCCTCATTCGGTCCCGGTGGACCAGGGGGGAGACAACCCGGCGACTACCGACAGGCACCGCGAGCATGATTGAACGACGCCATGTCCGTGATCAATGGTGCCGATCTGTCCGACGACACAGTGATGCGCGACGAGAAACCTCGGACCGACGCCACCACAACGCAACAGGAGAGAAGAGCACTAACAAATATGCTTGCACCCGTGCGGACCAAGTCGGCTCCCTACACCTGTGCGCCGACGAATGACATCCACCACCGCATACCGGATCTGCACTGTCACGACACGCCGGAGAGACAAACCATCAGCACCGACCTCCTGAAGCATGGACCACCGCTGCCAAGGAGCAGCAGGCCGCCCTACTGCCGCCCGTGGGATCCAAGCCGCCGGCCCGAGTCCGTCGCCCACCATACCGCCCACCCAAAGAGCGAGCAGCCGCTCCCCGTGGCGCCCTGGACTGGGCCACCATGGCCCGCCGCCCGCGCCGCCCGCCAGCCTGCCAGAACGGGCGGCCAAAGAGAACTTGGAGCTCCCAGGATCCAGGCCACCGGCCCAAGTCCTTGTTGAGCAGATCTTGGAGCTCCCACGAGAACTTGGTCTCCTCCGGCTCCGACGTACTGGGACTGCCCACCATTGTCCTTACCGTGTTGGCCATGCGCATCCACGCCCGCTCCTGCACCGACGCATCAGCTGTGCTCAACTATAGCTGCCAGACTCCGCCTCCCGATACATACGGAAGCTTTTGCTCGCGGATGCATCGTGGTGTGGCTTGGTTTCGTGTCACCGTCGCCACCTTGCCGGCAAGGCAGCAAGGAATCAGATGCTACCACATAACCGTGGCCATACAATGAAGTTAGATCCAAATTTCCTAGGCAGGCCAGCCGACAATGCTGTCGAGACTCGAGGCGACGAGCGTAAGCCGGAACGATATGCGTTTTAGTTGTTGTAGCGAATGAAAAGAAAACCCCAATGACCTCCACACGTGTGGCATGTTTGTACTTCACCCACACGCGTTAATACACGTTGATTCTGTTTTGCATGAATTCTAAAGGAATCTATTAGATTTTCAGTGCCACGTGGGCTTCATCGTGTGTGTGGGCATTGAAGAGTTCACCCACACGACCCGCAACACGCAGTTGCCAGCTGCACTGTGTGGGCGAACTAGTTTCTGCCCACACAGTCACCACCTAGTCCACGCGTGTGTGGGCGAACTGCTCTTCGCCCACATGACGTTCGTACGTTATTAGATGGCAACTGAAGTTGCGCGTAAGTGGAAACTAGGTAAACACGCATGGCAAACTATGATTCATTGCTAGATGGCAACTGCAGTTGTGCGTATGTGGCAACTAAGTAAACACACATGGGAACTATGATTAACCATACATGGCAACTATGGTTGGACCACACGTGGCAACTAGTTAATCACACATGGAAACTATGGTTTGAATACATGCGGCAACTACCGTTACTTAGACATGGCAAACAAGTTGCCATGCTTTTACAACTACATTTGCCATCTCAGGTGACTAAATTGCCATCCCCCGGGGTAACTAAAGTGTCATCCCACTGGTGCACCATGACGTGTGGGCAGATTTTGCTTCGTGCCACACACGCGGGCTGAGGATGAGTAGTAGGTTTGTTGGGCGTGTGGCACGAAGTAGCTATGCCCACACGTGTGGACAGTTCTAATGTTTGCCCACACATGGTCCGTGTGAGCTGCCTCCTGCTTACGCCACACATGATGTGTGGGCGGATGTCTCATATGCCACATGTGTGGGCGTTATCAGCATCCAAAGAAAAAAGGGAAGGGACGTCGTCCCCTGATCTTCTAATGTCGGCCCTACACCGATGGAGTACCATGAACTTTTTTTGGCGAAAAGGATGAAGTCTAGATTCACCGAAACTACAAAACACCTCAAACATAATAAAAATTACATCAAGGTTTATGGACTACCGAACGACCATTGCCGCTGCCAAAACGAGCCGTCAACACGTCTCTGTCGCCGCTCCCATACCGGAGTCTGCCTGACCTTGTCGATGACAGTCGGGAAGTCTTCGTGCACGTCCCCTAAGGACCGGCGCCCTGGAGCCGCAGTCGTCGCCATTGACTCCTTGAATATATCTGAAGAAACTGGCACCAAATATCATCATTGCGTACGCACGACGAGAAACCCTAACCTCACCACCAAGAGGAACCGGCAGGAATCAACGCTGGAGCTTCGTCTAATCCGTCACAATGGACGAACTTGAGGATGATCGGAGTATGATAGACTGATTTGAAGAAGCGCCACTAGCATCCGTTCAAACGCCGCCCCTGCGAGGACTAAAACCCTACCTATGTACTAACCAGATTTGAGGCACCAGAAATCCCCTCCCCGCCACCAGCCGTCGGAGCGACAGGCGGAGGGAGGTGAATCCAGGACTCACCGGTGAAGATCGAGGGGAGGAAGGCTTTCCCTAGTCATCTTGAGAGAGGAGAAAGAAAAAACACGTGGAGTACCAAGAACTTATGGGGCAACACTGACACGTAAACCAGACACCGCATCCGTCCGTAGATGGGGGGGTGTTAGTCCGTGGACACGGACGTGGAGCCAGCTATCTGATGCTATCCACATACATTTAAAACTACATTTCAATAGTCCGGGCAAAAATATTTACATTCGGGATACATTTCAAAAAAATTATAGCGGACTAGGCTAACCTAGTCTATTGTCGGTCGTGGCAGAACCCCATTTCCTCTTCCCTGTGTCCAGCTACAAGCTCACTAGACCGCGTTGAGCCTTGGAGGGATATGCTTCAGTGGGAGGGAAAGAATAGCCTCCGCTTCCCCATATCATCTCCATATTCGATTGCGCCGCCCATCGGAGTGGCCCTGCAGGGATATGCTTCAGCTGGAGGGGAAGGGCGGCCTCCACTCTCGAACACAGATCTGGTTTTGTTTTGGGGGTGGTGGACGATGATGGCCAGCGAAGCTGGCAAGACACCGGCTGTGCAGCCCGACAATATGATGGCGGTTGCTTTCGTGGGACCCATGCGGCGGCGGCCTCCCTCTGCGACCCTAGTTGCCCCGAACAATTTGTTATAGCAATTGTTGGGAAACATAGTAATTTCAAAAAAAAATCCTACGCACACACTACAAGAAATATGTCAACTTGTGACCAGTACTATTGGTCACTGAATGGTCACTGTTTTCAATTTGTGACCTTTTTGTGACCAAAAACATAAGGTCAAAAGCTGGCGGTCATAAACTGATTATAGCGACCTTTCTTCTGGAATGGTCGTATACGTTTATGACCAAAATACGTCTACTGTGGCGTTTTGGTCACTAGCAACCTCCCCAGGCCACGTAGGCATCCAGCGTGGCAATCTGATGTGGCACAAGATTCAGCCCAGTCCAATTCGATTTTCTACATGGGCCTAGCCCAACAATTCGGCCTTTTTAATGTATTTTTTTCCTGCCAGTTACATAGGCCAAGCCCATTTCAGCCTTTTATTTATTTCTGGGCCGGGGCCTTTTAATTTTGTTTGGGCCATTATATTTTGGGGCTGGTCCCATTTGTCATCTTCTCACACATTAGGCCCACTTGACAGAAAATTCAAAATTGCTCAGATTATTCTCATAAGTGGGTCCCACAAGTCAGGTTTCCATTGCACACATTTCAAATCACATACATAATCAATATTTCAAACGGAACAGTACAAATGTAGTTCATCAAATAACACTAACTAAGTCTACTACAATCTGTACATAGTCTATTACAACCCAAATATGCCTACTATTACAATATAACAATATTTACAGTCTATTACAGTCAAACAAAAGAGACGACTCTTTGCTGAGTAGGGCTATCCGGCTTTGAACTTCAAATTTCATAGACCTCCTGTTCGTCAATTGCAAGCACCATGCACCTTGGTTGGACATGAAGTGCTTGTCCTCGGTTGCAGCATGCACCTTTGATGAAAGAGCTGCGGCTAATCGCTAAAACCTGTGAATATCAAAAAGATCTATTCAGTACAAAAAGTAAATCACGACAATATGTCAGTAGTAATAAATACAGAATCTGAACAAAAAAACTACTCCCAGTTAGAATTATTTTTGTTTTGGTAAGGTATAAGAGTAGTAGGTAAAGATAACATGAACAGATTGTTTGATCAGATAAGCTATATGATTGTATCAACACATGTGTAATGCATGGTACAGGTCAAATCCATGATATGAGACATAGATAAACCAGTAGTCTAAGATTAAAAATTCTATAGTCTAAATCAGTAACAGTTTAATAGTCTGTAGTCTAAGTTTCCAAGCTTGTCTACTAAAGAAATTGTATCAACTTAACAATTAGTCATGCATAAGTGTTTGACATCAAAAACATACAGAATTGCATTCTCGAGATTGACAATTAGGATGCATGCTCTGAACATACAGAAGTTCTACAGAGCAGCAACAATGGCATCACAGTTGAGTTGCCAGACCAAAACAAAGTCATGTATGTATGTAACAAAATTAGCCAAACTTAATATGCATCATCAGCTGATTAAAAGCAGTGGATAATAGTATAGTTCATCAAATGATATGGGCAGCTAGCCAAGTTTCCTAATGGGAAGAGCTCACAAGAGCAGACAATGAAATGTATATTTTAAACTAGACTAGATTGCAGGGGGGGAAGGAGACGGGATGTGTGGTGTTACCAAGGTAACACTCCTAATTTTTCTCATGAAAGGATCATGATAGACACGGGCAGCTACCAACAGGAAGAGGAAAATGGAAAATGTAGGCTACATGACTGAGGTTCTACCAACAAGAACCAACCAAATTAACCCAGCAAGTTAGTCAGATGAGGCAAGCAGCCTAGATGCATAAGGGTGGATTGTTCAGTTCACTTCAGTTCAAGCTACCTAGAAGAGAATGTCAGGACAACCGACTGGGTTCACTTCTTGTGCACCCTACAGTCTGGGGAGTTTGGATGCATGCGTCTGTGTTGTTGAAATCGATGGCTAGGCCGACCGGGCTCGTGTCCTTCAGGCTCGACGACTTGCGCTTCTGCTGCAGCACCACGAATGACATTGTTAATGTAGTCAAGGTAGCCAGACAGTAGGGTAATTCAGGTTTTGACTAATAGTTGTACTGCCTGTGCTGTGTGTGTACCAGATTAAATTAAATTAGTAAACACTTGAGCTTTTATGGTTGGGTTGGTTGGTGCTTTTACCTTGGTGGAATTGCTGGCGGAGTGCTTCCTTTCGGACCGATGTTTCTGCTCCTTCTCCAGTAAGCACAGTAGCGTCTTGTTGGCTTCGTCAACAGCTCTTTTCTCCTCGAATAACTTAACCTTGAATTAAACATGCAAAAGAAACTTCAACTGTCAAGACTACATTAGTGTTGCATGAAGCAATGTTCACTGAGAGGGCGATAAGTTGCAGGTACAGAACATAGGTGTTGCAAGTACAAGATTGAGATAACATGTTACCTCCTCTGCTTTTTTTAGGTTGGTCTTGAGTATCTTCTTGTCCCTCTGCGACGCTTGCACTTGTTCAGTAAGCTGCGCGTGAGTAAGATGAATGTTGGAGGACCAGGTTGGTTAAACAGCACTGCACTAGTAATTATACAAAGCAGCCATCGCAGTAGCATACAGGAGTATCATGCAAGCAAGCAGGGTGTTCAATGATGGTGATGGAGCTTACAGTTGATCCAACACCAAATCACCTGATTGAAGGTGATGGAGCTCTACTACACTTGACAGACCAAAAACAAACAATGTAACAAGACCAACTAGTCAAACTGAATATGCATCAAGTGATTAAAATCCGTGGAAGATATAATTAGTCATCAACTGACACAACTAACTAATTTTCCTTTCCCAATGGCAGAGCACACAAGAGCAGACAGTAAATCATATCCAGAATGTAGCAATCAGTGGATAACAAGAGCCATCAAGCATGAAATCGACTGATAATATGAGCGAGGAAAGGGATACGGGGTGTGGTGATGTTACTGACATCGGGGGCGTCCCTGAGGCGCTTGTGTAGGTCGTCGCTCTCCCAGGAGAGCTCGTCGCATGACCCCATGGCGCGCTTGAGGTCGCGCTCGTAGAGGCCGCACTCCTTCTCGAGCCTGGCTGGGCGGCGAGCTGGTCGCGTGCGGCCCCACGACCTCCTTCTCCTACACGCAGCGCCACATCCCCTCCGCGTTCATCGCCGACTCGTTCTGCATGCACGGCACGGGGCCGTTCCGATCCATCAGGCATTCTGGCGAACAGGTATAGTGCACGAGTAACCGCCACAACAGAATGGACGGGGGAGGGGGGAAGGGGGGCGGACTGGCCCTGAGGAGGTCGATGCATTGGGGGGCGGCATGGAGGTCCTCCTCGAGCGCGAAGACGCGGTTGACGCTGTCCTGGGCTAGGGGGTACTCACCACGTCGTCTCCCGATCTATTAGATTGGGCCGAGAACCCCCGTGGTCGTATACTCATGGGCCAGTTCGGACGGCTACCGCATACAAGGAAGATTCCACAAGACTTGGCGATCAAGACAAGGACTTCTCCCCACCAGCGTATTCGGCTAGGACTCTTGTTATCCTAGGCCTCTGGTGCATTATATAAACCGAGGCCAGGCTAGTCGATAAATATACAACATATACAACAATCATACCATAGGCTAGCTTCTAGGGTTTAGCCTCCTTGATCTCGTGGTAGATCTACTCTTGTACTACCCATATCATCAATATTAATCAAGCAGGAGTAGGGTATTACCTCCATCGAGAGGGCTCGAACCTGGGTAAAACAAAGTGTTCCCTGCCTCCTGTTACCATCCGGCCTAGACGCACAGTTCGGGACCCCCTACCCGAGATCCGCCGGTTTTGACACCGACATTGGTGTTTTCATTGAGAGTTCCGTTGTGTGATCGACAAAAGGATCGATGGCTCACCGGTAGATCAACTGCGACTTCGGCGTCTCCGTCACCAGTTCGACTGGTCACCTTGGTTCGACCAAGAATTTCGCCCCGTGTTCGGATCACCATGTTCGGACGAGGTCCTTCATCAAACATCAACTCCGATCTCTATCAAGATCACGGAGGAATCATCTATGGAGCTCGGGGGCTCAACGTCGACATTGCCCTCAAGCGACTGTGCTGTCTTTTTTTGGACAGCGAACTCGTATCTGTCGCCACCACCTCCTCGAGTATCGCTTTGACGATCTCTTTGGTGGAATTGTGCGGAATTGAGTCTACAACAACCCTCGAAAATTTCATCAAGTTTCGATGGAGCCCTGTCAAATCCACGATATACCGGAGCCCTGTCAAATCTGGATGGGAATTTGGATGAGTTTAGGGCGTGATGTCCAGCTTCTAGCTCGGACGTCCTTTGGAAGATCCAACCGTTGATCGGCTGCGGAATTCCTATATCTACCACCTCTCAAAATTTCGGCTCGATCCGACTGTCCAAACTCTGGGAACCTTCCGATCAGTGCATCACTTTTCGGATCTGTTTTCTGCGCGAAAACGAATCCGACCCGATTTCGTCTTTTTTATGAACAGGATTTCGGACATCCCTTTTGAAGGAAGTTTTGTATGGGGTATTGTGTTTTGTTCCGAACACATCCCACTAACTGTAAGATCTTTTGAACATGATCTTCAACATCATGTTGGTGTCAAACCAGTCCGGCAATATTACTCCACGGCTGCCGACCTACGCTAGACACGGCGTCGCCTTGTCGAGCCGAGCTCAACTTCTTCGGATCATCATCTCGGCAAGCCGAACAAGGGCCCGGCATCGCGAAGGATAAACCGTCACCAACATCGCCGCCCCACGGATTACACGGAGCGGGCATACCGGCATCGCCGCACAGTCGCTTCATCAAGCCGGCATCGACCACATCACGACCTGCATCGACAGGACCGCACTATTGCTTCTTCAAGCTGGTGTCCATCACACCGACCTATTTCGACTCATCGGCTGACATCGAGGCTTCGACATCTCGACAGGACCGGGGGCGTCGCCATCTCTTCATCAACCTACTCCGGACACTTCGGCGTCACTAGCCGACCAGCTCCATCACGTTAGCTGGGCCGAGGGCTTTGCCTCGGCGAGTCAACCTTTACCAACATTGCCATGCCGTCGTTTTATCGCCCATCAGGCAATGGGTGTGCGGAGCGGGTCCCAATTTTAGGAATCACCTTCCTTCGGATTGCTACAACAAATAAACCAGGTGCTATTAATCCCAGTATTTTTTGCTTGTTTGGGTTCATTTTTCCCAAGGAATTATTACTCTGGTTTGTCCGTCATATGTACACAGGTCTATCAAATGGTGGCTGCATTAACGACAGTTGCATGGTGGTTCGGTCAGTTTCCGTACATAGTCCGGCGAACGCCGCACTCGGAGCTCGGACCGACCTGCGAATTCAGGCTTTGCCACGCCTTTACCGCATCACGCCGACGCCCTGCATCGACTTGACTTCGGCGCCAGGCCATATTTCTTTTTTTACTCACTTTGCATAAATTATTTATTATGCAACGATTTTTTTTAATTATCATTATTACTATTATCTCTAGTTTGCACTATTTTTTGTGCACAGGAAAATGATCCGGGGACTTCGGCGTTACTCTGCCGGTCTGCATTGATCGTGCTATGTCACCACTTCGGCGTGTCAAGCTCTCCGCTCCGCCACCTTGGGACCGGCTTGAGGGATGGAACCTTGCCCCACATCAAGCTCGGACCGCGTCATCAATACCGAACACATTAAGCAGCTAAGTCGCTTTCATGCTCAAAGCTTTAATTTCTAACTTGCGTTCGGTTCGACCAAGCATTATACTTTTTTGGAAAAAAGTTGCTTCTAAAAAATTTCCTTGTCCAAACTTTGTTTGTGACGCATAAATTCAAATACCCCGTTTACTTGGGGGTTTCCTTTATGAAGCTTTTCCTGTTGCATATGATTATACTTGTACGGCTTTGTTCCTTGTTCGTGTATTACGCCACAATATGCACAACATTGACTTAAGTGATTTGCAAGCTGGGTTGCCTCGCTCCTGTGTTTACCCCTACGTTCCCGATTGTTCGGCTAGGGAGTAAAGGGAGCACCTCTGCGATTGTCACGATCGGGTCACCCGAGCCGGACCTCAGACTGGGTGAAGCCGAAAGCTAGCGCTCTTATAGTTATTCAATGATGGTCGGCACACAACGGAACTCATGAGTACAAAAAATCTATTGCACAAGTCTCATAATAACAATAAGCACCGAAGAAAGGTATCGATGGGGGTACTATTTTCTTCGAAGATGCTTCTTACTCTTCGCAGTAATATAGCATAAGTTCCCTGAGCGCGCTTTGTCTGTTACAGCCTTATGGCCTGATTGCCTGGTTATTGGAAACAAATTTCGATATTCTCAACCGATGGAGTACATAACACTTTTCGGTCCTTAACCGAAGAGGGAGAAGCCGACGGTCGGTTAAGACGCATTTAAAGTTCGGTTGAACATAGATATGATATAAGTACTTCAGTATATGCAATCATTCTTCTACCCAAGTCACTTGGGGGCTCTTAAGTTTATTTGAGCCGTTTTATAATAAGTGTTCTTCTTCTCAATCGTTGCAAAGTTCTATTATTATTATTATTTATCACTCCTTTTTTCGACGCGAGTGTGCGGTCACTAGCCGGGGAGCCTAATTTCTCTCTCAAAGCCGCTAGAGTTTAGTTTGCTAAACTGGCCTAATGAGAAGTACTCCGCCCTCGGGATAGGAGGTTGAAGTCGTAGGCTAACCCGCTCGAAGTCTTGAGATAGGATGTGTCATGTTAAAGGACGACAGGAGCACTTCTTTTTCCTAAGACCAATTTTCGGATTGGCATCGAACACTTGATCTTGTTCGGGCGTCATGTTTTTACTAACGTTTCTTGGTTTTCCAAGCTTTTTGGCACTTTTAAACTATTTGTGCTTTTCCAGCATTAGTCTCGCAGTGCAACGCCGGACACCTTTAGGGATTCGGCAAAAACATTTTCAGATATTGCTATATATGCATCGATTTCGAATTGTTCTTTGGTCAATAGTTGGGTTGCCCGGCTCCTGCACTTGCTTCCTACGTTCCGTTTTGTTCGGCTAGGCGTGCAAAGGGAGAACCACTACGATTGTGCTTCCAGCTCACATGGTTAAGCACCTTAGTGGAGAAAGCCGAAAACTGACTGTCACAATAAGCGTAAACTGGTCAGCGATCCGATGACTATGACGGGCCATTCATAACATTGGCCGAAATGTTTACGGCTTGACCTCGACTGTCACCGAAAACTACCGGGGGCTATTAACTGGCCTCCCAAACTAAATCCTCGATATTTTGCTCTTACATTCGAGCTGAGGTTTCATGATCATGCTTAGCATGAAAACCCAAAGAAAGGAACTGATAGCGGGACTATTTTCTTTGGAATACATTTCTTCTGTTAAACAGTAATATAACATATCTCTCTATGTACCTTTGTTTATAAAACCGTGTGGCCAGATTGCCTTGTTTGTCGTAAATCTTTGCCCTCATAAAGGCTTTATAAAGTAGGACAAACACTCCTCGGCTACTGGACAAAGAGGTGGAAGCCGATGGTCGGTCAACAAAGTTTTGTACAATGCGGATCCGAGCATTAATGACATAAAGTACTTGGATACATAGAGTCATTACACAGAATTTGTGATTTTACTATGGATATTAATCCTTAATTCGGCCACCCGTGCCCGCATTAAGGCTCGGGGGCTACTGGGCTTCGGGCTTATTATTTACAAATATTAAAGGGGCACATCGATCCCCTGATCTGGTGTTGCCACCCGACCAGTGTCTCGGGGGCTACTGCATTGCTTGTCCAATGCAGAAAATTTTATGTGCAATATAGTTTCCGAGGAGATTTTGATCCTCAGGTTGGTCGGCCGCACCCAACCTGAGTCTTGAGGACTGAGCATGCCGCTTTTCTGTCCTGAAGTATTCTGCTGAGCTAGGACTTGATCCTCAGGCCGATTTTGCAAATCAACCTGAGTCTCAGCGGCTACTGGGATCAGCGGTCTTATGTCATCCTTCATGTGCATCTCGGGTTTTAGACCGATACACACCTTGAGGGCTACTGGCTATATATCTCGGCAGAGAACAAATTGCACCAATAAAAAGTATTGACAAAAAATCGGCCCATAGTCGGGGTGGTGCACCACCTCGGAAGCAGTCCGGCATAAAGCTCGGGCGCTGGTGGCTGGCTCCATAGAGGGCATTTCCGGCATTAAGCTCGGCTAAACTCCTTCAACCTTTTTGAACCAAGGTGATATGACACCTCGGATATAGTCCGACATTGGAGCCTGGACACAGTCCGGCGTTGGAGCTCGGATATATTTCGGCGTTGGAGCTCGGATATACAGTCCGGCGTTGGAGCTCGGATACATAGTCCGGCGTTGGAGCTCGGATACATTCCGGCGCTAGAGCTAGGAAGCGGTCCGGCGTTGGTGCTCGGCTGCAAAAGATACCTCGAATGCAGTCCGGCGTTGGAGCTCGGACGCAAGAGGACGCTGCCTCCCGGGAACAACTTCAAACCCGAGGTGTGGCATAAAAATAAACAAGGCATTGATAAAGGCCGAAAACTTAAAGGGGCTCCTTGGATACCCGACGTGTAAACTCGTCGAATGCATTTCGGCGATCCTCAAAATCAAAGATAAAGAAGATTTGTTGAACCAGTTTTCAAGACCGACAACCGAAGATGAAGAACAGTTCGGAAGAATCGAGGAGCGTCCCTAACTTGAAGACCGGTTCAGGGGGCTATTGACGGTGTCCTTGGCTAGGGGGTACTCACCACGTCGTCTCCCGATCTATTAGATTGGGCCGAGAACCCTCGTGGCCGTATACTCATGGGCCAGTTCGGACGGCTACCGCATACAAGGAAGATTCCACATGACTTGCCGATCAAGACAAGGACTTCTCCCCACCAGCGTATTCGGCTAGGACTCTTGTTATCCTAGGCCTCCGGTGCATTATATAAACCGAGGCCAGGCTAGTCGATAAATATACAACATATACAACAATCATACGATAGGCTAGCTTCTAGGGTTTAGCCTCCTTGATCTCGTGGTAGATCTACTCTTGTACTACCCATATCATCAATATTAATCAAGCAGGAGTAGGGTATTACCTCCATCGAGAGGGCCCGAACCTGGGTAAAACAAAGTGTTCCCTGCCTCCTATTACCATCTGGCCTAGACGCACAGTTCGGGACACCCTACCCGAGATCCGCCAGTTTTGACACCGACAGCGGTCCTGGAGGCAGCCGCGCAGGTCCTACGAGATGGCAAGGTTGAGGCGGAGCGAGCGGTCGGGCACGGGGAGGCAGGGGGCATACTTTGTCTGGCGAAGCACCCCACCCACGCCGCCGGCGAGCCACTGGTCCAGCTGGTGGTGGTGCTGCATGATGGCTGCACCCTGGACCGGATCCGGTGCTGCACCTCTAGCCCGCGGATCTAGAGCTCGGTCTCCATGGCTGCGCCGCGGGCTAGGGTTTCGGGTGCTTGGGAAAGAAGCAAAAGGTGGGGGGCGCCGGCGGTGGTGGGGTAGAGGAGAGGGTGGGGGTCTCCGGCGGTCTCGGATGAGGTGAGGGGCGCGCGCGAGCGGCAGAGGGGCGGGTGGCGCAGGGGAGGGGAGAAAGGAAGGAGAATAGAGCGAGGGGAGAAAGAAAGGAGGCGGCGGGGGGGTGGATGGAAAATGTGCAGAGGACTCACGAGATCTAGGGTTTCGTCTTAGGTGGGCTTCGGGTGAGGACAGCCGTTGGATCCGGGAGCATCCGACGGTGATCCATCCACGATCCGCGTGAAACGCCCATGGACCAATCAAAATGCAATACACGTGTACCATTTCATGACCATCTAAATTGGTCACAGTTAACTAAAAATTGGTCGTAGTTGACTAAAAATTCATTTTCTATTTTTCAAGTGCCCAAAATGAGTTTTTTTGTGAAGGACCTACCATATATTTGTTGCAATATTGGACGAAATCATTTTTATAAAATAGTAGGCCATGTATAATGCATGATTTACAAAATGGTTGGGTGTCAAAATTTTCGATCCACCTCTTGTGAAAAAGACAAATTTCCGCCGATTCAGTTGGAAGCGGGTCAAATTTGAACTACAGCTGCCTCATAGTTTGCTATTTATTTTTTCCAAAAGTCATTTCTAGGTATATAAGTGCCTATTTAATCAGAGAAACACCAAAAAAAATCCAAGATTCAACCACTAGCTAGGAACGGTCATTCCCGTCGTTTCGACCGCATTTTGAAACGGGCATAAAAATTTCAAAAAAATCAAAAAATTGGGAAACCTTCGCATTGTGTCATTATATGTGGCCAAGTTCCCAGGAAAAATAACAAACTTGTAATACGGCAATAATTTTAAAGAAAGTTCTCAGAAACGAGCTATCACGTGTGGAGATCAATGGCTTTCAAGCCAAATGATCAATCTTATGGCCACATTCGTGGCATAGTTTGTTCAAATGATCTCATATTGTGCACAAGGGTGCATACTGGAACGGCAAACAATGTTGCCTAAGGAAGTTTTCATTTTCTTTGCACGGAAAATCCATTTCCCATTTTCCGAGTGCGCGAATTGAGTTCTTTTTGTGAAGGATCTACCATATATTTGTTGCAAAATTGGACCAAAACATTTTTCTAAAATACTAGGCCATATTTGATTCACAATTGACCAAATGGTTGGGTGTCAAAAGTTTTGATCCACCTCTGGTGAAAAAGACAAATTCCTGCCGATTCAGTTGGAAGCGGGTCAAATTTGAACTGCAGCTGCCTCATAGTTTGCTCTTTATTTTTTCCAAAAATCATTTCTAGGTACATAAGTATCTATTTAATCAGAGAAACACCAAAAAAATTCCAAGATTCAACCACTAGCTAGGAACGGTCATGCCCGCGGTTTTGACCCCATTTTGAAACGGGCATAAAAAATTCAAAAAAATCAAAAAATTGGGAAACATTTGCATTGTGTCATTATATGTGACCAGGTTTCCAGGAAAAATAATAAACTTATAATACGGGAACTATTTTAAAAAAGTGTTCTCAGAAATGAGCTATCACGCGTGAAGATTTTGGGTTTTCAAGCCAAATGATCAATCGTATGGCCACATTCATGGCATAGTTTGTTCAAATGATCTCATATTGTGCACAAGGGTGCATATTGGAATGGCAAACAATGTTGCCTAAGGGAGTTTTCATTTTCTTTGTACGAAAAATCAATTTTTCATTTTCGAGTGCCCAAAAGGAGGTTTTTTGTGAAGGACCTCCCAAATAATTGTTGCAAAAGTGGACAAAATAAATTTTATAAAATACTAGGACATATTTAATGCACAATTGACAAAATGGTTGGGTGTAAAAAGTTTTGATGCACCTCTCGTGAAAAAGACAAATTTCTGCCGATTTAGTTGGAAGTGGGTCAAATTTGAACTGCAGCTGCCTCATAGTTTGCTATTTATTTTTTCCAAAAATCATTTCTAGGTACATAAGTAACTATTTAATCAGAGAAACACCAAAAAATTTCAAGATTCAACCACTAGCTAGGAACGGTCATTCCCGCCGTTTTGACCGCATTTTGAAAGGAAATAAAAAATTCAAAAAAATCAAAAAATTGGGAAACCTTCGCATTGTGTCATTATATGTGGCCAAGTTCCCAGGAAAAATAACAAACTTGTAATACGGCAATTATTTTTAAAAAGTGTTCTCAAAATCGAGCTATCACGTGTGGATATCAATGGCTTTCAAGCCAAATGATCAATCTTATGGCCACATTCATGGCATAATTTGTTCAAATGATCCCATATTGTGCACAAGGGTGTATATTGGAATGGCAAACAATGTTGCCTAAGGAAGTTTTCATTTTCTTTGGACGAAAAAACCATTTTCCATTTTTCGAGTGCCCAAAAGGAGGTTTTTTGTGAAGGACCTCCCAAATAATTGTTGCAAAATTGGACCAAATCATTTTTATAAAATACTAGGCCATATTTAATGCACAATTGACAAAATTGTTGGGCGTCAAAAGTTTTGATCCACCTCTGGTGAAAAAGACAAATTCCCGCCGATTCAGGAGGAAGTGGGTCAAATTTGAACTGTAGCTGCCTCATTGTTTACTATTTATTTTTTCCAAAAATCATTTATAGTTACATAAGTACCTATTTAATCATAAATACATGGTTTGATGGCGATACGTCAAGGTTTGGGCGGTGGCCAAGGCCCCCAACTCTAGAGCGCGTAAACTCGCATGCCCGACGCGTGGTCACCGCGTGACCGTGGCGTTGCCATGTGTTCTGGGCAGCCTAGGCATGTCTAGTGGGTTGGGCACTCTCCAGGTAGGTTCTAGGAAGAAAATTACAACATAAGATTCTCACGAGGAGACCGATCGATGCTTAAACATGAATTAGCAGCCAAGTGTTTGATTAGCGGTACGGGAAATGCACATGGCCAATGGGCGTGAGTTTTTGCTGACGATGATCATCTACTAAGAAGAATGTCTTCGCAAATTGTCAGATCAAAAGGAGGATCCTAGGTGGTACTTGCTTTGCAAAGTACCACACTGGACAGAAATATGAATGTTGAAGCTGGGCTCAAAATAATGAATGGATTCAGCTGAAATTTGGTGGAGGATGATTATTTGGGCATTGGAAAGCACCGTAGAAAATTGATACCATTTGGACATTCCAAAGTGGTACTTCCTTCACAATGCTCTTCAATGGACAGAAACTTGGGAAAACTAGTGAGAGAAATTGGATGAATGAAATGAGCTCAAATTTGGTGTAGGTAAGTTACATAGGTATGGTTATGCCTTGGTAGATTTTCAGATCATTTGGGTAAGCCTAGATAGTACTTACTTCACAAAGCTTCTCTCGAGGTAGAAACTTTGGAAATTTCCTGAGAAAGATTTACTAGGAAAATGGAGCTGAATATTATCATGTGGCAATGATTTGGGTATGGAAGAGTGCCCAAAGAGTTTGAGGTTAATAGGAGGGGTCTAGATAACACTTGCTTTGCAATGTGCCAATCTGGCCATAAAATATAAATTGAACCTGGGCTCACATAGATAATTTGCCTGAGCTGCAATTTGGAGGAGGGTGATAATTTGGGCATATGAAGGAACTGTATAAATTTCATGTCATTTTGATATATAAAAAAGGTACTTCCTTCACGATGCTTCTAGGTGGCCAAAAACTTTGGAAATTTGCCGAGCAAGATTTGCCAAGCAAATGGAGCTGAATTTTTTCATGCGGCAATGATTTGGATAGGAAAGAGTGCCCAAGAATTCTGAGGGCAATCAAGAATATATAAATAGCACTTCCTTCATAAAGTGATGTTGTGAACAGAATAGGAAAATGAATATTGTTGAATTATTTTTGAACTAGGCAAGGAAGTATTTTTACATATTTGACGAAGATATGACCCAAAGAATTTATGAGATTTTTTTGGGAATTTCCGGAATGACAGAAATATAGGTTGCTTCACAACCTAGGGCAAAAATTGACACATGGACATGCACATAGGCAAAACTGATGAGGTGGCACCAAGTCATACCAATCCACCACAATTGACAAGGTTATGACCATCGATATTGGTCATGATCAGCTAGAAATAAAGCAGCGGACTAGTGCTATCTACTTTATGACCATTTCGTGTAAGGAAATTACGACCTTTCTGACCAAAATGGTCGCAATGGTTTAGGGTTTGGAGCCCCCCGAACAGCTTTTGACCAATTGGTCTAAAATGGTCATAGATTTATGACCAATTCTTCTAGGGTCACTGACAAAAGGTCATAAGTTGACATATTTCTTGTAGTGACACGCAAGATCTATCATGGTGATGCATAGCAACGAGAGGGGAGAGTGTGTCTATGTACCCTCGTAGACTGAAAGCGGAAGCATTTTATCAACGCGGTTGATGTAGTCGTACACCTTCACGATCCATCCCAATCAAATACCGAACGTACGGCACCTCCGCGTTCAGCACACGTTCAGCTCGATGACGTCCTCGCCTTCTTGATCCAGCAAGACGGGCGAAGTAGTAGATGAGTTCCGGCAGCACGACGGCGTGGTGACGGTGTTGGTGAAGAACAATCTTCACAGGGCTTCGCCTAAGCACTATGAAAACTATGACGGAGGATAAACTAGAGGGGACGGGGTTGCCGGCACATGGCTTGGTGTTTCTTGATGTGTCTTTGGTGCTAGCCCTACCCCTCTACTTATATGTTCAGCCTTGGGGTCGAAACTTGGAGTAAAAGCCTACACAAAGCCGGTTTCTCTCGAAAGGCAAGAGTCCTTCTCGGATTCCAGGACCAGACGCCAGGGACCCTGGCGTCTGGCACCTGGACTCCGCAAAACTTCATTTTGGTCTTTCCAAAAACCTTGTGGGCTTTCCCCTTTGGCCGCAAAAAAGTGTTCTCGTACCCAAACATATCGGGAAACATTCGGAACCCCTTCCGGTGAATTCCAGAACCCTTCCGGAGACCAAACACTATTATCCCATATATCAATCTTTATCTCCGGACCATTCCGGAGTTCCTCGTGATGTCTGTGATCTTATCCGGGACTCCGAACAACATTCAGTCACCAACATACATAACTCATATAATACTATATCATCAACGAACGTTAAGCGTGCGGACCCTACGGGTTCGAGAACTATGTAGACATGACCGAGACACCTCTTTGGTCAATAACCAATAGCGGAACCTGGATGCCCATATTGTCTCCTACATATTCTATGAAGATCTTTATCGGTCGAACCGCATAATGACATACGTTGTTCCCTTTGTCATCGGTATGTTACTTGCCCGAGATTCGAACGTCGGTATCTCAATACCTAGTTAAATCTCGTTACCGGCAAGTCTCCTTACTCATTCCGTAATGCTACATCCTGTAACTAACTCGTTAGCTACATTGCTTCCAAGGCTTATTGTGATGTACATTACCGAGAGGGCCCAGAGATACCTCTCCGACTCGGAGTGATAAATCCTAATCTTGATCCATGCCAACTCAACAAACACCATTGGAGACACCTGTAGAACACCTTTATAATCACCCAGTTACGTTGTGAAGTTTGGTAGCACACAAAGTGTTCCTCCGGTATTCGGGAGTTGCATGATCTCATAGTCATAGGAACATGTATAGTTATGAAGAAAGCAATAGCAACAAACTAAACGATCATCGTGCTAAGCTAACAGATGGGTCAAGTCAATCACATCATTCTCTAATGATGTGATCCCGTTAATCAAATGACAACTCATGTCTATGGTTAGGAAACATAACCATCATTGATTCAACGAGCTAGTCAAGTAGAGGCAAACTAGTGACACTTTGTTTGTCTATGTATTTACACATGTACTAAGTTTCCGGGTAATACAATTCTAGCATGAATAATAAACATTTACCATGATATTAAGAAATATAAATAACAACTTTATTATTGCCTCTAGGGCATATTTCCTTCAGTATCCCACTTGCACTAGAGTTAATAATCTATATTACATTGTAATGATTCTAACACCCATGGAGTCTTGGTGCTGATCATGTTTTGCTCGTGAGAGAGGCTTAGTCAACGGGTCTGCAACATTCAGATCCGTATGTATCTTGCAAATCTCTATGTCTCCCTCCTTGACTTGATCGCAGATGGAATTGAAGCGTATCTTGATGTGCTTGGTTCTCTTGTGAAATCTGGATTCCTTTGCCAAGGCAATTGCACCAGTATTGTCACAGAATATTTTCGTTGTACCTGATGCACTAGGTATGACACCTAGATCGGATATGAACTCCTTCATCCAGACTCCTTCATTTGCTGCTTCCAAAGCAGCTATGTATTCCGCTTCACACGTAGATCACGCCACGATGCTCTGCTTGGAACTGCACCAACTGACAGCTCCACCATTTAATAAAAATACGTATTCGGTTTGTGACTTAGAGTCATCCGGATCAGTGTCAAAGCTTGCATCGACGTAACTGTTTACGACGAGCTCTTTGTCACCTCCATAAATGAGAAACATATTCTTAGTCCTTTTCAGGTATTTCATGATGTTCTTGACCGCTGTCCAGTGATCTACTCCTGGATTACTTTGGTACCTCCCTGCTAAACTGATAGCAAGGCACACATCAGGTCTGGTACACAACATTGCATACATGATAGAGCCTATGGCTGAAGCATATGGAACACCTTTCATTTTCTCTCTATCTTCTGTAGTGGTCGGGCATTGAGTCTGACTCAACTTCACACCTTGTAACACAGGCAAGAACCCTTTCTTTGCTTGATCCATTTTGAACTTCTTCAAAACTTTATCAAGGTATGTGCTTTGTGAAAGTCCAATTAAGCGTCTTGATCTATCTCTAGATCTTGATGCCCAATATATAAGAAGCTTCACCGAGGTCTTTCATTGAAAAATTCGTATTCAAGTATCCTTTTATGCTATTCAAAGATTCAGTATCATTTCCAACCAACAATATGTCATCTACATATAATATCAGAAATGCTACAGAGCTCCCACTCACTTTCTTGTAAATACAGGCTTCTCCAAAATTCTGTATAAAACCATATGCTTTGATCACACTATCAAAGCATATATTCCAACTCCGAGAGGCTTGCACCAGTCCATAAATGGATCACTGGAGCTTGCACACTTTGTTAGCACCTTTTGGATCGACAAAATCTTCTGGTTGCATCATATACAACTCTTCTTTAAGATATCCATTAAGGAATGCAGTTTTGTCATCCATTTGCCAAATTTCATAATCATAAAATGCGGTAATTGCTAACATGATTTGGACGGACTTAAGCATCGCTACAGGTGAGAAGGTCTCATCGTAGTCAACTCCTTGAACTTGTCGAAAACCTTTTGCAACAAGTCGAGCTTTGTAGACAGTAACATTACCGCCAGCGTCAGTCTTCTTCATGAAGATCCATTTATTCTCTATGGTCTGCCGATCATCGAGCAAGTCAACCAAAGTCCATACTTTGTTCTCATACATGGATTCCATCTCAGATTTCATGGCCTCGAGCCATTTTGCGGAATCTGGGCTCATCATCGCTTCCTCATAGTTCGTAGGTTTGTCATGATCAAGTAACATGACTTCCAAAACAGGATTACCGTACCACTCTGGTGTGGATCTTACTATGGTTGACCTACAAGGTTCGGTAGTAACTTGATGAGAAGTTTCATGATCATCATCATTGGCTTCCTCACTTACTGGTGTAGGAATCACTGGATCTGATTTCAGTGATGAACTACTTTCCAATAAGGGAGAAGGTACAATTACCTCGTCAAGTTCTACTTTGCTCCCACTCACTTCTTTCGAGAGAAACTCCTTCTCTAGAAAGTATTCATTCTTAGCAACGAATATCTTGCCTTCGGATCTGTGATAGAAGGTGTACCCAACAGTCTCCTTTGGGTATCGTATGAAGACACATTTCTCCGATTTGGGTTCGAGCTTATCAGGTTGAAACTTTTTTCACATAAGCATCGCAGCCCCAAACTTTAAGAAACGACAACTTGGGTTTCTTGCCAAACCACAGTTCATAAGGTGTTGTCTCGACGGATTTAGATGGTGCCCTATTTAATGTGAATGCAGCCGTCTCTAAAGCATAACCCCAAAATGATAGCGGTAAATCAGTGAGAGACATCATAGATTGCACCATATCTAATAAAGTGCGGTTACGACGTTCGGACACACCATTACGTCGTGGTGTTCCAGGTGGCGTGAGTTGCGAAACTATTCCGCATTGTTTCAAATGAAGTCCAAACTCATAACTCAAATATTCACCTCCACAATCAGATCATAGAAACTTGATTTTCTTGTTACGATGATTTTCCACTTCACTCTGAAATTCTTTGAACTTTTCAAATGTTTCAGACTTATGTTTCATTAAGTAGATATACCCATATATTCTTAAATCATCTGTGAAGGTGAGAAAATAACGATATCCGGTGCAAGCTTCAATGTTCATTGGACCACATACATCAGTATGTATGATTTCCAATAACTCTGTTGCTCATTCATTGTTCCGGAGAACGGAGTTTTAGTCATCTTGCCCATGAGGCATGGTTCGCAAGTACCAAGTGATTCATAATCAAGTGATTCCAGAAATCCATCAGAATGGAGTTTCTTCATGTGCTTTACACCAATATGACCTAAACGGTAGTGCCACAAATAAGTTGCACTATCATTATCATCTCTGCATCTTTTGGCTTCAATACTATGAACATGTGTATCACTAGTATCAAGATTTAGTAAAAATAGACCACTCATCAAGGGTGCATGACCATAAAAGATATTACTCATATAAATAGAACAACCATTGTTCTCTGATTTAAATAAATAACCGTCTCGCATCAAACAAGATCCAGATATAATGTTCATACTCAACGCTAGCATCAAAGAACAATTATTCAGGTCTAAAACTAATTCCGAAGGTAGATGTAGAGGTAGCGTGCCGAAGGCGATCACATCGACTTTGGAACCATTCCCACGCGCATCGTCACCTCATCCTTAGCCAATCTTCGCTTAATCCGTAGCCCCTGTTTCGAGTTGCAGATATTAGCAACTGAACCAGTATCAAATACCCAGGCACTACTGCGAGCATTAGTAAGGTACACATCAATAACATGTATATCAAATATACCTTTCACTTTGCCATCTTCTTCTCCGCCAAATACTTGGGGTAGTTCCGCTTCCAGTGACCAGTTCCTTTGCAGTAAAAGCACTCAGTCTCAGGCTTAGGTCCAGACTTGGGTTTCTTCACTTGAGCAGCAACTGGCTTGCTGTTCTTCTTGAAGTTCCCCTTCTTCCCTTTACCCTTTTTCTTGAAACTGGTGGTCTTGTTGACCATCAACACTTGATGCTCCTTCTTGATTTCTACCTCCGCAACCTTTAGCATTGCGAAGAGCTCAGGAATCATTTTGTCCATCCCTTGCATATTACAGTTCATCACTAAGCTCTTGTAGCTTGGTGACAGTGATTGAAGAACTCTGTCAATGACACTATCATCAGGAAGATTAACTCCCAGTTGAGTCAATTGGTTGTGGTACCCAGACATTCTGAGTATATGTTCACTGACATAACTATTCTCCTCCATCTTGCAGCTGTAGAACTTATTGGAGACTTCATATCTCTCAATCCGGGCATTTGCTTGAAATATTAACTTCAACTCCTGGAACATCTCATATGCTCCATGAAGTTCAAAACATCGTTGAAGTCCCGGTTCTAAGCCATAAGCATGGCACACTGAACTATCGGGTAGTCATCAACTTTGCTCTGCCAGGTGTTCATAACATCTAGCGTTGCTCCTGCAGTGGGTTTGTCACCTAGTGGTGCTTTCAGGACGTAATTCTTCTGTGCAGCAATGAGGATAATCCTCAAGTTACGGACCCACAGTCCGTGTAGTTGCTACCATCATCTTTCAACTTAGCTTTCTCTAGGAACGCATTAAAATTCAACGGAACAAAGACACGGGCCATCTATCTACAACAACATAGACATGCAAAATACTATCAGGTACTAAGTTAATGATAAATTAAAGTTCAATTAATCAAATTACTTAAGAACTCCCACTTAGATAGACATCTCTCTAATCATCTAAGTGCTCACGTGATCCATATCAACTAAACCATGTCCGATCACCACGTGAGATGGAGTAATTTTCAATGGTGAACATCACTATGTTGATCATATCTACTATATGATTCACGCTTGACCTTTCGGTCTCCAGTGTTCCGAGGCCATATCTTCATATGCTAGGCTCGTCAAGTTTAACCCAAGTATTCCGCGTGTGCAAAACTAGCTTGCACCCGTTGTATGTGAACGTAGAGCTTATGACACCCGATCATCATGTGGTGTCTCGGCACGACGAACTGTAGCAACGGTGCATACTCAGGGAGAACTCTTCTACCTTGAAATTTAGTGAGAGATCATCTTATAATGCTACCGCCGAACTAAGCAAAATAAGATGCATAAAGGATAAACATCACATGCAATCAATATAAGTGATATATGGCCATCATCATCTTGTGTCTTTGATCTCCATCTCCAAAGCACCGTCATGATCACCATCGTCACCGGCTTGACACCTTGATCTCCACCGAAGCATCGTTGTTGTCTCGCCAGCTATTGATTCTACGACTATCGCTACCGCTTAATGATAAAGTAAAGCAATTACATGGCGATTGCATTTCATACAATAAAGTGACAACCATATGGCTCCTGCCAGTTGCCGATAAATGTGTTACAAAACATGATCATCTCATACAATAAAATTTAGTATCATGTCTTAACCATATCACATCACAACATGCCCTGCAAAAACAAGTTAGATGTCCTCTACTTTGTTGTTGCAAGTTTTACGTGGCTGCTATGGGTTGAGCAAGAACCGTTCTTACCTACGCATCAAAAATCACAACATGGTATAGTGATTGCTTTTTGATCTTCAAAAAGAACCTTGTTCATTGAATCCAATTCAACTAAAGGTGGAGAAACATACACCCACTAGCCACCTGTATGCGAAGCACGTCGGTAAAATCAGACTCGCGTAAGCGTACGTGTAATGTCGGTCTGGGCCGCTTCATCCAACAATGCCGCTGAATCAAGAATCGACTAGTGACGGCAAACAATATGTATATACCCACGCCCACAACTCCTTTGTGTTCTACTCGTGCATATAACATCTACGCATAGACCTGGCTCGGATGCCACTGTTGGGAAACACAGTAATTTCAAAAAAAATCCTATGCACACGCAAGATCTACCATGGTGATGCATAGCAATGAGATGGGAGAGTGTGTCTACGTACCCTCGTAGACCGAAAGAGGAAGCGATTTATCAACGCAGTTGATGTAGTCGTACACCTTCACGATCCGTCCCGATCAAGTACCGAACGTACGGCACTTCCACGTTCACCACACGTTCAGCTCGATGACGTCCTCGCCTTCTTGATCCAATGGCGAAGTAGTAGATGAGTTCCGGTAGCACGACGATGTGGTGATGGTGTTGGTGAAGAACAATCTTCGCAGGGCTTCGTCTAAGCACTACGAAAACTATGACGGGGAATAAACTAGAGGGGACGGGGTTGCCGGCACACGGCTTGGTGTTTATTGATGTGTCTTTGGTGCTATCCCTACCCCTCTATTTATATGTTGAGCCTTGGGTTCGAAACTTGGAATAAAGCCTACACAAAGTCGATTTCTCCCGAAAGGCAAGAGTCCTTCTCGTACTCCAAGACCAGACGCCAGGGTTCCCGGCGTTTGGACCCAGACGCCAGGGACCTTGGCGTCTGGCCCCTGGACTCCGCAAAACTTCCTTTTGCTCTTTCCAAAATTCTTGTGGGCTTTCCCCTTTGGCCCAAATAAAGTGTTCTCTTACCCAAACATTTCAGGAAACATCCGGAACCCCTTCCGGTGAATTCTGAAACCCTTCCGGAGACCAAACACTATTATCCCATATATCAATCTTTATCTCCGGACCATTCCGGAGTTCCTCGTCATGTTCATGATCTTATCTGGGACTCCAAACAACATCCGGACACCAACATACATAACTCATATAATACTCTATCGTCAACGAACGTTAAGTGTGCGGACCCTACAGGTTCGAGAACTATGTAGACATGACCGAGACACCTCTCTGGTCAATAACCAATAGCGGAACCTGGATGCCCATATTGGCTTCTACATATTCTACGAAGATCTTTATCGGTCGAACCGCATAACAACATACGTTGTTCCCTTTGTCATCGGTATATTACTTGCCCGTGATTCGATCGTCGGTATCTCAATACCTAGTTCAATCTCGTTACCGGCAAGTCTCTTTACTCGTTCCATAATGCTACATCATGTAACTAACTCGTTAGCTACATTGCTTGCAAGGCTTATTGTGATGTACATTACCGAGAGGGCCCAGAGATACCTCTAC
The DNA here is from genome assembly GCF_002162155.2 of Triticum dicoccoides. Taxonomy (NCBI): domain Eukaryota; kingdom Viridiplantae; phylum Streptophyta; class Magnoliopsida; order Poales; family Poaceae; genus Triticum; species Triticum dicoccoides. The sequence goes on from NC_041382.1 coordinate 752,863,500, forward strand.
GACAATCGGAGTGACAAATCCTAATCTTGATCCATGCCAACTAAACAAACACCATCGGAGACACCTGTAGAGCACCTTTATAATCACCCAGTTATGTTGTGACATTTGGTAGCACACAAAGTGTTCCTCTGGTATTCGGGAGTTGCATGATCTCATAGTGATAGGAACATGTATAGTTATGAAGAAAGCAATAGCAACAAACTAAACGATCATCGTGCTAAGCTAACGGATGGGTCAAGTCAATCACATCATTCTCTAATGATGTAATCTCGTTAATCAAATGACAACTCATGTCTATGGTTAGGAAACATAACCATCATTGATTCAGCGAGCTAATCAAGTAGAGGCAAACTAGTGACACTCTGTTTGTCTATGTATTCACACATGTACTAAGTTTCTGGTTAATACAATTTTATCATGAATAATAAACATTTATCATGATATAAGGAAATATAAATAACAACTTTATTATTGCCTCTAGGGCATATTTCCTTCACCGACGTAGCGCCCATCACAACTTTAAGATTTGTGCATGTAATCCAATGGTGATCAACACGTTCGGTGCAAGGGGCTACAATCCTGATGTGTGACACTTATCATTTGGGAATATAACTAGATGATACCCCGCGCGTTGCGGTGGGATATTAGTGGTCCAAGCATAGGAAATAATAGATGGGAGCTCTTTAGAGGACAAATATTCATAAAAGGGAAATAAAGCAAATGAGTTGTACCACTGAACGACCAAAGTAGGATGTTTTAGTCACTGAATGTATAAATAATGCCACTTAAAAATAATTGTCTTCAAAAAAAAGCTTACATGACATCTGATGTTCCAACCTTAGATGAAAGAACCCTTATAAAATCTGATATAAGCATTCACTTGCAGCTCTTTGGTAAACTACAATTGATAATTTCCTTTTGTATGTAAAGAACATCAAGCATTATTTCAAGCAAAAGCGATTTATCATTTCAATAACAAAAGGGAAATATGTTTTTCTACAAAAAGGCAATATGTAAGAAATTATTGATATTGATTGCATGTACCATTTAGATCCCCAACTGCTTACACTACAAATGAATGATGGAGAGAAATAGTTAATACATCCATTGTTGAGATATGCAAAACAGCAAATGGTGATAATGTCATAATATTTAATTAAAATGTTCAGTAAAACACTGTCGTAATGTCCTTGTGGTAGACCAGGTTTCCATTTTCAGTACATACTCGTCACTATAAGCATATTCAGAAAGGACAAATTGCTAAATTTTCGAGCCCAAAACTTCAAGAACTTTAGCAACATGATAAGCTAGAAAAGACTTAGTACTACACGTTGTATGCACAATGAAATGTAAAGAAAACAAATACTGACATTCATGTTGGCAGCCACCGTGCAGTGCATTGATATAGGGAAAAGGACGGACTGAAACCCCAGATATTGATTTAGAGGGGTCAGCAACGTGCACACGTGGAATGTGGAGAAGTGATATTGGATAGAAGTACTATTTTAGCAGTTAGGGAAAATACCTAGTACTTATGTGAACACATGGATATTTCCTTCTTTATCACTTACCTACATGACCGAGAACCACCACACATGAAAACGGATGTGTCTAGGGCACATCTAGATGTGCTCTAGTTATTGCACATCTAAGTGAGTGAATCAAGCATAAAGAGAAAAAAAAATATCCACACGAATCTCAACATACGATCAATGACATAGGACTTAGATGTGCAATACTTATTGCACATCTAGATGTGCTTTAGCAAAACTGAAAACAAAAACGATGTACCATTTTATAACATACCATCTTTGGAGCTCCTCAAATCAACCATCCTAAATGGAAGCAAAGCATGTTGTAGAGGATGCACTCAGTATAGCCGAAGGGGTCGGTGCATAACAGCAGATGGAAAGCATTTCCCAAATTGAGGCGCTGGTGAAATTTAAAACATGATAAATTAGTAATACCACTCAGACATAATTGAAGATCCTGATTTACACCAAAATTTTCAAGCTGATGTATATACATATGGTTGCAATTAAAAAAGTGAGCCTTAAAAAAGGTATGACCAAAATGATATTTTGTGATTCCATTGTAGATGCCGAACTACATCCATGGATGAAGCATTTAACGTTCCAGGCGCGAACAACTATTTGCCTGCACAATAATATTCAAAGGTAATGAAATTCCCGCTGATAGTTTATACTAGAACATAAGCTACATGGAAGACATCGGACACAAATAAACTATTATTATTAGGAGAGAGAGGGAGGGAGGGTGAGAGAGAGATGACCTGAGGCGGGCTGAAAGATTTCTCCGTCCCAGCAGGCAGCAGTGATTAAGCTCCTGAGCGGATCTAGAACCCATTAGGTGCGAGCGCTGATGGGGACTGTTGTGTACTTGTTGTGTAGTGGCCGTGATCCGGCCGGGCCAAGGATGGCTAGAAAAACCTTCGCTGCGGGGCTGCTGCTTGGATCTTGAACGACACCGGACAGCAAGCATGATATTGTTTCAATCCTACACGGTGCGGACGTACTCCATGGTTGGGTGAACTATGGAATCAGGCGGAGCATCGTGTTGAAGGAGATCAAGTGGAGGGGCGAGAGAACGGGAAGAGACAAGGATGCGGATAGCTGGTGAGAGCGAGGTCGTTTGTCTTCTGATAGATAATGAACCTTTTGGGCTGGTATGTTAATTGAAGAAGAAAATGTTTTTTTTTTGCGAAAAAATTGAAGAAGAAAATGTTAACATGGCACTATGGTAATCCCTGCGGGCCGTGAAGCTGATGTGGCATGAAGATGATGTGGACAGTATGCATGTTAAAATAATTGATAGTAGTGGGGATCAACTTCTTAAGAATGTAAGATTTGTCTTTCCATGAGTTTCTTGGAATCTAAAACTTTCAAAATTAAAAAAACTAGAACTTTCAACTTCCAAAAATTACAAAAAAATGAAGTTGCAAGTTTCAGAAAGTACAAAAATTGGAGCTTTCAACTTTCAGATTCAGACTTTAAAAAAACTTTTACAGTACACAAATATTCCTGGTCATTCAACACAAAACCGCGTGTTTCAGATAGTTCCTTGCATATTTCAACAAAAAATATTGCATTTCTTAAGATTTTTTTTTGACATTCAATAATATTTAGTACATAAATTTCTTTCCACTAGAAAAAAAAGAGGAAAAAAAGAAATGTCGACACCCAACTCCAGGATATGGTCGCACCCACCTATTGTCCACTCGCATATAGCAGAGGCCTGCTTGCTGTCACCTTGATCAAGCAAAGACGGTCTCAAATTGGTCACTGCCGTAACTCACCTTGTTGGCGCCCACGACACAACTCTTCTTATCAGTTGAACGACATTAGGGGAGAATGGTGGTTCATCAGCTCATAGTTGTCAAGGGGGAAGTTAGGATCAGACGGTCGTCAAGATAGGGGTGGGCTGTCGAGAGAGACAACATGAAATAATTATAGAACATAAATCACTTATATTTTTCAGATTTATTCTTTAATGTGGAATGTTGGAAATACTACTTCTTCATTTTTGTTTATATTTAAAAGATAACAAACCTTTTTGTGAGTCCTAGTATATGTGTACGTGCAATGAACGTGATATCAGGGACAAAACTAATTAAATGTTAATATTAGGTAGGCTATCAATTACACATTAATTATGTGGAAGTGTATATGTTGATACTAGTACTTCATCCGTCACAGTTTAGAAGGCACAGTTAAATTTTCGTGTGTTTTCATAATAGACAAGATTTAGGGCGCATTGCATTTATTTCTAGCAGCTAATTAGTACTTCAATATACTATTTCTATATGCATGCGTAGTGTGAATGCTATTTTTTAGCCCATCTCACAATCAATAAATAACCATCTAGGTCCCAGAGAATTTCCAAGTGCGCCTTCTAAACCGTGATAGAGGGAGTAGTATATGATATGATATTAATTGCAAGCTTAACATGTTGATCGCTCGTCATTGGTGCAATATAGGTCGATGAATTGACACGATTTGATGACCGAGATTTGTTGGATTTGCCCCTTTGAATCTTTGTATATTGCTATATAGATACCGATATAGATATATTAAAACATAACAAACTAAAAGGCAATCTAGAGGCAGGCGTTATCATTTATTGTAAAAAGAGATGTACAATAACATATTCCTAGTATTATGTAAATGGACACACTCCAGGATCTATGTTGCATGAGGTGATTGTGTTGAGGAAGTAGGGGCCTTGGATGTAGCCCTGGTACATCGGATTCTCCAAGTAAGCGCAGATGCACATCTTCTGCGCCCGGAGGTTCGAGCAGCACAAGTTCAAAGGGGCCTTACCCTCTATGATGGCTGGATCGCAAGGCGTAAGCATGTGTGGCTTGCATTCCAACTCCGCCACCACCGCGCTCAGCGACACCACCACTACGAACACCACACACATCACCATCACCGCCGGTCTAGCCATGATCTTCGATGTCCGCGACTTATCTCTAAACACAATGTCCTCGAGTTGGTGTGGCGCAAGGTAAGCCAAGCACACCACTTGTATTTATAGGCCGGAGCGAGGCAGTTTTCAGGAGTACGCGTCACCAAGTGTCCTTCACGCCTGAAATTACTACCCTACTCATGATATGTATGGTGCCTAATTACATTACAATTAATGTGGATAGTTCGATATGGATGCCTAGCTAAAATTATCACTAGTATGGCCGGCTATATATGTACAGGAGTAATTGTGATGATGTGGCAGCTATTACTATTATACCAGTTTTGACCTTCGAGATTATATTATTCCAAATTATGGTGCTATTGTACATGGATACCGATGACAACTCCCTTCGTCCTCGAATAAGTGGACATATAGAAATTTTAAGACAAATTATAGAGTGGAGTAGAAAATGCATTTGACAAGGTAGAAGCCACCATCTCTCTCCTTTTCTCCCACATTGAAAAATGAGGAGACCATGTGTTGAATATTATTGGGCTTGATTCCTGTCTGATGAGAGAAAAGTTTTTTTTTGTTTTAATGTGCATTGAAAAGACAGAAGTACTCCCTTTATAAACAAATTTGAAATGCTAAATATCCACTTATTTGAGACAGATTTTGAAGTGAGATGTCATACAAATTATATTCTTGGATTCGTATTCGAATCAAGTTTTCAGTGATACCATTTTTTCTAGATACAACTCATATATTATTGGGCAATAGTATGCTCAAACTTTGCTTCAAAATGTGAGTGAGCCTAATAAACCCAGACGGAGGGAGTACGGACAGAGCAAGGAATTAATTGAAGGCGGGACTAAACACATATTACCAAATTTAAGGGGACTAAATATCTCCTTCATTTTTTATTTCCGGTGTTCAAACTACGCCAGAATTATTTTCCTTATGAGAATAATAATGGGGGGAGTGTTTTTGTATGTCAGTTCCATACCTCTTATCAAACAATGCCTTCATTGTTTTTGGAAACGAGAGGTCAAGAGCAGACCGAATACAACATTCAGAATTGAGTCGAGTTCTCAGGCTGGCACTGCTTGCGCCCTACACTGGTGCACAAAGTGTAATGTGGGACTTGCAGTCTGAAGTTAATGATTTATTTTTGTGCTTAAACGGTGGCTATCGCCTTCTGTTTTCCTGTTTGAATTTGTGCTTGTTAAAACTACGACAGGGTTGTTGGAACTTCTGTGTACGAGTATAATAACTGGCGCACCAAGTAGAATGTGGAAACTGAAGCTGATTATCTACGGCCAAATAACTCGATAATTCAAAACGATGCCAGCTCATATACACCCATGAACAGTAAAATGAAAAAAATAGTAAAAACAAACTGAACTTTTTGGCATCCAAGATGATCATGTGTGCCGTTTGTGGAAAATTTCGTATGAGCTCCACATATGTCCAAACACCATAAAAATTTGAAGCGCATCTTGGGTAAGCTTAGCAGGGGCTGCTCCACTCATACCCAAACCCGACGGATGCCATCCCTATGCTAGCGGCCACCATATAAAGCCGTGCATGCAATGTCCAACAGATCATTCAACCATTTCAGTTTGGAATAACTGACGACACATGTCATGTGGTTGCTGACTAGGCCTGCGGAGCAGTTTATAAATTAGTCAAACTTAATCAAGTTAGGCGGTATGGTATGGAAGCCATATCCCGCCTACTGCAAGAAAGAGTAGGCGAGAAGGTACTCCGTCTTGAAGTAGGCGAGAGCCACATTGGCCGGCCCGGTACGGTCCTAGGGGAGAGGTTTCGAGGAAGCTTATATGGCTCATCTTCACGTGGTTTTTTCATGTGTTTTCTATTTTCTTTTATCGATTTTTGTTGTGGTTTTTGGTTTTCTGTGTGTCTTTGTCGGTTTTTTGTTTTTATTTTATTTGGCTTTCTTTATTCTGTGTTTTGTTTCCCATTTATTGTTTTCTTTTCCCTTTTTCCATTTTCTTTTTTTCTAATACATGTCGACTTTTTTTTCAATATAATCTGTACCTTTTTTGTTAATAAGTAAAGATACTTTTTATGTATAATTAACATTTTTTCCAAATACATGTTTGGAATATTTTCTTTGAATAAATGTTTAAGATTTTCAAACAGACATGGGACATTTTTAATGGTATGAAGCATTTTTATATTACGTGAACATTGTTTTACAATGTATTAACATCTTTTTAAAAAAGTCATGAACATATTTTCTGAAATTCATGAATATGTTTTTCTAAATGTCATGAAGTTTTTCAGAATGTTCTGAAACATTTTTTTATATTAAATGATTTTTTTACATTGTATAAACATTTTCAAAAACATGTCATAAACATTTTTGAGGGGATGTATGAAAGTTTTCTAAATATCACATACTTTTTTTGAATGGTATGAAACTTTTTTAAAACTTATGTGAACATTGTTTTTACATTGTATAAACACTTATAAAAAATATGACAAATATTTTTGACAGGCACGAAATATATTTTCTAAATTACACAAAAACAATTAGAGTTCTAGCCACAATAATTATCCATAGGTGGCAACTTGGGGTGCCTATGGTTCCTCCGTAAAATCTGTTATAGCCTCAGTGGGCAAGGACCAACGTTTGGTACCGCAAAAAGTTGACTTTTGAGGGCCAGCTTGTCTCACTAGGTCAGGAAAAACTTGCTTCTCAAGGAGAGCCGGGTCGCTCTTGACCAAAAATCACGCCTGACACAAACTAGTTCATGCGAGACCCAGACGTACCCTCACGTAATTGAGGAGCTCCAGTTTACCGCATTTTGCATCAAATAGACTCGCGATAGACACAGAGCCTTGTTGGAATGGCCCATTTGCGAGTGTTCTAGCGACTACGAAGATTCAAACTCCTTATATTCCGGTGTTGAACGAGTGTGGTTACCCACTAGATCTGACAAGTGTAAGTGATTAACATGCAGCACGATATTTAAGAACTATGCGTAGCAGATCCAAACACATTTTAAAAATAGTTAAAGATACCTTGGAATTTGTGAGTTTTAAAAAAAGGCAAATAATGTGTGATCATCCAAAAAATTATAACAACACGGACAAAATTGATATTTCAAAAAAGTGAATAAATTTGGAAAACATGAATAATTTTTCAAAACGTGAGTAGATTTTCAAACATGAACTAAAATTTGAAATTCCAAATAAAAAACAATTTTCAAATGTTAATGAAAATTGTAAGCAAATTTCAAAAGTTTGAATTTTTTTTCAATACTCTAAACAAATGTTGAACAAGGGAACAAATATTGGAAATCTGAGAAAAAAATTGAAATTCAAAAGCTCTTTTTTTGGAATTCCATCCATTTCTTGAAAAAGAGGACAATTTTGGAAAATTTGAAATTCTGAACATTTTTTGAAATTTTCGAATTTATGAAAAAGGAGATATAAAAAAAGGAAAGGAAAAAAGAAAACAAGAAAATCATAAAAAGGCTAAAAAGGAGTGGGAAAAAAAGGAAACCGAAATGGAGAGAACTAAAATGAAAACATGATTTAGCATCCGTTCAGCTCGCTGTTAAAATTGGGTTGCCCAGTTTCCTCGACTCCATATGAAGGGTCGACTATACGACACAATGAACGTTGTATAGGAAATTTTGTGCAACTGCTAGCAAAAGCAACACATCCTAACGCGCAACTTACGACAAGGCTGACAAAGGCGAGCTGGGCTAGCTTAGCTATAGCCCACCCGAGCAAACCAAACGTCCCATCTTACAACTCCGCCAAAGGACGCATTCACAAGCGTACTTGGCGGTTCTCACACAGTTGCTTGCGGGTTACCTTAGTCATTGTCTTGGGCTTTGTGTACCTAAATAAATCCCTTTCGGTAAACAAAGAAGGTAAGAGCACTTCTAATAGATGATAAAAAATAACCATTTGTCTCTAATAAATGATGTAGATGTAAAAAATAAAGGATTTTTACGAGGGGCAATAAATGTGCTCCAATAAATGATGTAGATGCAAAAACAATACTAGGGTAGGATGTAAAATTGGACACCAAGTGATGCAAATTTGCAATACTTGGCCCGCTCGAGCAAATGCGGGCAGTCGCACGTGCAACCCCAACTTCCTCGTGGAACCTTCCCGCCACGCGCGTGCGTTCCCTCCTCCAGCAGCCCGCCACCTGCCTACCACCGCAGGACCCCACAGACGCCTCCTCCGACCCCGCGGTCGTCGACGCCGCTCCAGTGCACCTGCATGGTCGCCTCCGTGTCTACCACCCGTCCCAACGCCACCATGCCTCAGCCAAATCAGCGCGATAGATTTGTAGCCGCACGTCCACTAGCCACCACTGAAATGGAACTATTAGCAATGAAGAAGGCTCCCATGGGCAAACCATGTGGTGGCGGTTTGAAGCAGCCATTGCGCGCCCCCGACGCAGCTTTGTCTCGGGCAAAGAAGACGAAGCCGGCCACGGTTGCTGCTGCTGCTCATGGTGTACCTCCTCCCCCACAACCTCTCATCCAGTCGTCGGCTGTGGAGGAGGAGCTGTCGACACCCGCCGCCATCGTCTCCAACTTGTTACATGAAATGTCGAAAATGTACAAAAATCTTCTTCTTTTTTATTGTTGTTTTGTCATGTTGATATGAATAGAATATGAGATTGTGTGTGTGCATATGTAGTGTTGTTGATGATACATTTATGCACTTGACAAATGTTGCAACTGAAATTTTTGTCTCCCAAGATTTTCCATCCAAAAAATATGATACACCATATGATGGTGACAATCTTGAGTTGGAATACAAGGGTTTTGTTGAAGCTTCTAAGGGAAGAACTGCAAACTATTTGAACACCGAAGATGTCTTGATATGTACAACTTGGAAGCGCATCTCTCTTGATGTTGCCATTGGAAGTGATCAACCGTCTAGGACATATTGGAAGCGCATCAAAGAATTCTTTGATCAACGCAACACAAGTGGTCACTATCGATCGGCGATTCTCTCAGGCACCGATGGTCGACTATATCTGCCCAATGTCAAAAATGGTGGGATTGCTTGACCAATCACGATCATATGAACCCAAGTGGTTGTGATGAAAAGGACCAGGTGATTTCTTGCTACATTCAAATGCTTTCTCTAAAGTATAATGTACACATAGGTTTCTCTCAAGGTATCTTTCAAGAAAGAGGGAAGAATGAGGATAAGAAGAAGAAAGGAAGATTTTTCACTTTCCTAAATATTTATAAAGAGCTCAAACATGAGGAGAAGTGGAAGAACCAGGAAGCATTTGAACTTCCTAGAAGGAAGAGCTCGGTTGTTAATCGTGATGCCGACGATGATGGCGATGATGGTGATGAGGAAGAGAGAAGGAGCCCTACTCCTCACTTGGTTGCCACAGAGGCCCGATGGATGAAAAAAAGCAAAGGGATCAAAAGCCGTTGAAAATTATATTAAAGAAGGATTTGAAGCCATTGTCATTGTGAGAAAAGAGTATGCCAAAGAAAAAAAAGGCTTTTGAAATTGAAAGAAATGGAGGAGAGGGCGGATGCCGAGAGGAACAAGGAGGCAGTGGAGGAGAAGAGGGTTGTGGATGAGCAACAGAAGGTGGAGTTAGAGGAATGGAACGTGGCGGCTGATGAGCTTAAGGTGGATGAGGAGAAAGTGGAAAAACTTATGTTCATGGATACAAATGGTCTCGACGCAAAGCAAAACACATATGTTGAGCTTTCGCGATAAAATGTTGGCCAAGAAGACCATAATCATGATGAACATGATGGGTATGGAGGAGGCATGGGTGGCGGTATGGGAGGAGGAATGGGTTGCGGCATGGGCGGAGGAATGGGAGGTTTCATGAACATGGTGGAAGGTGGCTTTGGTAACATGATGGGTGTCATGTATGGTGGGTACGGTGGTACAATGAGTACTATGGGAGCTATCTTTGGTGGTATAATGGCCGCCATGGGAGGTGGCTTGGGTGGTAACATGCCTGCCATGGGAAGTGGCTATGGTGGTAACATGGGTGCCACGAGAATAAATCTCAGAAAAGACTCAAATACTTTCAGTGAATAATAGGATCATAAACCTTATAATTCATCGGATCCCAAGTTCCCAACAAACGCACCGCAAAAGTTTACATCAGATTGGCCTCAGATGAGATCATTGTATTGAAGAGAGAGAGAGAGAGAGAGAGAGAGAGAGAGAGAGAGAGAGAGAGAGAGAGAGATACTCCCATGGACACGTAGGTCCTATGGGAACTACTCACATATCATCTTGGAGACAACAAAGTTGATGAAGATTGCCTCCCCAATGGTTTCCACCTCTGGCAGAGTAGCGGTGGAGGCCTCCAGATGGGATCGCTTCAGAACAGAGGCTTGCGGCAGCGGAATAATTGTTTTAGGTTTCGCCCTCGGGGCTTTCAAATATATTTTAATTTATAGGCTTGGAATTAGGGCAATCAGAGCCACATGGGGCACCTGGACGCGCCTACCCCCCGGGGGGGCATGCCCCTGCCTTGTGGCTCCCTCATGCATTGTTTGGTCTCCTACCGAAGCTTCCAGGGTTTTTTTATGTCCAGAAAAAATTGCCAAAAAGTTTCATCATGTTTGGACTTCATTTGGTACGGCTTTCCTGAAAAACCAAAAACATGCAGAAAACAGGAACCGGCACTGGGCACCGAGTTAATAGGTTTGTCCATAAAAAACAATATAAAAGTGATAATACATCATGAAATAATCAAAATTTATAGATACGGTGGAGACGTATCAAGAGGCTATGTTTATATTTTTGTTTATGTGCACTTTTGTTTGTGTGTGTCATGAACTTATTATGTTTAATATGTTGAATTATGAGACTGTGATTTTTATGTGGATTCGATGTTGAATTTGATATATTATTGATTATGTGTGATGATTTTGCGAAGTTTGTCATAGTTCATGTTTTGTCAAATACATATGCATTTGAAGGAAACAAAATTGTGGAGCAGCTATCATGCGGCTGCCCTATTTTACATCACATACTATTGGAGCACTAGTGTCATATTTTACATCATCTATTGGAGTTAGAGGTTTTTGGTGATGTAAAAAAACACTTTTAGGTGATGTAAATGTTACTCTAACCATAATTTGATGCCCTATTTTACATCATCCATTGAAGATGCTCTAAACAAAGCAGGTTCCCCTAAAAACGGTAAACAAAGGACGTGCATTCGTTCTTCTAGTCAGAGCCATTAAATTAAAAGGTTTGTAGGAAAGCACAAGATTCTTTGAATATGAAGCATATTACAAATAGTTTTGTCACTTGAAATGGTTACAACCACAACTCCTCCCGCTGTATAATAAAAAAATATAGCCTCAAAACTATGTGTGACTAAGTGCATTATAGTTGTTGGTAAGTTAAGTCCTTGAGTTTTTTTTAAAGGCCAACACGGTTTTGCGGGGACATCATCTTTGATCTGTTGCCAATGTGACTTTGTATCTTATATGCGCATATTACTCTCTATTTTACCACCTTTATTATTGCAAAAGGTTGTCATTCTAAACATGGTAACATTCCTAAAACTGTAACTTTTGACTTTTTCTTATCAAAGGACTTTGACCTTTGTTTTGTATATGAATGAATTTGTGATTAAGTTGCTCAGAAATAGCAAAAATATATTATAAAGTACTTTCTACAAAAAAAACATTAGTGATACTGATTTTTCTTTCATTATCCACCTATTAAGGTTGTCGAGATACGAAGACACCGACCAAAATAACTCGAAATCCGACAAGGCCACTAGATCAATTTTGATCAATTTTGAATCCCTCGTTATCCACATATTAAGGTTGTCGAGCTACGAAGACACCGACCAAAATAACTCGGAATCCAACAAGGCCGCTAGATCAATTTTGATTCTGGTAGCCAGGTCCTTCAGTTGTAACAATCTTTCACTATTCTTCTTCGATTTGCTGCCTCCAACAACCGCCATTGCATCAAATACATCTTCACCTTGCCTTAGCGAGTGAAATCATAATTGCCGGCCAGCCCCAACCGTAAGGTTGACTTAGCTGGTTTGCAGTCAACATTAAAGTAGCAACTCTAGTACTCCCTTTGTGTTATAATATAAAAGCGTTTTTAACACTAGTACATCCAAGCGGCATAGTAAGAAACTGAGCTCCAACCATAGAGTAGGGAGGGGAACATTTCGTTCCTGGTACATATGTACCTTATATGGAAAAAATAGCAATTCAACCAAAAGTCAGAATTTTTTTAAAATATTTTTGAAATAAACTTGACCTTTCATTGTACTAATGAGAACAGTTCCACAAAAAGAAAATTCCTCTTTGACTTCTTTTCAAAAAAGACAAATTTTCGGTCAAAAAGCATGAATAGTGACCTATAATAGCAAATATTTTTTGTCTTTTTTGCTGTGAAGTCAGCATTGTTTTTTTGTGAAAAATTATATTCTAGTGCGCAAGTAAGTCAAATTTAATCTAAAAATACTTTTGAACTATTTTGACTTTTTGTTTAATTATTTTAAAAAATACCCCATATAAGGTGTATATACATGCGAGAGCCAAAGGGTATTTCCTCATAGAGTAGCTCTTATAGTATAACTAATGAGGGTTGTTAAGTACAGTAGAAAACAAAGGACGGTTGCTACGGATCAAGCGACTGATTTCCTGGGGAAATCAGTCGGGTCCGCAGGCGTTCGATGCAAGCAACGGCCGCATCGCCGTAGGGACGCAGGGCCTCATGCTCGCAGCAGGAGCCGCGTCCCCCTCGCTGGCAGACACTTCGCCGACCGCGTCGACGATTCTGATCCGGCTGCATCGCTGCTCGCTGCGGGCTTGCCGGTGAAGCTCCATTGGAGCGCCAGTGAAGCTTCATTGCAGCTCCGGGCGCTGCATCGCAGCTCTGGGCTTCGCAGGTGAAGCACCATTGCAGCCGCCGGTGACGCACCGTTGCAGCACCGGGCTCCGAGCCGCCGCGCAAGCACTGCATCGCAGCTTTGGGTTTCGCAGGTGAAGCTCCATTGCAGCCGCCAGTGATGCACCGTTGCAGCACCGAGCTCCGGGCCGCCGTGCAAGCGCTGCATCGCAGCACCGGGAGCCGCCACGCGCACGCGGCGGCGACGGGGTGCTCCGATGAAGCACGCGAATGGTGACGCGACGCAACTGCTGCGACAGAGATGCTAGCTGCGGTGGTCACCGTCGTTTCCTTCCCCGGTTTGTAGGAGCGGTGACGACCGGAGATGGTGAAATCTCGTGGTGAATGTTGACGAGGGAATCCAGCGGAAGAAGGAATCTGTGTGGACGAGAGCTGCGCGTGAAGATAACGCTATGAGGGATAAGTGGTGGCGGGCCCAATCGACACGCGTCAACCAGGAGAGGCGGGTGGCGGGCCCAATCGACACGCGTCAACCAGGAGAGGCGGGTGGCGGGCCCAATCGACACGCGTCAACCAGGAGAGGCGGCTTACACAGCGACAAAATCAGCCGGTTTATTTAGAACGTTTTCCAAAACAAAGAGGGTAATAAGAAATTGAGCACCCCTATTGCCTTTGGCCACCAATGTTACACTGATCTAGTGAACACATCCGTTGACGGTAGCGCCTCAGCGCCAGCCGTTCGCTGCGGCGCTGCTGCTTTCTGATGATCTTTGAAGCACAGACGTAGTGGGACACTGACTCAATGGCGCTGACATCGAGCTGGAGTCGGACACAGCCATTTAGGAGACGACATGGCTCAATGGCACTGCATGATCTAGCACCACGGTAAGGGAGGCTGTAGGCCAGAATTCTTGGTGGGCCAGCGAGGTAGCCATTACACCAGTAAACGGTGTCAGCATCGATATTAGGGAACAACCTGGCGGGCAACAAGAGAGCATGCCCTGGCCCCAGTTTGCCCGTGCCGGCGAACAAGGCGCGCCCGCCGAGCCCTTGCTGCATGGGTAGGGTGATCCTTGCCTCCAGATCCACATGGTGCACTTCATAACCTTTTCGGGATATGTTGCTTTTGTCATACGGGATCCGGCGCGCAAGAATCAGCTCCCCGCCATTGTCCACTAGTTTCACGGTCCAGTCGTACAACCGCATAGAGCCTAGATCGCGCGGTTCAGCCGCCACTGCCAGCCGCGGCGCCCGGTGGTCTGCGGTTGTGGTGGTATCTACTACCATGATGGCCTTCCTGGTGACGCAGTAGAAGCGGCCCGCGAACGGCGAGGATGCAATGGTCTCGTCGCCCAAGCCGATGTGCAACCGCATCCACTGCTTGTCGCCTGGCTTGGCGGTGACCAGCCAAGTCGCGTCAAAGTGGAGGGCCACGGTCGAGTCGTCGGCGAGGCCGGCTCCCAGCACACGTAGGAACTGGAGCGTGTACCCGCTGGTATGCATTCGGCTGCTCCCCGTGTACAATCAGCGCGCTGGCGGGAGGGAGGCTGGGCAGCTGCCGGGTGAGCGGGTTGAGGAGGCGGACGACGAAGGTGCGCTTGTCGCATAGCACGATGAGGCCGCCATCGGAGGTGGCCCCGAACACGTACTGATAGCAGAGTTCCGGGAGGTCCACCTGAATACGCTCTCCGGTCGAGAAGTTCAGGAAGTCGCGGCGCTTCCGGACGGTGCCCAAGGTCTGTGGGAGCATGATCCACTGCCGGGGTGGAACCGGCGGTCCAGGCTGCCGTGGGCATGCAGGGACGTGGAGGATCGCCGCCAGGTGCGGCACACCGCACACCGCACGGAACCGGAGGTAGTCCGCGACGTCGTTCGCTAGGACGCGCTCGGCGATCAGGCCTGCCGGCCCGGCCGTCAGGTCCGCCCGATCTCTCCTGCAAGCCGCACAAGCACGATCGAGTTCCGTCAGGTGAGAAGAAGTATTTCTGCCGTTGATCGGGCCGGGGAACATGAACTCCGCTTACCAGGTAGGATCGACGGCGATCCCACCGATGCGTGCACGCTTTTCTTGCCGGCAATACGTTCCCACGACTGTGCTCGTCGCCATGTTTGGCAAGACTCAATCTGCGCAGCCGGCCATGCGCGTCCAGATCGGATCGGAGGATGGATTTGATAGGAGGTTACGGCTGGCAAAAATGAGTTTTGCTACTAAATGTCGCCGGACCTATTTCTCGCCCGTTGCCAGACGGAGCTCGCATTACTGGGCCGACCCATTAGTATAGTAGCGGCGCGAGTATTTTTTTGTCGGGTTTTTATCTTTTTTATTACTATTTGCAGCAGTTTTCTCTGGTTTTCTTTACTTTGCCTTTTTCTTTATTGGTTTTTTCATGCAAGTATTATTGGCAACCCGGCGCATAAGGCGCTTCCTCGAGATGTCCAATAGTGCGCC
>NC_041382.1:752879431-752984986 GCF_002162155.2 Triticum dicoccoides
TTGTTTGTTTTATTTTGGTTGCTTTCCTACTAAAATACTTTCCCAGAAAAGTAAAAAACAATGCTCAGAAATTCAAAAATGCTCGTGAATTCCAAAATTACATGAATAATTTTGAAAACACGAATTTAAAAAGCATTATTGAATTTGAAAATTTTCAGGAATTCAAAAATTATTCTTGGATTTCATAAAATAGTCATTTTAAAAAAAATCACAGATATAATAAATTTTCTTCGTTTTCAAAATAAGTTCCTCAATAAAAAATATAACAAATTCAAAAAATGTTGTTTGATTTCAAAAAATCTTCCTGAATTTATAAATGTTTCTGAATTCCAAAAAAAATCAAGAATCTACAATGATCTATGATTTCCAAAAATGTTCAGTAATTCGAAAAATGTTCTTTTATTTCGAAAAATGTTCGGAATGTTTTAGGAAACATAATGTATTTTTTTAAATGTTCCTAATTTTAAAGAATGTTCATGAATTCAAACAATTGTATGGTTTGAAAAATGAAAAAGGAAATAGAAAATGAAAAGAAGCAAAACCCAGAAAAAACATATAAAAACACAAAACAGGAACAAAAACGACCATAAACAGTGGGAACAGACAGTCTAATAACACAAAGTGAGCCACGCAAAGCACGCGGGTGGGTGGTGGTGGGGGGGGGGGGGTGCGCTTTCTTTGGCTCCCCATGTCCTACCGCACAACAGGAATTGCCACCGTCCTCCTTAAGTACTCGCTTAAGTTTGGAACACGCTTAATAATTACGTTTCCATGAAAGTCCTAGGAAAACTTGTTCAGATCCACTCGCAAGCCACTTTGAGACGAGCTCACCTAATCTATGTAGTCTGGTGAGATGTTTTAGCCGATCCCAAAGACTAGCATGCAAAATAAGGTATGAAAAGCTCATCGAAAAGGGGATTGATGTTGTGACTCCATGTGTTAACACTGATCGCCGCCTTGACCAAACAATTCTTCTTACTTTGGTGGAATAGTATCGGATAAGAGATCATCTGTAGCTTGTTGTCGAATAATTAAACATGTCGGAGTTTCATTGGTTCCCCAACCCACATTCTCGATGTTGATGGTGATGATGGTGGATGCTCTGAAATCAATCCAGTTTCCAGGTCAGAGAGCACCGGCAAATCACACCATGGTCTCATGAGTCTACCAAGCTAACTACCACCATCAAACCCTAAGAGCAATACCCTGAGCGACCATGTCCTAGGATTCCCAGTCCTTTGAAACCTCTTGACGCACAAACATTATTAGGGAAAACCTTATACACAGAATCTTAGCAGTAACGCGGCATAAAAAGAGGCGCTGCTGCTAATTAGTAGCAGCGCGGTTACGGAAAGCGCGCTACTGATGCAAATTTAGCAGTAGCGCGTGATGTTTAAACCGCGCTGCTACAAAAATCCATCGACAATACACAACGACCAAAGTTTACCAGTAGCGCAGTGTCAGGAAGCGCGCTGCTCCTAATGCCATAGTAGTAGCGCTCTTTTTAGTCACGTCGCTGTTGCTAATTTTGAAATTGTTCACACGGTTGGCCCGTTTAGCAGTAGCGTGTGATAGGAAAGCGCGCTGCTGCTTCGCTCTTAGCAGCAGCGCACTTTTGCTCCCGCGCTACTGCTAAGACGCATCATCCACCACCTTTTCCACCTCCCCCTCCCCATCTCCTCTCCTCCCTTTCCCCTACCTCCCACATCCTCCCTCTCTCACTCTTCTTCTTCCTCAATACTTCTCCCCCATTACTCTCCCTCTTCTACCTACCTTTCTCTCTCTTCATTACTCCTAGCTATAACTACACCACCTCCATTAATGCATCTCCTTTCTCTTTTTCCTTCCCCCTCCACTAGTTGAAGTTGTCTCCTCCCAAATTAGGTAGCTAGGTAGATGTAGTATTTAGTTAAGTGACCTATTTGCCCCTAACTAGATCTATCTTTGTCAAGAAGAGCTTTGAGCACTTTTGATCTCCCTACAACATCATCTCCACCGTGTGCTCGATCTTGAGATAGAGGTGATTAAAATTTCATGCTTTTGCAAAATGGAAATATGTTTATGTGTGTGTGATTTATGGAAATTTTGTGTGTGGCATGAATTGACGCCAAATTGTGCTTTTGAGTTGCCTATGTTTTGCCGAAATATCGATTTATTTCCGTTTCGGCGAATTCCGGGCAAAATCTAGATCTATATATGTCCTATTTTTAAGAAAGGTCATGCCAAATTTTTGTATGACTTTAATGAATGCACGCATTTTTATAATCAATTTGTTTATTATTACCATGCAGAGTTGACGATGGTCAGTGGAACGATGGTGGACAGGTGGTTGCGGTCGGCGGTGCAGGACATGAAGGAAAATAACCTGACAGAGGTTTTATGTCCGCGTAAAAAATGCAAAGGAATAGTTTGGCTCGACCCCCATGACGATGGTCGTGTCGAAGCGCACCTGCTCATGACTGGTTTCATAGATGGCTATACTCGGTGGATAATTGAAGATGAGGATGACGATGTTGAGGATGCCGACGGGGCAGGCAATGATGACACAGGGCAAGACGAAGAGATGATCGATAATGGCGGCGGGGAAGAGGCCGGACATGGCAGCGGAGAAGGGGCCGGATATGGCGGCGGAGAGAACGACATGGACTCCACGCAGCAGAGTTCGTCGGTACTAAGTTCAATCGTGCGAGACCCTCATGTTCAAGCATTGCTTCGCAAGGAGACGAGTACTGAGAGAGCTGCTTCTAGAGAGGAGGCTAAGCTGGAGCAACTGGTGGTAGACTCGAACACTCCATTGTATGATGGTTGCAATCCTGAGGTGACCCGCTTGAGTTTCATGCTCCAACTCCTGAAGACGAAGGCTAAAAACAAATGGACCGACACTAGCCTCGATGAGCATCTCAAGTACCTAAAGGATGTTCTTCCCGTGGGTAATCTATGTCCTAGTAGTGTTGATGAGGCCAAGAAGATCGTGTGCCCTCTTGATCTGCCACACGTTAGATACCATGCATGCATCAACGATTGCACAATTTATCGGAAGGAGCACGCGGAAAAAACAAGTTGTCCGGTGTGCAATGCTTCTCGATACAAGAAGGCTGGGAAGAAATGTCCCCAGAAAGTGGTATGGTACTTACTGATCACTCCCCGTCTCCAAAGGTATTTTGTAGATCCCAAGGAAGCAAAGCTAATGCGCTGGCACGCGGAGAGGAAGAAGCCCGACGATGGAGATGATCCGAAGGTGAGACACGTCAAGGATGGAAGCCAGTGGAGAGCGTTGAACAGCTTCTATTGGTATTTTGGATGTGATGCAAGGAACATCGTGCTCGGCGCGTTTACCGATGGCATGAATCCGTTTGGCAATCAGAACACCAACCATAGTACATGGCCCGTGCTTGTATGGATGTACCACCTCCCCCTGGTTGTGCATGAAATCGAAGTACATTCACATGAGCATGCTTATTCAAGGGCCGAAACAACCAGGAAATAATATTAATTTGTATCTGGGGCTACTTCAACAGGAGTTAGACACGTTATGGAAAACACCGGCCAAGACATGGGACGCCAGCAAAGGCGAGTATTTCAACATGAGAGTCGCGCTGATCACGACAGTGCAGGACTATCTCGGTTACGGATATGTGGCAGGCCAGGTGTGCCATGGATATATTGCGGATGCACGCGGTGCATGGATGATACAATGCCTCAGTAGCTAACGTCAAGGAAAGATGGCGGGTCTGGGAAAATCGTGTACATGGGGCATCGAAGATGGCTCAAACAGGATGACCCGTGGAGAAACCGTGGAGATCTATTCAATGGTCACGCTGAGCATCGAGGACCTCCACGTAAGCGGAGCGGTGCCGAAATCGATGAGCTGTTGAAAAACTGGAAGGAGTGCCCCGCGTCGGGAAAGACGATGAGAAAGGCGCCGGAGCCGCTGCTGAAGGTATGGAAGACGAGGTATGTGTTCTGGGACTTGGAGTACTGGCACAAACTCGATACACCTCATTGCCTTGATCAAATGCATATCTGTAAGAATGTCCTTGAGAGCTTGCTCGCAACACTGATGAACATGCCGGATAAGAACAAGGATGGGCCGAAGGCAAAAAAAGACTTGCAAGATTTGAAAATCAGGGAAGATCTGCACATGCCGCCCCGTAAAATGTCAGACGAGACAGAGACGGAGACAGGTGCACGGGAGAAGAAGGGCAAGAAAATA
Organism: Triticum dicoccoides; assembly: GCF_002162155.2. Lineage (NCBI taxonomy): Eukaryota > Viridiplantae > Streptophyta > Magnoliopsida > Poales > Poaceae > Triticum > Triticum dicoccoides. Next base: position 752,883,645 of record NC_041382.1, read on the forward strand.
AAGAAAGAGAATTATTGCCCCCCTTCTTGCTTCACCTTAAGTCAGGCTGAGATCCATCAATTCTTTAAGTGCCTTACCGGAGTCAAAGTTAGTTCCGGTTACTGTGGCAAGATAAGCAGATATCTAGACACGGACAAGAAAAGGTTCAGCGGGATGAAGTCCCATGACTGTCATGTGATGATGACGCAGATACTACCTGTTGCCCTTAGAGGGATAATGGACAAGCACGTCCGTGACACGCTTATTGGTCTCTGCAACTTTTTTGACGTCATCTCTCGAAAGTCGATCAGTGTGAAGCAGCTCCGAAGGCTACAGGAAGAGATCGTTGTGATACTGAATGAGCTTGAAATGTACTTCCCGCCAGCGTTCTTTGACGTCATGGTGCATCTGTGTGTCCATATTGTGGATGACATAATAGACCTGGGGCCGTCATTCCTGCACAACATGATGCCGTTTGAGAGGATGAATGGGATCATCAAAGGATTCATTCGTAACATGTCCCGTCCGGATGGAAGCATCATCCAGGGCTATTTGACATAAGAGTGCATCTCTTTCTGTGAGAATTTTCTATATGGCGCAGACCAGCCGCCTGGTGTTAGTGTTGGTTTGCCCGTTAACAAGCACGATGGGAGGCTCGAAGGATAAGGTCACTGCAACGGTCGCAGGGAATTGCACGTGGCATACTCAGATCGACGCAACGACTTTGACAGAGGAAACTTGGCAGTGCTACAACATCTAGACGAGGTAGATCCTTTCGTGGCACTGCACAAAGAAATTATCACAAAGAAGTATCGTGACCGGGGGGTATGCAAGACAGACGCCGAAGTTACTAGAGAGCACAACTCCACTTTCCTGCATTGGTTCAAAGAGCATATTATTGCTAATCCCCCGGAGGAGGGCTCTAAGGATGGATTGCTCATATACGCCTTAGCACATGGCCCCTCGCCCAACCTCGTAACCTATCAGGCATATGATATCAATGGATACACGTTCTACACGGAGGCCAAAGATATGGACAGTGATGATCAGAACTCAGGGGTGACGATGGAATGCATGACCGGCAGCGACAACAACGCAACTGAACGATTTTATGGAAGGGTCGAGGAGATCTGGGAGCTTGACTACTCTGGACTGCACAACACGACGATGTTCCGTGTCAGATGGGCTAAGAATGTCGAAAGAGAAAACCGGATTTTCACTACCATGACTATACCCGACGCCAAGAGCGCTACCATGAACGCTATCGCAAAAAAACGAGCCATGGGTACACGCTAAGCACGTGACACAATGCTTCTTCATAACCGACCCATGCAATCCCAGTCGTGTTGTCGTGAGGAGAGGCAAAAGGAACATCATTAGAATGGATGGAGTCGCCAACAAGGAAGACTATGATCAGTACGGCAACCCAATGGGGAAGATGATGATGATGAAGAAGTATACGTCAAAAGAAGAATCAATACTATATTACCTAAGAAAAATCGTACTCCATGGAAAAGGCAAAGTCACAATGAGGGGCTCAATTATTCTTCGACGAACAAGAAGGGAAAGAAGCTGACTCAAAAACGAAAACGTCAGCGCTGAGGAATCGGTCAAATGATGTAATATATATATATATGTTCCTATTTTGTATACACACTTAGCCATTATTATGCATGGGTCCAATGATGTAATATATATGTTCCTATTTTGAATACATATTTAACCGTTAAATGATGCAATATATATCGCCTTCCCTTCATTCACTGCTCTCAGAAAAAAAGTGAGAAAAATAAAGGAAAAGAAAAAGGGAAACTGGTTATAGCAGTAGCGCTTTACTGAAAAAGAGCTATAGCTAGTCAAGGTAGCAGTAGCGGTTTCTGTATAAAACCGCTACAGCTAGTCAATAGTAGTAGCGCGTTTTGTCTAAACGCGCTACTGCTATGTCCACTTAACCCAAAATTCTCACTCTCCCTGCTTCATCCCGCCTCTTTTCCCCCAAATCCCCACTCTCTTCCCCCTGTCGCACCGCCGCGTCCGACCTGGCCCCGGCGCTCGCCCCCGGTGCCGGCGCTCGCCCCCGGCGCCGGCGCTCGCCGCCGACCCCGGCACGCTCGCCCCCGACCCGTCGGCCCTCGCCTCCCTCCTCTGCTTCCTCCCCTCCTAACCTCGGCCATCGTCGGGCCTGCCTCCTCGCCCCTGCACCCTCTGTAAACCACCCCCTCTCTCTCTCTCTGCTAGCTAGGGTTCTTCGGTTAATTTACTTAGATTTTAGTTATGTTAATTAGGTTATCTATTTAGTTATGAATTTAGATAGGTTTCAAAATTAGCTGAATTTATATGAAAATTTGAACTGGACATGTGATACGTAGATATGTCATGTTTTGGTAAATGATCTGAGTGGCCTATGTTACGCCGGAATGTTGATTCATTTCCGTTCCGGTGAATTTCAGGCGCTCGATATGTCCATTTTTTAGCAAAGGTCATGCCGAAATTTCCTGTGAATAAAGACATGATTTGTGCTACATAGTTGGCATATCGAGTGCTGGCACATAGATTTCTTTTTTATGTCATTTCTCATTTATTCATACTTTTAGAAATAAATGAGGACACTTAATCATAGGAAACATGTCGAACAACGAAGAAACTGGGCCTTCTGACCAAGATGCATACGAGATGGATTATAAGGGTGAACAAGACTACCTTGACTTTTTGACTGCCAAGCAAGGTTTGCAGGTCCGCCTCGATGATGGTACTGACACCGACATCGACACCGACGGCGCCGGCACCGATGGCGGCGCCGAGACCGGTGGGGAAGGTACCGGCGGGGAATATACCGACGGGGAAGGTACCGACGCCGATGCCGCTACTGAAAAGAGGAAGCATAAGAAGCAGAGGATATGAAAACCTAACAAACTAGGGATTGGAAGACTTGTGATCACAAAGATGGCACCTAGCAAGTTTGAGCCGTTAGAGCCGGAAGAACCTCGCAAGTGCTACGGGAACCAAGTAGGATGCATCCTACGGGAATCCGCGAGCATCAACGACGATGACTTAAGGAGTAAAGAACATTTGACCCAGTTGCTCCTAACAAAGTTGCACAAGAGATTCAAGTTCCCCGACCGGGATGATAAAATAGAACAACCGTGGGATGATCCGAAGATGAAAAAGATTAACAATCACGCCATGGGCATGTTCAGCAATGATTTGGCCTCCTGGAAAGGGAGGGTGAAACGAGCTATTGAGGCTGAGGAACCCCTGTCCAAGATTTTGGAGGAAAATCCGACACTTACGGAAGAGGAGTTCGAAAAGTTCAAGGACACTTGCGCTACCGAGGACTCCAAGGCTAAGGCTGTGAAATTCAAGAGCCTTCAGCAAAGGAACACGGGGAAGCATCGCCTCAGAAGCCGTGGCTACCTCGGTAAAAGGCCCATATGGGGTAAGGAGGACACGGAACGTGAAGCCGCGGGTCTCCCAGACCCCTTCGCGAAGTTCACCAACCCCTTGGAGCGTGACTTCCAGGGCCGGCTACAAGTGGGACACGGAGAAAAAGGTTTTTTACACAGACCAGATCACGAGGAAATTGATTAGACTACTGGAGAAGCAACACCAGCTTGCAGCCATAAAGGCTTCAAAAGAAGACAAGAAGGAGAAGCTAGTTACTTGAGGTTCACGCTAGCGCGAGAGAGGACTTGTAACCGCCACCTCATGTACTGCATAGTTCCGCTCTCACTCATAGTGATAGCTCTTCTCGCGTATACCTTTGTTTAGATGGATGACTTTGTAGTTGCAAGTATTCGAGACTTGCATGTATCGCTATTTTCGAGATGATGACAAGATACCACTTTGTGTTGGATGATGATTATGATGAGACTATTTGTATGTATATGCTATGATTACATTTATGGTCTCGCAGGCATTTGTATGTGTATCATGATGACATTTGTATGTGCTAAAGATTCTTCTATAAAGCCTGTTCAAATACAAAACAAATATGCCGATTTTTTCTACTAAAATTAGCAGTAGCGAGTGGAGAAAAGTTAGCAGCAGCGCGGTAGTAGCAGTAGCGCGCACAGGAGAAGCGCGCTATAGCTATTAGCAGTAGCAAGCTTCCATTAAGCGCGCTGCTGCTACACTTGTGTAGCAGTAGCGCTGGTGAGCACGAGCTACTGCTACGTGTTAGCTGTAGCGCCTTATTAGTAGCGCCGGTACCCGTGCTACTGATACACCTAAAACCCGCACTGCTGCTAGCCTTTTCCCTAGTAGTGAAACTCCCCTTCACCTAACCATACACTATGTTGTGGAGTAATTCTCAAAGCCCGCGCAGAATAAGGAGCGATGCATCTTGACAATGGTGTTTTTCTATATATGACAGTTTTGTTAACACATAATGTAGCATCAAGCTGATACAACACATGATGAGCCACACCCGGTGTTTGCAAACTAAGGTGCACACAGCCAAACCAAAAGACTAACATAGTAAAAAATGACAAATTGGCAAAATAAAGTCATATGGGACCGATGCTATGGCTATGTAAAGGAGGTAGTGGACTGATCCGGAGATTATGCGTTGCAACGGGAGAAACAAATGTTCCCACGTCTATAGCGACCCATCCATATTGTTATTTCTCATCTTCGGCACAGTCACTGATGGTGGCCATTTTATCCATCTATTCATGACGAATGTGTCCAATCTCAAGGTGATGAGTTACATCACACCACTTCAGCACACTGGTTCCTCGAGCCCCTCCCTACACCCCTTCCTACACCGACTTATAATTCCATGAACTTTTATTGATGGTGGGTGTCGCTCCTGCCTTATTTACACTTGATGCATGTATCGTCCTCACACTCCCCAAGTTTCACTAAGAAGCAAATATTGATTTGTCATGACGCAAGGGGAGAAACGTCCCGCCGCCGCCTACAACAACGGCGGTGGGGGGGGAGGCGATGAAGGGGAGGGAAGGGGCGGAAGCTAGAGCGGGCGATACGAGCTTTCGATCAACTCGGATACGCATCCTAAGCTATTCTAGCCGGGCAAAAAATAAAATTACACTTAAGTTGATGCTAACGAAATGAGTACATGGAATGTTTTATTCCTGTGCATATATGAACGTGGCGTTTTTATATTTTTTTGGCAGTGGTAGGTGTTTCTGACACGAACACATTTACTTTCGGCACTAGAAAATGAACCCATTTGTTTTCACCACGCAATCAATCTGAAGCAAAAAAAAGAGAGGAAAGAGACACGACAACGGTACGCAGGGGAAAACTCCCGTTCCACCGCCGCCCCCGCTCCGGATCCAGCCTCACTTATTACCTTCCATATCCGCAGCCACGCCACGCGCACCTCGACAAGGACAAGTCTCCGCCCGCTGCAATATATGAAGGTGACGATGGGTATCCGAGTTGGTGGACCAATATTCGGGGCTAGAGCTTGACATTCCTGGAGGTGACGATGAGCACACACTAGGAGAGGCCAACCATCGTATCATCCTATGGAGAAAGGATTGCATCATCTTTCGAAGGCCACCGACACCGCGTCATCCGACTCCTCGTCGCAGTCTGCCACCGAGTCAGCAGACTCCCGCTCCTCCAAGTCTAGTAATGCGTCAGGCCACTCCTCCTCCAAGTCCGGCAAAGCGTTAGGCCACTCCTCCTCCAAGTCCGGCACAGCTTCAGGCCACTCCTCCTCCAAGTCCGGCACAACTTCAGGCCACTCCTCCTCCTCCAACTCAGCCACGTCAGCTATCTTCGCCGCCTCAGCAATCACGGAAGAGAGCCGCCTCAGCTATGGTGCGTAGCCGTACAAGTCGAGGTAGTACTGCAGGTACAGGCGGAGGCAAGCGATTTCAATATGGTCCAAGCCTCGCGCCTCTTCCGCAGAGGCCTTATGACAAGTCCTTGGAGGAAAACGTAGCCATATCGAAGGCCAAGGTGGAAGCCCATTTTGCATCGAAACCGCCACCGCCGCCAAGGGAGAAAGTGCTTGTGGAAAAGATTGACCACTTCATTCATATGGCTAGACCACCAGCTCCCAAGCCTGTTGACACAGACTATGAGCGCCATCTCAGGAAGTTAAATCGAGCACGTCTATAGAAAGAGGTGAACTCGAGGTCGAGCAAATCAGCTGGCAAAAGGAGCGGTAAAACCGTTCCCCAGCTGGGAGAACAGGCGGCGCAATCAATCCCCCCGCTTGTTGTGCCAACAACACATGAGAGTAGGCGCGCCCAATATTATTGTGGGCAAACCGTTAACGTTCCCGGGGTGGGCAATGTGGTAATAACCGAGGAGCATATTGCGCAGGCTGAATCGATCGGGATCACTGTTGGACAACTCCTCGATATCGAGCCCATGTCTCCGACTAGAGAGGAGGAAATAAAATGGAAATATGCTTGGGGCCAACCTTTGGTCGAGCCAGAGGAGGTCAATAAGCTCCCAACGAGAATGTATGAATTGCATCAATGGTACATGGACATTACCAAGATTTCCAATCGAGAGTCCCTCATGGTGAATGTCAACAAGGAGCATTACTACCATGAGAAAGCTGTGACCGTTGAGTATTCAGAACTATTTTAGCTATACAATAAAGACGCACTCGACAAATCTATCGTCAGTTGCTATTGTCTGTAAGTGATTTCTTTCTGTAATTTAAGTCTCAAGCTAGCTGTAGTGATCATTTTGATCAATCATTACCTGTAATTATCCTCACTATATTCTTTTCTGTGGTATTATGCAGGATGAAGATTTATGAAATGAAAAAAGGTGGACGCTATGGCATTGGGTTCGTTGACCCAAATACCATTAATGAATACACATGGAAAATAGATGCATATCACGAAAAAAGTGTAGAGGAAAGCATGCTACAGTTCTTCAAGGAACTCAAATACAATGAAGATATACTACTTCCTTACAACTTCCAGTGAGTCACATTATCTTGTATTACAAATTCTATTTTTCCCTACTAGCTATAGCTACATGTTTTTGCTTACATATGCCTGCTTAATTAAGACATGCAAACGTGTGTGCATGCAGATTTCACTGGATCTTGTTAATCATTAAAGTTGATGAAAGAATAGTTGAAGTACTAGACTCACTACTTAAGAAAACAAGTGACTACACCATCGTGAAGGGGATAGTCAACAGGTAATTTCAATCATTATTAACTATATCTCGTCCTATTTAATTAGTTCGTCATTTCCTGATAACAACTATTTAATAACCCATTTATTCATTTTCTTTGTCGGCGGGCAGGGCTTGGGCAAAGTTCATCAGGGTCACTCCAGGCCCATGGAAACAAAGTCTGAAATGGTATCGACCCAAGGTAAGTAATTAAGTAGTACTAGCTAGCTGCCATCTCTTTAATTATCATGCTTATTATTATCTGATCAGATTCCATTCTCGTAAAGGCCCTGAAGCAGGCGTCGGGGAATGATCTATGTGCATACTACGTTTGCGAGAACATTCGCACGATGGCGTCCGAAAGGAGCAAATCTCAAAGACAGGAGTGGGTACGATATCGATTGTCAGAACACTATTCACAATTTTTACACCATTATCGATATCTAGTCACACAACTAATACACATGCATATTTATCTCCTTCTTAACAGTTCAAAGAGGTGCGGGACAAGCTCCTAGCACCGGACCGCATAGAAGCAATTCAAGAGGAAATAGCGGGATTTTTGCTCGACCAGGTCATAGATCCCAAAGGAGAATACTATTACCCGCTACCGCCCCCATGAACCACTTCCAATTGTTATCGTGCTCCGAAGGCACCAATTAGCTATAGGCTAATGTCACTGGCTCCGAAGGCACCAATTAGGAGAAATTGTATATATATACATGTGTGTATATATGTGTGAATTAATTAATGGTGGTTGTGAGACATTCGATGATATATATATATTATGATCGGTTCTACTAGAAATTCTATTTATATATATATGCATAATGTGTACAATATGTAGTATCGTAAAATACCAGCAAACGAAAAATAATTAAATGGAAAACACAAAATTAAATGAAAAAGAAATCATAAACCCAAAACCTCCCAACATTTTAATACCGGTTGGTGACACCAACCAGTACTAAAGGGCTCCCTGCCCCCGAAGCTGGCTCGTGCCACGTGGTTGCCCTTTAGCACCGGTTCGTGCTGAACCGGTACTAAAGGGTGGGGGGCTTTAGTGCCTACATTTTAGCGCCGGTTACCAAACTGGCACTAAAGGGCCTTACGAACCGGTGCTATTTCCCGGTTCTGCACTAGTGGAGGCTTCTCTCCTGCAGATAAATTAGGATGATAGGCAGACCAGAAAAGCTTGACCACTTCTTTGCGTGGCCGATTTGGCATCCAATGCATCATAATCACATTTTCCATGTTTGTTTTCATATCAATGCATCGACTCATCAGAGCACCCTTTTCCCTGTTTGTTTTCCCTTCTTTTCCTTATCAATAATCATGTTTACCATGGTGTTCGACAATACTTCATTTCTATTGTTCTTTGTTCCCTTTTGAAGTTCACTGATTCAAATCTGATGTGACTTGTGTGTTAGTATACTAGCCATGGTGTGTTTTATTCAAGTAATTAACCTACAAATTTGCCTTGAGATGGTACATGTTTATATGGCACGATTGATTGCTGTTTGTGTATGGTTATTAAGATTGATTGATTGATTGTTTGATTGTTGTTTGTTGATTGATTGATTGATTGATGTTTGTTGTTTGTTGATTGATTGATTGATTGATTGTTGTTTGTTGATTGATTGATTGATGTTTTCTGTTTGTTGATTGATTGATTGCTTGTTGTTTGTTCATTGGTATCAAACTTTGGTATTTGTAGTTCCAGATCATAGGTAACAGACCTTGGACTATTCTTTTTTCTGAACTTTTTTGTGATTATGTCTTATGTGGATATCATATTCTCTTTTTGGTATTACTGTTGTCCAGTCCTTGGAATAATGCATTTCTAAGTATTTAAGGTACATGATATATCACATTTGCTCTGTATTGTGTTGCTAAGGACATTGATGGGTTGAGTTGGCATATAGCGCAGGTATATTTACATTCCTTACATTTTGTGATGCTGATGCCTGTAGTCCCAAAGCGTTTATTTAGCCAAATTTTGCTACTGGGACTGTTGTTTTTAGATATTGTCACCTATTATTTGCCTGGATGTTTTCATGATGATTCATTACTGTTGTTCCGATGATGTGCTTCTGGTGTTTTACTGAAGTCATGGATCACTCATTAACCTGGTATGTGTTTGGATGATAATCCCTCTCAAATTTAACTCGTTCCTATATTTTACACAAACATTTATCTCATGGTGGTAACCTTATGAATGCATAGCCCACATTTTAGCTAGTTATATAGTAATGCCATACTTGCTTGGATGATGTTCTGTATATGCAAGTGTGGTGAGCTCACATATTGTGTCGGTATCTACCTACGCAGCTGGGCTCTTTATGGATACGCAGAGGTACAATATTTACATCCATGGCAGAAGGTTCTTAACCCTGTACTCATCAAAGGTCCTTGGACTCAAGAGGTTTGGCACTGCACTCCTGACTTTGCTAAAAAAAAACCTTTTGCACATTTTATAGTTTTATTTATGATTATGATATTTTTTCCATAGGAAGATGACAAAATTATTGATCTTGTAAGCAAGTATGGACCAACAAAATGGTCTCATTGCAAGGACCTGTAGAAGGACCCTCCCACCTTAGCACAGGTGATTTCCCCTCTGCCCCGTTTGATTCCGTCTAGATCTTGCTCCGATTATATTGCGTCTGGATGAGCGTTGGCGTGGTCTGATTGTTAACTGTTCTTACTGGTCATGGGGGTTCGGTTGTCGATTATTTAGCTGTGCTCTCGCAGTGCTTTTAGGTTTGCTGGATTGATTGGTGGAGAATACTGCTTATGAACTGTACATGGACTACTAATATGAATGACTCATGTCAAGTGTGTGATGTATCTTCTGAGAAGGTCATTTAAAAAAAGCCCTTAGATTTTGTTCTGTTAGGTTATAAAGTATGCCAACCTTATTACAGTTTACAGGCAGTACCACATGGGCAGAACATGCACCACCATGTAGCACTATATGCTATCTTAACTGCCATAACCAAAAGAAATTAAAATCGCCAAGGACTTCATACACAAATATCTTGGGGGTCCTCAAACAACTAGTTTTCTGCTGCTTGCTATCTTGTCTATTTTTTCGACATTCATACATGAACATATTTCAGGTCTATTTCCACACTAAGGTGTTCTACCTAAACATTAACAACAACGACAACATTTTCCTTGACATTCTCAAGGAACAGTGGAGCCTGGCTTTGACCATATCAAAGGTAATGATCTGCATTCCTAGCTTGGTTGTTCCATTTTTGCTTAAAGCTTGTTGCTGATATAAGCCTGGTTCCTTTAGCAAGTTAATCTCACAAAAATTCTTCATTTACGTTTCTCTAACATTTACCCGTCTCTGTTAACAGGTCCTCCTATCAATCTGTTCGTTGCTGACGGACCCCAACCCCGATGATCCTCTGGTGCCTGAGATCTCTCACATGTACAAGCCTGATCGGTCCAAGTATGAGTCCACGGCACGCTCCTGGACACAGAAGTATGCCATGGGTGGATGTATAGGCAAGCAATGTCGAGAGAGGTATTCTTTTGATTGTTTTATTTTTATGGTTTCCTGAAATGCATTTCCCCCCTTAGTGGAAGACAGACGGTGGGATGTTTGCTAATTTCCATTTGTCTTAGTTCTTCTCACCTATATAGCTAAAGTGGAAGACGACAAACCAGGTGAATTATTGGAGTTGCCGGACGATAAAACATCGGTATTTTCTATGCTTTCAAATGGTCAGAGTTTGAATTTTGATCAGTTTGTCCTTGATAACTTTGATATAGACACATGAATAATTAGTTGTGTTGTTATGATCCTAAACTGATTTCTATGTATCTTTGACTCATATGATGCTTATTACATAACAGGTCATTTGAACCTTCATTTGTAAATATGACTGCTGGTGCTGCTGATGATGTAAGCTACTTTTCTTGCTTCAAGAATAATAAAAACATCATTTACATCACAGTCACATTTTAAAGATGCTCCTGTCATTTCAGGCTACCCATCGGCTTGGAACTGATGAGAGACAATCGCTGTTGCCAACTTAAAACATAGTATTTTTTAGGCATGACTGGCTTACCTCTCCTCCTCTCGCGTCTGGTGAGGCAATTCGTCCTTGGTTCGTGCCTCTCCTCCTCTCGCGTCTAGTGCGGAAATTCGTCCCCGATTCCCTCTCCTCTCGCCTCTGACTTTATATTGCTCGTTCCCGCTTGATTCGTCCATTTAGATTAGAAGAATTGCGTCTGATTTGTCATTTTGCTCGTTCTTGATTCATCTTTCTTGAAGTGTGTCTGATTCGACTGATTTTGCTCGTCCTAGATTCGCCCGTTTAGATAGAAAACCATGTCTAGTTTGATTTACTCGTCCTCCTCGTCACTTTAGAGTAGCTCGTGATATGATTTTGCTTGTCCTTGCTATCACCCTGATGCTCTTGTGTGTTCTTGGGGCCGTCTCGTCAGGGGTCTGTGTCCCTGCAATTCTGGGAGGAAGCGGGTGAGCGGTCGGTCGGTCTGGTTTGCAAACTAAAGTCTGTTTGAGAAACTTCTATTCCTGCGTTTCATGTTCACGGTGGAGCGATGGTTCCTGCGTTTACTTGTGGTGCGCTTCTGTTATCCGATGATCCTACGTTTCGTGTTCGTTTCGGGGTGATGGTTGCAGGAACGATCGGTTCTGGTTTCGGAAATTGGAGCAGTGTCAAATCGTTCCCTCTGTTCCATCTCCTGCGTTGTTCGTTGGTTATTTTCATATCTCAAACGCATGCGCTTGATACTCTGGTTGCCCTCTGTCAATTCTTGTGCTACCGACAGGCGTGTGTGCTCCCATCCTTGATGCAGAGAATCCTTTTCTTGCCTGTTACGGTTGTTCTGATGTTGTTCTTTTCAATTTATTTATTGTTATCATGCTTTGCTTATGTTCCTATATGGCACGATTGGTTGATTGTTGTTTGTTGTTTGATTGATTGCCTTGAGATGGATTGTTGTTTGTTGTTTGATTGATTGCCTTGAGATGGATTGTTGTTTGTTGTTTGATTGATTGCCTTGAGATGGATTGTTGTTTGTTGTTTGATTGATTGCCTTGAGAAGGTACAAACCATGTAGGCCAATTGATTGCTGTTTGTTGCCTTGAGATATTACATGTTTATATGGCATGATTGACTGTTGTTTGTTCATGGTTATTAGAATTGATTGATTGTTGTTTGTTGATTGGTAGTTCCTGATCATAGGTAACAGACCTGACGCTATTATTATGTTTTGAATTTTTTTGTGATTATTATGCCTTCACATTGCACTTCTCCCAGACCCATATCGACATGCCCACGCTGTCTGACGAGGATAAAGATGTAAGGAACTCCTCCCAAGAATCTCTCTTGCTCCTTGTATTAACTTGGCCACTAGACTTTACATCTTATTTATTTTTCGTGAAACTGGAGCTCCTTGCTGTAACCCATTATATTACTTTATGAGCATGCGCCACTTTCAGGTTATGAAAAAATGGGGTGCTCTAAACAAGACCGACTTCCTCTCTTTCTTATACAAGGCATGCAGAAGATGTGCGGCAAGTAAGTAACTCTATGTCGATATTTATAGTGTACTACTTCACAGTGCCATCTTTCCCGACAGATTGAATTTTTTTATATTGATATTTTGTTGAATATCACATGTTTGTTTGCACTTCATACTTTGGAAAATATTCCTAACGTTGATAGTAATTAACATGTATTTTTCTCTATTGAGTACTACTTTGTTCGTTCTTTAAGTGTTCTTGTTTCAGAAGTCTGCTCTGCACAAGTGCAACATGGTTGGAAACCTTGGTGTTGAGACTCTCTGTGGGTTGTATCCAGTTGAGTCTATTTCAACGGTAGGCAGAATTTGTGCTGAGGTGAACTTTCTTTTGGAGGTCTATATGTTCTCTTGATAAACACATGCCTGTTTGGGAGGGCATTTGTTGATAGGTTCCCTTTTGTAGTTCAAATCAGACTTCAATACTAATAAAATGTTACAGATAAATACTATTCTTCCGAACAGCCCCTAAATGTGTTCTCAACAAGTATATGCTTGGCACTCTAATGGAATCTAATGCAAATTCACTCCTTCCTGCCTTCTCTCTTTTCATAGTTGGTGATATATTTTCATGAATTGTTTCACAGGCTGAGAAGGTCTTCAACCAGGATTTCTACTTCAAGCGAACCATGAGATACATGGGAGAACCCATGATCCACTTGGAGTCTATTGCTTCCTCTCCGGTGCGTATTTTGTTTCTTTTCATTTTCCAACCTTTTGTTAGTGTCTACATACAAATGGAATAAACACTAGACTGCGGTTCACTTTCAAACTGTTGGCAAGTCATCATAAGCTTGGTTAATCAGTACATTATTTCGAACTTGACTGGTGGTAGGCTGGCGTGTTTATTCTGTATAATATAAATGCAATACGTGAGCTTATAAGCTTGTGTGCACCAGTGAGGCTGATATTTGGAGGTTTCATCTTGCATCAACCTTGAATTATTTGGTAGCTAGAATTCCTTGATTTGGACCCAACAATTAAGAAGCTTGGTTTGCCTCGTGATTTGTACTGACATTGTTTCGTTGCCCTGCAGGCTGAATCTACTAGCACTAGAAATGAATCAGTGTTGAAGGTTTCTCTTGACCACGGCAAAACATCCGGTGTGATCAAGTCGCATGGTTTACCTTAGCCAGAATTTCTATAAGAATGTTGCTGATGTTACATTCCTTGCTTTCTCTAGTAAGTGGAGCAAGAATACATTAACATTTCTTTTATGTCGATATGCGTACACTCATAATATTTGAATTACAAACCAAAATTTACATAAATAAGCATGTGCCTCTGTGCCTACAAACTTGTGGGTATTGATGAAGATAATCACTTAATCAGCCTCTAACTAGCTTCCTATTTTCAGGAACGAAGATCTAGATCACCCTCGCCCCTCTAGAGAAATCAGTTTACTCATTCAAGTTCTGGAAATTCTTTATAGCTTTTTGAGTTTACTTCAGTCTTGCATGTATTAGCTTTCTGTTTGTGCCCCTATCTATGTATGTTTCTTGTGTGCAAGTGCTCCATTCTGTGTGTGCGTGACTGTGTGTGGCTTGACTGTGTGTGTGACTGTGTGTGGCTTGATTGTGTGTGTGTGTGTGTGCTTGACTCTCTGTTTGTGTGACTCTGTGTGTGCTTGACTTTGTGTGTGTGTGAATGTTGCATTTGCTTGATGGTGTGGCCTGTATGCTTGAATGATGATTGGTGTGGTTTAACACTGCCTTTGCCGGTCCCAAGCCTAGATGTAAAAATGTGGAGGGAGCTGCATTTACCTCCTTTGTATTTTATATATACACCTTCTGAATTTTGTGGCTAATGGCCTTCTAGTTTACCTAGATGGTTAGCTTGTTAATTAGTTTTGTGCATGCAAGACTTGAAATCTAGTTGATGTAGTGTTTAGTTTCTGTGATAAATGGTTTTGTTGTGCACCTTTTTAAAGATGTGGCCCGTTTCCCCCTCTATTTTCCTCTTTTGGATGTTAACTAGTATTTGCTGTATTTCTAAATTGATTATTTGTTGTAAGATATGGTTAGCATATATAGTTCAGAGATAAATGTCTTTGTTTGCAGCAGTGGATTTTATTCATTCCAATGGTGATTTTACTACTGGTTTTTGTGTGCTGGAACTCTTGCGGAAGTTCCAATGTATATCTATTTCAGTATCATTTTTTACTATAACATCACTGAAGCCAGTGGTATGTTTTGTTTGAGATGAGTGATGTGATTACATTGTACCAGATAGGTGACTGCAGTAGCCCTGCAAAAACAATTATCTAGTTACTTTAACATGACTTTTGAACAATCAGGTAGTTCATAGTATGCAGTTTTACTTATATTCAGGAATGGAGCTTCTTCACTTCCTACATGCAGCAGGTTGTCCATGTTGTGTGTTTCAATTCTTTTTTTCAAAACGGAGTGTTTCAATTCTTTGATTCACCTGTATTTTCATTCAGCAGGTTGTCCATGTTGTGTGTTCCATATGGATTAGACGCCGTCGACTACTTTGTCTTTGATGCCGTGCCTCCTCGTTGAATCTTTAGTACTTCTTCTGTGTGTTCAATTTTTAATCCCCATTACTCGTGATGCTCTTTGTTTCTGTGTAATTTGGACCTCTGGTTGTGCTCTACTAAGCGGCGTCTCTGCTCGTGTGGACACACATGATTTGAACCGCGATTTTGAGCTGTAATTCTGCTAGTGAGGCAAGCATGATTTCAGCGGTGTTTCCATGAGATTTTGAACCATGTCTGTGTTATGATCTTGTGAAAATGTTGCGTGAATATTTATTGCCAATCGTGTGTCGTGCCAATGCTGCCTTTGGTTGATTGTGTGGCTTGTTGCTTAGCTGAATGATTGGTTGTAGTGTTTGCTAATTTTTTTTTGTGTTTTGTAGTTTTGTAGTGTTAACACTGGCTTTGCTGGTCCCAAGCCCGGATGAGAAAATATGGAGGGGACTGCAGTTAGCTAATCTGTTTAGAACTTTCACGATCTCCAAATATATTTCAATGAGTAGTAAGTAATGAAGTGAGTAGAAGTTGTACAGACTGTCCTAGTAGAATATGTTTTACTTGCGTTCCCAAAGGAAAGTGAGTGTATAAAAGTCTTGCATGAAAGGCCTCCTCTACCATAATTCTCTAAGACGCAGTTCAATTGTTGTGGGTAACTGCTTCCCTAGAAAATGTTGTGGTATTGCTGGACAAGAGATACACAGTAGGGTAAAGTGTAGCAGATCAAGCAAGTTGGGAGCCGCTTTAGGTTTGGAGCATGTTATTGTCGTCAAGGTGTATGCACTCTTCGGGTGCAAAAGCATACATATGCATTGCCATGTCAAGAACAATCAAATGAAAAACAGAGTCTTAGTCGAGTTTTTTGATCTCGACAGGTTGTTGCCAATGCAAGAAAATTAAACACTCTCAGGCCGGATTTGATTTTTTCACTCTTACAATTGATTCAGACTGCAAAAAGGGTATAAGAAGAATTGGTCTTGCCTAAAAAAATTGACCACACCAACCAGACAAAAGTGAAAACAAAACAAGAGTGTCTCAGCTCTAGACATTAAAGAAGTCCTGAATTTGTACATGTTGGCTCTAACATATGAGATGGTACAATGAAGTAAAAGATTTGAATGCCATTATGGCTGTATAGTGAACTTTAGCGTTATAGTAAAAACTTTTCATTCAAATGAATTTGAAGGCTTTTATCAGCATGGAAACAACAGAAACAAATGAAAATAGAAAATACTATAAATTCATAAAGAAAATAGATATTCTGCATGCATCAAAATAAGAAATTGAAAATTCCAAAGGTAAGGAAGTTCAGATATCCTTACTTTTTTGGCCTTCACATCCAGAGTTGGTGACCCTGTGGTTGTCTTGGTCGAATATGTGTCCCCTGTTTCCATTACAGAATTAGCACCACTTATTTTGCAAAATTTGCAAAGCACGGATAAAACACCATGTTCTGCAATGCACAGTCCATGTAACACTATGGGGCACTCCAGTCATATGAGCATCTTTAAAAGAGCATGTAGAAGGGAATAACTATTAGATTCTTACATGAATTATGTATATGTACAACATAATAGCAACCATAGAAGGTGAGAGAAAATCGAACCATTTAAGCTCTTCAACACAAGTTCCTTTTTCGAGAGGACCAACATCATAATTCGGAAGAATTGCTGAAACTTTTCCATGGACCGCCTGATGAGAGGCCTGTATAATTTATTTTTACTAGCAAAATGGCTTGTGCATTGCAACGGGGGTAAAAACATAACCTCCAATTGTCATGACCATACTTTGTTGCATCCCTGAGATACATTATCACTCTCATTTTCGTGAAATCTTGAACAATTTTTAAAAATCATGAACAATTTTTTAGAACTCGTGAACTTATCTGAAATTGTGAACAATTTTCAAATTCGTGAACATTTTTACAGATTTTCGAAAAATTTCTAAAATCATGAAAAAATTGAATTCATGAACATTCTATACTATTTGCAAACATTAAAAAACAATTGTGAATATTTTTAAAAACATTTTTCTTGAATAGGTGAACATTTCTAGAATTGATGAATAGTTTTTCTTTGAAATTGGTGGAACAATGTTTTAAATTCATGAACATTTTTTGATTTAACGGACATTTTTTGAAATGCATGATCATTTTTTGAATCCGCGAACATTTTCTGAATCAATAACCTATTTTTGTAAGTCACGAACAATTTTTGAATTTTTAGCATATTTTTCAATTCATGGCCATTTTTTGAATTGGCGAAAGTTTGTTCAATTTTGCTAACAATTTTTAATACATGAAATTTTTGTAAACAAATCAAGAACATTTTTTGATTTTGTAAACATTATTTTCAAAATTGTGATTTTCTTAATATGCTAATATTTTTGAAAATCGCAAACATTTTTTGAATTCACAAACAGTTATGAATTATTAAACATTTTATTTCATAATTCACATTTTTTTGAACTTTTTTGAAGTCACAAATTATTTAATGTAGAAAAAACAAAGACAGAAAAGGAAAACTAAAAATTAAAAAACGAAATTAAAAAACAGGCTGCCCAGACATGGGCCGGCCCAAACAGGTGCATTGTGTCTTCTCCCAGCATGCAGAGTGCAATATAGAAGATTCTAATGCATGGGCTGGTCCTGGCAGAGATTGCCCTGTGTGAAATGTTTTTTTATTAGTTATAGGTGGCATTGGTGGGTAATACTTTGCAACTTTGAGGGCAATTTTGATGATGTACCGCCAGAAGCAATAGCCCACTTATTATTAGGTATAGATATATAAGCCCAGTAACAGAGGTAATTAAGTCCCATTTTGTTTTGTTTTACTTGATAAGTATCCAACCCAACTCAACTATCTATTAGTTTATTCCATAATCCAAAAAGGCCATATATATAGGCACATCAAACTACCACTACACATCTCAAATGTTAAAACGGATACATACTGAATCATTTCTACCCTTACCTTAATGAAATATTCAGGCTTTGTAATCAGAAGAGAACAGAGCCTTTTTTTGGCAAATGGCCAGGGTTTGCCTCGTGAGTTCTTGAAATCAAAATTTTAATATATTAATGTATTAAGATCAATAGAATGAAGGAAACAGACATCCAAGACATTATAGTTGCAATCTAATGAAAATGTGATACCTCTGAATGAGTTCGAATATATGGATCTGGAGCTTCACCTTCCGCTGCTTTGCTGCATTGGTATATTCACCAATTTGCAATCCACACCCCTCCCTTACCAAGAAGAATATAGAATCATCACTACAAGTCTTGATCGTATCAAACCCATTGAGTTTACGGAATCGCCTTTGACCTTCAAGGAGAAGAATAGCTGTAGGGACAATCTTCCCATGCTCAATGTAATTCCTGAGCTCATCGACAACATTATCCGTGTGAGCTGCAAGCTATTTACTAATGCAATCAAAGTAGTAACCGGTGTAAGGAGGGATTTGATACAAACCATCTCAGGTAGGCAAAGAAAAATGTAGCCAAAGGAAGGCCACTTGATACTCCATCACACTGTATTCAAGAAATGATATTGTGGAAAAAAATTAATTAGTAACAATGCGCTGGTAACCATGCGTAAACAAAACAGTGTAGACAATTCAAATAGACTGTTCCATAGGAGATTTATAAGTAAAAAAAAGAATTATATATTTGTATTTGTTCATAATAGTAACCTGAACTATAGCAAGCAATACAAAGAACCATCTTTAATATGACAACACAATGATATTGCTAAGTAACTATTGAGGGAGTCCTGGATTAAGGGGTCCTCGGGCGTCCGGGCTATGTAACATGGGCCGGACTGATGGGATGTGAAGATACAAGACCGAAGACTCTCTCCCGTGTCCGGATGGGACTCTCCTTGGCATGGAAGGCAAGATTTGAAGATTCCTTTCTCTATAACCGACTTTGTACAACCCTAGTCCCCTCCGGTGTCTATATAAACCGGAGGGCTTGGTCCGTAGAGGCGATCATAATCATAATCATACAGGCTAGACTTCTAGGGTTTTAGCCAGTACGATCTCGTGGTAGATCCACTCTTGTAATACTCATATTCATCAATATCAAAAGCAGGAAGTAGGGTATTACCTCCACAGAGAGGGCCCGAACCTGGGTAAAACAGCGTGTCCACTGTCTCCTGTTACCATCAACCTTAGACGCACAGTTCGGGACCCCCTACCCGAGATCTGCCGATTTTGACACCGACATTGGTGCTTTCATCGAGAGTTCCGTTCCGTCGTCGTCAAGAGGTCCGATGGCTCCGTCAATCATCTACAACAACGCTGTCCAGGGGGAAATTTTTCTCCCTGGCCAGATCTTCGTGTTCGGCGGCTTTGCACTGCGGGCCAACTCGCTTGGCCATCTAGAGCAGATCGATAGCTACGCCCCAGGTCACCAGATTAGCTTTGGAAACCTGGACTATGTCACTGACGTCTGGGAGACTTGATCTTCCAAGGATTCGCGACTCCGACTCCCGCTCTGGCCTTAGATCCGGAACACGTTGCCATGTCCGAAGACGGACTTCACGGGCCCGCCGGAGTGTCTGCGGCCACCAAACTTAGTACGGGAGAGTCCGTTGAAGTGGCATCGCTAGCAACCATCCCGAAGCCAGACCCCTCTCTGGGTGCTGGCTCCGAACCCTCGGAGTCAGCTCTGTGTGAGTCCGGCCGGGAGGTATTCCCTCCGCCGTACTCCATGGATTTTTCTCTCTCCGAACAAACGTCGCCTTTAAGCAAGGCTCTGGACTTAATGTGATCCCTTGTCATTACAGAGGAGCAACGTCTGTACTATGCCCAGCCCGGACTAGGGGCTGAGAGCAGGGAATTTTTTCTCCCACCCACCACCCACCTTATAGCCACTATCGAGGATTTAACCGACATGCTCGATTACGACTCCAAAGACATTGACGGTGTGGACGACGACGCCGGAGAGGAGCAGGCCCAAGGCCCACCGCATACTGGATGCCAGGCGGCCACCTCCACGTACGACATATATATGGTGGATACATCCAAAGATGAGGGTGAGGACGTCGGTAAGGATCCGTTTAAGGACAATAACGCTGATAAGCCACCGAAGCGGCGGTATCAGCGGCACCGTTCAAAATCATGTCGTGACAAAGAAAGCAATATCGGCACCGGAGAAAATAATACTCCGGAGAATGCCGAAGACCCAAACGCCCCCATCGAACCAGCTTCAGAACAGGAAGGTAGGGAGGAAGGGCAGAGTAACCCTGACGAGCCAGTTGGGAACGACGACTCGGAGGGCAGCAACTATATGCCACCCTCCGAAGATGAAATAAGTCTAGGCAACAAAGACTTCATCGCGCCAGAAGAACCCCTCGAGCAAGAACGCTTTAAGCAACAGCTCATCGCAACAGCGAGGAGCCTGAAAAGGAAACGACAACGGCTTCAAGCCGAGCAGGATATGCTCAACGACAGATGGACTCAGGTCCTAGCAGCCGAAGAATACGGCCTCGAGCGCCCGATCAAAAGTTACCCGAAGCGCAAATTGTTTCCTCAATTGAACGGCGAGGCGCTGGAGCCTACACCATCAGCGCGAAAAACGGCTGATCGACCACAACGTGGCCGGGACAAAGTGGCAACTCAAGCCGAACACCAGCCCGCATGACCTCACCGTAAAGGCAGAGATAAAACTACTCGGGGACATACATACGACCTACGGCAAGACCTGGACATTAGAGCATGTCAGATCAGATCGATCTACGGATCGCGGGGGCGTGTGCCGACGCATGACGACGACAATGCCAGACGCGACAAACATAACCACGCCCGAGCCGAAAACCGCAGATGAACTCCATTCAAGCTACGTCACGACTTAGCCCAATATAGAGGTGTCGCACACCCCCTTTGCTTCACCGATGAAGTAATGGAACATGAATTCCCAGAAGGGTTTAAACCCATGAATATCGAATCATACGATGGAACAACAGATCCCGTGGTATGGATTGAGGATTTTCTTCTCCATATCGACATGGCCCGCGGTGATGATCTCCACGCCATCAAATACCTCCCACTAAAACTAAAGGGACCAGCGCAGCACTGGCTGAACAGCCTTCTAGAGAACTCCATTGGCAGCTGGGAGGACCTGGAAGACGCCTTCCGCGATAACTTCCATGGTACATATGTCCGGCCACCAGATGCCAATGACTTAAGTCACATCATCCAGCAGCCCGGAGAGTCAGCCAGGAAGCTCTGGACTAGGTTCTTAATTAAAAAGAACCAAATTGTCGATTGTCCAGACGCCTAAGCCCTCGCGGCCTTCAAACACAGCGTCCGGGATGACTGGCTCGCCCGCCACCTCGGTCAAGAAAAACCAAAATCCATGGCAGCCCTTACCGCTCTGATGCCCCACTTTTGTGCGGGAGAAGACAGCTGGCTCGCTCGTAGAAGCAACAGCGCCAGCGATCCAGGCACTTCCAAAGTCCGAGACGGCAACGGCAAGCCACGACACAAATAAACACAAGCGTCGCAATAATAATGAAGGAACGCAAGACATGGCGGTCAACGCCGGATTTAGCGGCTCCACACCCGGTCAACGGAAAAAGCCATTCAAGGCAAACAGAGACGGACCATCCAAGTTAGACAAGATACTGGATCGGCCCTGCCAGATTCATGGCACCCCCGATAAACCAGCCAATCATACCAACAGAAGTTGTTGGGTCTTCAAACAAGCCGGCAAGCTTAATGCCGAACTCAAGGGGAGGGGGCCGCCCAGTGACAGCGATGATGAAGAGGCTCGCCAACCAAACACCGGTGGTCAGAAGCAATTTCCCCCCGAAGTAAAAACAGTGAACATGGTATACGTGACGCACACCCCCATAGAGGAGCGCAAGCACGCACTACGGGATGCCTACGCCATAGAGCTGGTCCCCCCAAAATTTAATCAATGGGCGGACTGCCCGATCACTTTTGATTGCAAGGACCACCCAGTCCGTATCCGTCACGCAGGTTCAGTAGCTCTGGTCCTCGACCCAATTATCGATGGGTTCCATCTTACGAAAGTCCTTATGGATGGCGACAGTAGCCTTAATATCCTTTACCACGACACTATCTGCAAAATGGGCATTGATCCTTCAAGAATCAAGCCCACCACAACTACCCTCAAGGGGGCAGTAGCCAGCGTAGAAACTCACTGCACGAGCTCCATCAGATTGGAAGTTGTTTTCGGTTCGCCGAACAACTTCCGAAGCGAGGGCCTGACCTTCGATATTGTCCCGTTCCGCAGTAGCTATCATGCACTTTTGGGGCATACCGCTTTTGCTCGTTTTAATGCGGCCCCAGACTACGCCCATGCAAAACTTAAGATGCCCAGTCCACGTGGGCTCATAACAATAAATGGAAATACGGAACGCTCCCTCCGTATAGAGGATCATACTACGGATACTACAGCCAAAGTACAAAGCAACCTTATCAAGCCGCGTATCTCATCAGCCATTAAGCCGTCGGTCTCTATTAAACAGGACCGATCACTCTCAGAGCTGGACTAGCAGTTTGGCCTCCGTCGTTCGCCTCATATACCTGCGAAGTTTGTACCGCGCATACATAATTATGCACTTAAAATACCCTAGTCATCGCCGGAGGCACAATATGGATAGGCCTACAAGCACTCCCATAGCCTCTCTTCTAACTATTTTTTATCTTTTACCACAGGAGGCTCAAAGGCTGGTCATCTCACAGACTCTTTTGGAGTTTGGCTTCATATACTTACTCAAAGGCTATTCCTGTTAAGGAATCCTTTCACCGATGCAAGGTGGCGCAGACGTGCGACAGGAGGTCCAAATAATTTTTTTTGACAACACTCTCTATTTCGAGCCTGTAAAGTGCCTTCTCCCTCGGCCTTCGACCCCCGACATGTCAAATAGCCTGGGTTGTGGCATTATTATCTGTAAGATGGCAATTGACATATCAATCAGGTTCAAGTGAACATAATCCGTATTCAGTATTCACTTTTCCTAAAGAACGGAATTTTGCTTCTTCGGTTGTTTCACACACGCGCCTCGGCACAAATTGCCAAGGGCTCAATATGGGAACAAATGAGTTGCCGAGAAGTCCGAACAGCTTTATAGCACACTTCAGCGTCACGACTTTGGCCTTATATGCATCAGCTATGAATCATGTCTTTGGTCAATAGTTGGGTGGCCCGGCTCCTGTGCTTACTACCTTATGTTCCGCTCTATCGACTAGGGTAGTAAAGGAAGAACTACTGCAATTGTGTCCTGGTTTATCCAGATGAGCACCTCAATAGAGAAAGCCAAAAACTGACTGTCATGATGCGGCGAGAGCTGGTCAACCACTCAATGACTTATCAGAATCTTTCACGATTCCCTCTGTATTACACGAAGGACCGCTCTTAAGGTCACCTATGTAACGCACCGTATGGGGATAACCGCGTACATACCAGGGGCTATATCGTAGACCCACCGTCAAACTCCTATGGCTAAGTGAAAGTGTTAAAGCCCTATAGTCCGATTGCCTAGTTTGCCGCATTGACACCTCCTTCATAGACCAAGATGTTGGGTCAAGCGTGATCAAGTGCTTTTCCGAACACCCCCGTATTTTATGCGAGGGGCCCGAAGCCAAGGACTGGAAAACTTTCAGACTATACAAAAACAGCCACACAGGAGGAAACAAAACTTTTAGGCAAAAGTATAAAAACATAGCCTTGATATATCATAATATTGTTTTTACAATTTCGATACATTCACTCGAAGATCATATCCTTTGAGCACTGACCCTCTATCAAGCGGGCGCCCTCTAGGACATCTTCAAAATAATGCTCTGGCATGTGTTTGTCCTTGCCCTCGGGTGGACTTTTCGCTCCAATATCTGTGGCCTTCATCTTCGCCCAATACATCTTGACACGGGCAAAGGCCACCCGTGCACCTTCAATGCACGCTGATCGCTTCACGGCATCGATACGCGACACCACATCCACAAGTCGTTGCACCAAACCGAAATAACTATTCGGAACTGGCTCAGTCGGCCATAGCCGGACCATGACGTCCTTCATGGCAGATCCAGATATCTTGTGGAGCTCGGCCCACTGGGCCATCTGTTCGTTCAGTAACAACGGGCGCTTTGGCATGCTGAATTGTGACCAGAAAAGCTTTTCCGTTGCATACCCTTCTTGCGCTTGGTAAAACTGCGCCGCATTGGAGGCACTCTTCGGCAAGTCCAAGAATGCATCTGGAGAACTCCACATTTGATTAGGCGAGGCATACTTCGGATCACCGAATCTAGTCTGTAATAGGAAGGGCTTACCGGTTGCTATCTCCCCGGCTTGCCGGATCTCCTCCCGAGCCGCTCTAGACTCAGATCATGCTTCTCTCACCTCTCGTAAGGCCTTCTTGAGTTCGGCTACTTTGGACTTGTTCTCCTCCTCGAGTGCTTGGCATTTTCCAGTGGCATCCTTTAGATCTTGCTCTATGGAAGATATTCTCTCCTCGCACTGGCGCCGAGCAGCATGTCCAGCCTTTAACTCCTCAGCTGCCTTCTTGGCAGCCACATTACTCATCCTGGCTTGCTCCTTGGCTCGGGCAAGCTCTACCTGAAGGGTCTCAACCGCGGTAGCACTATCTGCAGTTGTGCATGTCTTAGTATATAATCCTCAGCTTCGTGCTCATGTTATTATACATACATATACTGGCCGCCCCAAAACATACCTTGCGCCTTGTTGAGCCGCCTGTTAATAAGTGTGATGTCATCCTGCACCACGTCAAGTTTCTGCTTCATACCTGCAACCTCTGTAGTGTGGGCAGTCACCATGGATGTCATAGCCTGTGTTCCAATTGGTTAGATTATTTCCCGGGCATGTCTTTTTCGATCCTCTGATTGGCTCCCTTTGGATGCCAACCAGAGTCTCAGGGGCTACTATCCATACACAGGTGCATTTTACGTATAGAGCACAATTGAAAATATTACATTACGTACCTCAAAGCCTCTTAGCAGGCCCGTGAAGGCTTCATTCAATCCGCTTTTCGCGGACAAAATCCTCTCAACCACCGTACCCATCAAGGTACGATGTTCCTCTGTGACAGACGCATGTCGCAACATGTCCATCAATGTATGTGGCGCCTCCGGATTCCCGGAGGCAGCTGTAGGAGTACGGACTCCCTTTGAAGGGATATGTTTATTCGACCATAGAGTCATTTCCGGCTGTAAACTGGATAGTCCGGGGCCTTTATTGTTGGTCCCCGTAGGGACCGCACACCCTGGACCCTGGGCGACCGAAGTTTCACCTTCGGGCGGTGTCTTCATTATCCCCCGCACCACTCATTGATTGGGAGAGATCCTCCGGGACGACACCTCGAAGTTGTCCGCCTTGTTGGGCGAGAAGGCCTGTGGAGGTGTCTTGCTTTCCATCATCTCCGGAAGAAGATCCCCCGAGGAGGAGGATTGTTGAGGAAGACTGCGTGCCAGGCTGCAAAGCATATATTCTAGATGTTACCCTTGTAACGCGAAAAGAACGGGATATGTTTAAAACACCCTTATTCACTTACCGTTCGGCTAAAGGCTCGTCCTTGCGAAGGAACTATGCGACAACATCGCCTTCCGAGCCTGAACCGCCTGACAGGGGAATCTTACCTCGCTTAGGAGCCTTTACCTCCCAACCTTCGGAGGCGGCGCTTTTCTTACCATGGGGAAAAAGGATGTCAGCTCCTCCTTTTCTTTTGTCTTCGGCAGAGGGAGCCCTAATCTCCCTGAACACAGTGTCTGGTGTACCTTCAGAATGGAGGCCACCTTTGGCCTTCCTGCTCTCCTCCTTGTCCTCTTTCACCGGCACCTAGTATGGTGCCGGGGCCGGCATTCTTGTTAGCACGGGATCAGCTGAGTCTTCGGGAAGAGGGGCCGAACACCTAATTCGCTCCTCCTTCTTTATCCAGCTCTAGAAGAAGATGGTTTTCTCAGTACATTATTATGGGATATTTAACTAAGCTGTGTACAGGAGTCGAGTGCTTACCGAGGTATCCGGATGGTCGTAGTCGAGGTCGATGTCCTCGGTTGTGTCCGGCCACTGTTTGCATGTCCCGGAAAATAACTTCCACATTCCTCTGTGCGTCGTGTCGAAGAAATGCTGAAGGGTCCGTGGTCCTTCCGGATTGAACTCCCACATGCGGAGAGGTTGTCGCTGGCATGGTAGGATCCACTAGACTAACATTACCTGGATTACATTGATGAGACCGGTGTCCTTCTCAAGGAGACTCCGGATCCGGCTTTGTAGAGTCCGCACTTCGTCAATTGATCCCTAGTCCAACCCCTTATTGATCCATGATGCGAGCTGTACTGGAGGGCTAGATCGGAACACAGGTGTAGCTGCCCACTTGATACCACGGGGTTCAGTGATGTAAAACCACTCCCGCTGCTATAAGTTGGAGGATTCCGTGAAAGAGCCTTTTGGCCAAGGGATATGGGTGAGTCTGCTCAACGTAGCACCACCGCACTCCGCTTGCTTCCCCTCGACTACCTTCGGCTTCACATTAAAGGTCTTGAGCCATAAGCCGAAGTGGGGGGGGGATGTGGAGAAAGGCCTCGCACGTGATGATGAATGCCGAGATGTGAAGGAAGGAGTCTGGAGCTAGATCGTGAAAATCTAGCCCGTAGTAGAACATGAGCCCTCAAACGAAGGGATGGAGAGCGAACCCTAGCCCCCGGAGGAAGTGGGATATGAATATGACCCTCTCGCCAGATCAGGGAGTAGGAATAACCTGCCCTTGAGCAGGAAGTCTGTGGGGAATTTCCACGGTCAGGTATCTTGCCGCTCGGAGCTTCGCAATATACTCCTCTGTAGCGGAGGAGGCCACCCACCGGCCTTGAAGGCTGGATCCGGACATAACTGAGAGGCTCGAAGCAATTAAACCCTAGGTACTGGAACTCAAGGTTGGGAAGGCTGAGGAAGAGGCTGGCGTAGAGAAGGATCTGTGCCCCTTTATAAAGGCGATGAATATCAAACGCCTCCTCATGGGCCTTAAAACTTCCCTATTCTCGAGGGATCATGCCGACGTGACGGTTGGATTACCCACGCCCATATTGATGAGAATCCCACAATAAGGGGACATGATCTCTGCTTTGACGAGACGTGCCAATGGAACCGCATCTCAAAACATGGAGCTGCAGGCAGAAAAAATGGTTCGAAATAATGGCCGGGTGGTGACGTGGCATAACGCTACAAAAAATTGTCAGCAGATTGGACTCGTGAAATATTATACTCTCTGCAGTTGTGTGTGGTACTTGTTTTGCAGAGCCGGACACGTTCTTTGTGTTCGAAAGATGTTTTGGTGTCAGGACCCCGATTCTAAGTCACACCAATCTAGCATGTAACACATCATATCACTTTGCGGCCTCACGCACGGTATTCCCACGGGTGCCACCTTACCTGGCCCGGGACCGTTTGCGCCTTTTGGCTCACGTATATGATAGTGCTGCTAGCATGCATATGACAGAGAACCCGGGCCGACATGACTAGTCGTGAACCCAAAGTGGCACTAACTTATGGGGACAGGCATACATGAAACAACATCGAACATGTCGGTCATTAGCGTGTGAATCCGGGCTATAGCAACTAGGCTAACAGGACTCCGGGAACCCGGGCTGTAGCAGGCTAGCAGGACTCCGTAAGTCACCGCGCGACATTTCCCCGAAGGGACAAACACATGAACGAAGTGAATCACATGCCAGCCAGTCTAAGTGTTCGGGAGCAGTAGTACTGGGCTAGCAGGACTCCGGTAAACCGGGCTGTAGCAGACTACCAAGGCTCAGTGGAAGCATCAGACTACATTTCCCCATAAGAGAGGCTACCAAGGATAAACAACTAGGTTGTCGGATCCCACACATACCAAGCATTTCAATCGTACACACAAATATGCTCGATATGTGAAAATACAACATGGCATCACAACAAGACTCTACGACTCAGAGTATTTATTCATTAGGCTCCGAGGAGCCAAATATTACAAACATGGGTCTCATGACCCAACATTCAGAGCATACAAGTCAAAGCACATGCGGAAGCTTAACATGTCTGAGTACAGACATCTACAAATGAAAAAGGCTAAGAAGCCTGACTATCTACCAGATCCTGCCGAGGGCACAAGATCATAGCTGAGGTATCAAGCTAAACGTCGAAGTCCACGCGGAACTACTAGCAAAACTGAAGTCTCTCTGCAAAACATAATGTAAGAAAACGCGAGTACAAATGTACCCAACAAGACTTACATCAGAACTATCTACATATGCATCATTATCAACAAAGGGATGGCGGAGTATGACTGCAGCAAGCCAGCTTTGACTCAGTGGCTATCCTAAACTATGACTGCAAGTAACTCTTTTGAGGTGGCGCACACGTGTCCACATATTCACCATTCAATACATCACTATGGATCCGCTCCCGTCTCCCTACGAGAACGCCATCCATAGCACTCACGCTTATATTGCGCATTTTAGAGTATCCACTTTCACTTGTCTATGAACTGTACAGGCAACCAAGTAGTCCTTTACCGCGGATGCGGCTATTCGAATAGATGATGTTAACCCTGCAGGGGTGTACTCCTTCATACACGCTCTCACCACTTACCGTCATTTACACAACATGTACTCGGCAACCTTCAAGTGGAAGCCCAACGAGGGTGTTGGCCACGGCCTACCTAAACACTCAAGTCTCTAGTCCAGCTTTATCGCCTATCTAGGTTCCATCCGCAGGGAGTCCGACCGAGGTTTCCACATACGGCCCCGAATGATGTGTACAGGATTCCTGAGACACCAAACGGGCGACTCGGTACACCGTGCCACGGTGTATCTACCGCATCATAGCCCACCCCTAGGGTCAGCGCTATGCACGGCCGCCAACACATATCCTATAAACACCAGAAACTAATTGCAACTCCTGGACAGAGGACTAGGGTGGTTAAGAAGCCGAGAGGGTCCATTGGTTTCGGGCCCAATGCATGTTAGTAGCATGGTTCTTAAATCACACATACAGATCTCGGTGCTTAAGGACAGTTCCAATGAAACAACCCACCATGTACTCCTACATGGCCTCTCATCGAAACCTTTACCAAATCATGTTCAACACACTTAGCTCACACACAGTAGGACATGTTCACAACTTTCCAATTCATCCCCGATGAATCAGACCTGACACAACTCTAAGCAATAATAGGCATGACAAACAAGCATGAATGAGTAGGCACATCAGGGCTCAAACAACTCCTACTCATGCTAGTGGGTTTCATCTATTTACTGTGGCAATGACAGGACATGCAGAGGAAAGGGGTTCAACTACCGCAACATGTAACAGTTGAATCGTTGTTGTCCTAATGCAGTAAAAGAGAGAAGGAGGGAGAGAGTGGGATTGTATCAGAATGAACAAGCGGGTTTTGCTTGCCTGGCACTTCTGAAGATGATATAGCTCTTCATCGGTGTCATCGAATTCATCGTCGGAACATACGTCTACCGAGGGGGAACAATCACCGGCAAACACAGAAAGACACAATCAATGCAATGCACAATATGATGCATGATCATGACATATAAATATGATGTGTTTGAGCTAATGCAACTAAAACCAGGGTGGTTTGAGCTTATTTGAATCAAAGATTCAAATACAAGCCTAAACTATGAACTCATATAAGTGCATTATCATGTTTCATCTAAACAGCAAGGTTAGGTTGCTCTAACATGCATGAAACCAGTATAGATGGATAGATTGGATTTTTTGATCATTTTTCATATATAATTTCTTTCATTTGGAGTTAAGGTTGACTTTATATGATTTTTAGAAGTTTATAACATTTTCTGAAATAAATAAACCATTTAGATTTATTTGAATTACAGAAAAGGGTTTACTACGTCAGCACTAGGTCACGCTGACCTCATCATGTCAACAGGCCCGGTCTAGGTCAAACCTGACCTGTGGGACCCGCGTGTCAGTGTCACTGCTACCTCTTGAGCACTGCATTGGATTTCCCTGAAGAGGAGAGGATGATGCAGCAAAGTAGCGTAAGTATTTCCCTCAGTTTTTGAGAACCAAGGTATCAATCGAGTAGGAGGCCACACACAAGTCCCTCGTACCTACACAAAAACAATAGCTAAACGCAACCAACGCGCTTAGGGGTTGTCAATCCCTTCACGGTCACTTACGAAAGTGAGATCTGATAGAGATGATAAATAATATTTTTGGTATTTTTGGTATAGAGATGCAAAGTAAAACGTAAAAGCAAAGTAAAAGCAAAGCAATAATAAAGTGATGGAGATTGATATGATGAGAAAGAGACCCGGGGGCCATAGGTTTCACTAGTGGCTTCTCTCAAGAGCATAAGTATTCTACGGTGGGTGAACAAATTACTGTTGAGCAATTGACAGAATTGAGCATAGTTATGAGAATATCTAGGTATGATTATGTATATAGGCATCACATCCGAGACAATTAGACCGAAGCGATTCTGCATCTACTACTATTACTCCGCTCATCGACCGCTATCCAGCATGCATCTACAGTATTAAGTTAAAAACAGAGTAACACCTTAAGCAAGATGACATGATGTAGATGGATAGTTTCATGCAATATGATAAAAAAACCATCTTGTTATCCTCGATGGCAACGATATAATACGTGCCTTGCTGCCCCTTCTGTCACTAGGAAAGGACACCGCAAGATCGAAGCCAAAGCTAAGCACTTGTCCCATGGCAAGAACAACCAATCTAGTAGGCCAAACCAAACTGATAATTCGAAGAGACTTGCAAAGATAACCAATCATACATAAAAGAATTCAGAGAAGATTCAAATATTATTCATAGATAGACTTGATCATAAACCCACAATTCATCGGTCTCAACAAACACACCACGAAAAGAAGATTACATCAAATAGATCTCCACGAGAGAGGGGGAGAACATTGTATTGAGATCCAAAAAGAGAGAAGAAGCCATCTAGCTACTAACTATGGACCCGTAGGTCTGAAGTAAACTACTCACACTTCATCGGAGAGGCTTGGATGATGATGTAGAAGCCCTCCGTGATCAATGCCCCCTCTGGCGGAGCTCCAGAATAGGCCTCAAGATGGGATCTCGTGGATACAGAAAGTTGCGGCGGTGGAATTAGGTTTTTGGCTCTGTATCTGATCATTTGGGGGTACGTGGATATATATAGGAGGAAGTGTTGGGGAACGTAGTAATTTCAAAAAAAATCCTACGCAGACGCAAGATCATGGTGATGCACAGCAACGAGAGGAGAGAGTGTTGTCTACGTACCCTCGTAGACCGGAAGCGGAAGCGTTATAACAATGCGGTTGATGTAGTCGTACGTCTTCACGGCCCGACTGATCAAGCACCGAAACTACGACACCTCTGAGTTTTTGCACACGTTCAGCTCGATGATGATCCCCGGACTCCGATCCAGCAAAGTGTTGGGGATGAGTTCCGTCAGCACGACGGCGTGGTGACGATCTTGATGTTCTACCGTCGCAGGGCTTCGCCTAAGCACCGCTACAATATTATCGAGGATTATGGTGGAGGGGGGAACCGCACACGGCTAAGAGATCAATGATCAATTGTTGTCTCTCTCGGGTGCCCCCTGCCCCCGTATATAAAGGAGTGGAGGAGGGGGCCGGCCAAGGAGGGTGGCGCGCCCAAGTGGGGTAGTCCAACTCCCACCGGGAGTAGGACTCCCCCTTTTCCTATTAGGAGTAGGAGATGGAAGGAAGAGGAAGGAGGAAGGAAGGAAAGGGGGGGCCCTCCCAATTCGGATTGGGCTTGGGGGGCGCGCCCCCTCCCTTGCTCCTTTCCCCTCCTTTCCACTAAGGCCGAATAAGGCCCATATACCTCCCGGGGGGTTCCGATAACCTCCCAGTGATCCGGTATTGTCCCAATCTCACCCGGAGCCTTTCCGGTGTCCAAATATAGTCGTCCAATATATCGATATTTATGTCTCGACCATTTCGAGACTCCTCGTCAAGTCTGTGATCACATCCGGGACTTGGAAAAACCTTCGGTACATCAAAATATATAAACTCATAATGAAACTGTCATTGTAACGTTAAGCGTGCGGACCCTACGGGTTCGAGAACAATGTATACATGACCGAGACACGTCTCCGGTCAATAACCAATAGCGGAACCTGGATGCTCATATTGGCTCCTACATATTCTACGAAGATCTTTATCGGTCAAACCGCATAACAACATACGTTGTTCCCTTTGTCATCGGTATGTTACTTGCCCGAGATTTGATCGTCAGTATCTCAATACCTAGTTCAATCTCGTTACTGGCAAGTCTCTTTACTCGTTCCATAATACATTATCTTGCAACTAACTTATTAGTTGCATTGCTTGCAAGGCTTAAGTGATGTGCATTACCGAGAGGGCCCAGAGATACCTCTCCGACAATCGGAGCAACAAATCCTCATCTCGAAATACACCAACCCAACATGTACCTTTGGAGACACCTATAGAGCACCTTTATAATCACCCAGTTACGTTGTGACGTTTGGTAGCACACAAAGTGTTCCTCCGGTAAACGGGAGCTGCATAATCTCATAGTCATAGGAACATGTATAAGTCATGAAGAAAGCAATAGCAACATACTAAACGATCGGGTGCTAAGCTAATGGAATGGGTCATGTCAATCACATCATTCTTCTAATGATGTGATCCCGTTAATCAAATGACAACTCATGTCTATGGTTAGGAAACATAACCATCTTCAATTAACGAGCTAGTCAAGTAGAGGCATACTAGTGACACTTTGTTTGTCTATGTATTCACACAAGTATTACGTTTCCGGTTAATACAATTCTAGCATGAATAATAAACATTTATCATGATATAAGGAAATAAATAATAACTTAATTATTGCCTCTAGGGCATATTTCCTTCAGTCTCCCACTTGCACTAGAGTCAATAATCTAGATTACACAGTAATGATTCTAACGCCCATGGAGCCTTGGTGCTGATCATGTTTTGCTCGTGGAAGAGGCTTAGTCAATGGGTCTGCTACATTCAGATCCGTATGTATCCTGCAAATCTCTATGTCTCCCACTTGGACTAGATCCCGGATGGAATTGAAGCGTCTCTTGATGTGCTTGGTTCTCTTGTGAAATCTGGATTCCTTTGCCAAGGCAATTGCACCAGTATTGTCACAAAAGATTTTCATTGGACCCGATGCACTAGGTATGACACCTAGATCGGATATGAACTCCTTCATCCAGACTCCTTCGTTTGCTGCTTCCGAAGCAGCTATGTAATCCGCTTCACATGTAGATCCCGCAACGACGCTTTGTTTAGAACTGCACCAACTGACAGCTCCACCATTTAATGTAAATATGTATCCGGTTTGCGATTTAGAATCGTCCGGATCAGTGTCAAAGCTTGCATCAACGTAACCATTTACGATGAGCTCTTTGTCACCTCCATATACGAGAAACATATCCTTAGTCCTTTTCAGGTATTTCAGGATGTTCTTGACCGCTGTCCAGTGATCCACTCCTGGATTACTTTGGTACCTCCCTGCTAGACCTATAGCAAGGCACACATCAGGTCTGGTACACAGCATTGCATTCATGATAGAGCCTATGGCTGAAGCATAGGGAACATCTTTCATTTTCTCTCTATCTTCTGCAGTGGTCGGGCATTGAGTCTTACTCAACTTCACACCTTGTAACACAGACAGGAATCCTTTCTTTGCTTGATCCATTTTGAACTTCTTCAAAACTTTGTCAAGGTATGTGCTTTGTGAAAGTCCAATTAAGCGTCTTGATCTATCTCTATAGATCTTAATGCCCAATATGTAAGCAGCTTCACCGAGGTCTTTCATTGAAAAACTCTTATTCAAGTATCCCTTTATGCTATCCAGAAATTCTATATCATTTCTGATTAGCAATATGTCATCCACATATAATATCATAAATGCTACAGAGCTCCCACTCAATTTCTTGTAAATACAGGCTTTTCCAAAAGTCTGTACAAAACCAAATGCTTTGATCACACTATCAAAGCGTTTATTCCAACTCCGAGATGCTTGCACCAGTCCATAAATGGATCGCTGGAGCTTGCACACTTTGTTAGCTCCTTTTGGATCGACAAAACCTTCTGGCTGCATCATATACAACTCTTATTCCAGAAATCCATTCAGGAATACATCCATCTGCCAAATTTCATAATCATAAAATGCGGCAATTGCTAACATGATTCAGACAGACTTAAGTATCGCTACGGGTGAGAAGGTCTCATCGTAGTCAATTCCTTGAACTTGTTGAAAACCAAAGTCCAAACTTGAAGATCCATTTATTTTCAATTGCTTGCCGATCATTGGGCAAGTCAACCAAAGTCCACACTTTGTTCTCATACATGGATCCCCATTGCTTCAAGCCATTTTGCGGAATCTGGGCTCACCATTGCTTCTTCATAGTTCATAGGTTCATCATGATCTAGTAGCATGACTTCCAGAACAGGATTACCGTACCACTCTGGTGCGGATCTTACTCTGGTTGATCTACGAGGTTCAGTAGTAACTTGTTCTGAAGTTTCATGATCATCATCATTAGCTTCCTCACTAATTGGTGTAGGTGTCACAGATACCGGTTTCTGTGATGTACTACTTTCCAATAAGGGAGCAGGTACAGTTACCTCATCAAGTTCTACTTTCCTCCCACTCACTTCTTTCGAGATAAACTCCTTCTCTAGAAAGGATCCATTCTTAGCAACAAATGTCTTGCCTTCGGATCTGTGATAGAAGGTGTACCCAACAGTCTCCTTCGGGTATCCTATGAAGACACATTTCTCCGATTTGGGTTCAAGCTTATCAGGTTGAAGCTTTTTCACATAAGCATCGCAGCCCCAAACTTTCAGAAATGACAACTTTGGTTTCTTGTCAAACCATAGTTCATAAGGCGTCGTCTCAACGGATTTTGATGGTGCCCTATTTAACGTGAATGCGGCCGTCTCTAAAGCATAACCCCAAAACAATAGCAGTAAATCTGTAAGAGACATCATAGATCGCACCATATCAAGTAAAGTACGATTACGACGTTCGGACAGACCATTACGCTGTGGTGTTCCGGGTGGCGTGAGTTGCGAAACTATTCTGCATTGTTTCAAATGTAAACCAAACTCGTAACTCAAATATTCTCCTCCACAATCAGATCGTAGAAACTTTATTTTCTTGTTACGATGATTTTCAACTTCACTCTGAAATTCTTTGAACTTTTCAAATGTTTCAGACTTATGTTTCATTAAGTAGATATACCCATATTTGCTTAAATCATCTGTGAAGGTGAGAAAGTAATGATATCCGCCACGAGCTTCAACATTCATTGGACCACATACATCTGTGTGTATGATTTCCAACAAATCTGTTGCTCTCTCCATAGTATCGGAGAACGGCGTTTTAGTCATCTTGCCCATGAGGCACGGTTCGCAAGTACCAAGTGATTCATAATCAAGTGGTTCCAAAAGTCCATCAGTATGGAGTTTCTTCATGCGCTTTACACCGATATGACCTAAACAGCAGTGCCACAAATAAGTTGCACTATCACTATCAACTCTGCATCTTTTGGCTTCAACATTATGAATATGTGTATCACTACTATCGAGATTCATCAAAAATAGACCACTCTTCAAGGGTGCATGACCATAAATGATATTACTCATATAAATAGAACAACCATTATTCTCTGATTTAAATGAATAACCGTCTCGCATAAAATAAGATCCAGATATAATGTTCATGCTCAACGCTGGCACCAAATAACAATTATTTAGGTCTAATACTAATCCCGATGGTAGATGTAGAGGTAGCGTGCCGACCGCGATCACATCGACTTTGGAACCATTTCCCACGCGCATCGTCACCTCGTCCTTCGCCAGTGTTCGCTTAATCCGTAGTCCCTGTTTCGAGTTGCAAATAATAGCAACAGAACCAGTATCAAATACCCAGGTGCTACTGCGAGCTCTAGTAAGGTACACATCAATGTATATCACATATACCTTTGTTCACTTTGCCATCCTTCTTATCCGCCAAATACTTGGGGCAGTTCCGCTTCCAGTGACCAGTCTGCTTGCAGTAGAAGCACTCAGTTTGAGGCTTAGGTCCAGACTTGGGTTTCTTCTCCTAAGCAGCAACTTGCTTGCTGTTCTTCTTGAAGTTCCCCTTCTTCTTCCCCTTGCCCTTTTTCTTGAAACTAGTGGTTTTGTTGACCATCAACACTTGATGCTCCTTCTTGATTTCTACCTCCGCAGCTTTTAGCATTGCGAAGAGCTCGGGAATTGTCTTATCCATCCCTTGCATATTATAGTTCATCACGAAGCTCTTGTAGCTAGGTGGAAGTGATTGGAGAATTCTGTCAATGACGCAATCATCCGAAAGATTAACTCCCAGTTGAATCAAGTGATTATTATACCCAGACATTTTTAGTATATGCTCACTGACAGAACTGTTCTCCTCCATCTTGCAGCTATAGAACTTATTGGCGACTTCATATCTCTCAATCCGGGCATTTGCTTGAAATATTAGCTTCAACTCCTGGAACATCTCATATGCTCCATGACGTTCAAAACGTCGTTGAAGACCCGGTTCTAAGCCGTAAAGCAAGGCACATTGAACTATCAAGTAGTCATCAGCTTTGCTCTGCCAGACGTTCTTAACGTCGTCAGTTGCATCAGCAGCAGGCCTGGCACCCAGCGGTGCTTCTAGGACGTAATTCTTCTGTGCAGCAATGAGGATAGTCCTCAAGTTACAGACCCAGTCCGTATAATTGCTACCATCATCTTTCAACTTTGCTTTCTCAAGGAACGCATTAAAATTCAACGGAACAACATCACGGGCCATCTATCTACAATCAAACATAAACAAGCAAGATACTATCAGGTACTAAGTTCATGATAAATTTAAGTTCAATTAATCATATTACTTAAGAACTCCCACTTAGAAAGACATCCCTCTAATCTTCTAAGTGATCATGTGATCCAAATCAACTAAACCATAACCGATCATCACGTGAAATGGAGTAGTTTTCAATGGTAAACATCACTATGTTGATCATATCTACTATATGATTCACGCTCGACCTTTCGGTCTCAGTGTTCCGAGGCCATATCTACATATGCTAGGCTCGTCAAGTTTAACCTGAGTATTCTGCGTGTCCAAAACTGGCTTGCACCCATCGTAGATGGATGTAGAGCTTATCACACCCGATCATCACGTGGTGTCTGGGCACGACGAACTTTGGCAACGGTGCATACTCAGGGAGAACACTTTTATCTTGAAATTTAGTGAGAGATCATCTTATAATGCTACCGTCAATCAAAGCAAGATAAGATGCATAAAAGATAAACATCACATGCAATCAATATAAGTGATATGATATGGCCATCATCATCTTGTGCTTGTGATCTCCATCTCCAAAGCATCGTCATGATCACCATCGTCACTGGCGCGACACCTTGATCTCCATCGTAGCATCGTTGTCGTCTCGCCAATCTTATGCTTCTACGACTATCGCTACCGCTTAGTGATAAAGTAAAGCATTACAGGGCGATTGCATTGCATACAATAAAGCGACAACCATATGGCTCCTGCCAGTTGCCGATAACTTGGCTACAAAACATGGTCATCTCATACAATAAAATTTAGCATCATGCCTTGACCATATCACATCACAACATGCCCTGCAAAAACAAGTTAGACGTCCTCTACTTTGTTTGTTGCAAGTTTTACGTGGCTGCTACGGGCTTAGCAAGAAGCAATCTTACCTACGCATCAAAAACCACAATGATAGTTTGTCAAGTTGGTGCTGTTTTAACCTTCGCAAGGACCGGGCATAGCCACACTCGGTTCAACTAAAGTTGGAGAAACTGACACCCGCCAGCCACCTGTGTGCAAAGCACGTCGGTAGAACCAGTCTCGCGTAAGCGTACGCGTAATATCGGTATGGGCCGCTTCATCCAACAATACCGCCAAACCAAAGTATGACATGCTGGTAAGCAGTATGACTTATATCGCCCACAACTCACTTGTGTTCTACTCGTGCATATAACATCAACACATAAAACCTAGGCTCGGATGCCACTGTTGGGGAACGTAGTAATTTCAAAAAAATTCCTACGCACACGCAAGATCATGGTGATGCACAGCAACGAGAGGAGAGAGTGTTGTCTACATACCCTCGTAGACCTGAAGCGGAAGCGTTATAACAACGCGGTTGATGTAGTCGTACGTCTTCACGGCCCGACCGATCAAGCACCGAAACTACGGCACCTCCGAGTTTTTGCACACGTTCAGCTCGATGACGATCCCCATACTCCGGTCCAGCAAAGTGTCGGGGATGAGTTCCGTCAGCATGACGACATGGTGACGATCTTGATGTTCTACCGTCGCAGGGCTTCGCCTAAGCACCGCTACAATATTATCGAGGATTATGGTGGAGGGGGGCACCGCACACGGCTAAGAGATCAATGATCAATTGTTGTCTCTCTGGGGTGCCCCCTGCCCCCGTATATAAAGGACTGGAGGAGGGGGCCGGCCAAGGAGGGTGGCGCGCCCAAGGGGGGGAGTCCAACTCGCACCGGAGTAGAACTCCCCCTTTTCCTATTAGGAGTAGGAGAGGGAAGGAAGAGGGAGGAGGGAGGAAGGAAAGGGGGGGCCTCCCAATTCGGATTGGGCTTGGGGTGGCGCCCCCCCTCCCTTGCTCCTTTCCCCTCCTTTCCACTAAGGCCCAATAAGGCCCATATACATCCCGGGGGGTTCCGATAACCTCCCGGTGATCCGGTATTGTCCCAATCTCACCCGAAACCTTTCTGGTGTCCAAATATAGTCGTCCAATATACCGATCTTTATGTCTCGACCATCTAGAGAATCCTCGTCAAGTCCGTGATCACATCCGGGACTCCGAACAACCTTCGGTACATCAAAATATATAAACTCATAATGAAACTGTCATCGTAACGTTAAGCATGCAGACCCTACGGGTACGAGAACAATGTAGACATGACCGAGACACGTCTCCGGTCAATAACCAATAGCGGAACCTAGATGATCATATTGGCTCCTACATATTCTACGAAGATCTTTATCGGTCAGACTGCATAACAACATACGTTGTTCCCTTTGTCATCGGTATGTTACTTACCCGAGATTCGATCGTCGATATCTCAATACCTAGTTCAATCTCGTTACCGGCAAGTCTCTTTACTCATTCCATAATACATCATCTTGCAACTAAATTATTAGTTGCATTGCTTGCAAGGCTTAAGTGATGTGCATTACCGAGAGGGCCCAGAGATACCTCACCGACGATCGGAGCGACAAATCCTAATCTCGAAATACGCCAACCCAACATGTACCTTTGGAGACACCTGTAGAGCACCTTTATAATCACCCAGTTACGTTGTGACGTTTGGTAGCACACAAAGTGTTCCTCCGGTAAACGGGAGTTGCATAATCTCATAGTCATAGGAACATGTATAAGTCATGAAGAAAGCAATAGCAACATTCTAAACGATCGGGTGCTAAGCTAATGGAATGGGTCATGTCAATCACATCATTCTCCTAACGATGTGATCCCGTTAATCAAATGACAACTCATGTCTATGGTTAGGAAACATAACCATCTTCGATTAACGAGCTAGTCAAGTAGAGGCATACTAGTGACACTTTGTTTGTCTATGTATTCACACAAGTATTACGTTTCCGGTTAATACAATTCTAGCATGTATAATAAACATTTATCATGGTATAAGGAAAAAAATAATAACTTTATTATTGCCTCTAGGGCATATTTCCTTCAGTCTCCCACTTGCACTAGAGTCAATAATCTAGATTACATAGTAATGATTCTAACACCCATGGAGCCTTGGTGCTGATCATGTTTTGCTCGTGGAAGAGGCTTAGTCAATGGGCCTGCTACATTCAGATCCGTATGTATATTGCAAATCTCTATGTCTCCCGCCTGGACTAGATCCCGGATGGAATTGAAGCGTCTCTTGATGTGCTTGGTTCTCTTGTGAAATCTGGATTCCTTTGCCAAGGCAATTGCACCAGTATTGTCACAAAAGATTTTCATTAGACCCGATGCACTAGGTATGACACCTAGATCGGATATGAACTCCTTCATCCAGACTCCTTCCTTTGCTGCTTCTGAAGCAGCTATGTACTCCGCTTCACATGTAGATCTCGCCACGACGCTTTGTTTAGAACTGCACCAATTGACAGCCGCACCATTTAATGTAAATACGTATCCGGTTTGCGATTTAGAATCGTCCGGATCAGTGTCAAAGCTTGCATCAACGTAACCATTTATGTTGAGCTCTTTGTCACCTCCATATATGAGAAACATATCCTTAGTCCTTTTCAGGTATTTCAGGATGTTCTTGACCGCTGTCCAGTGATCCACTCCTGGATTACTTTAGTACCTCCCTGCTAGACTTATAGCAAGGCACACATCAGGTCTGGTACACAACATTGCATTCATGATAGAGCCTATGGATGAAGCATATGGAACATCTTTCATTTTCTCTCTATCTTCTGCAGTGGTCGGTCATTGAGTCTTACTCAACTTCACACCTTGTAACACAGGCAAGAATCCTTTCTTTGCTTGATCCATTTTGAACTTCTTCAAAACTTTGTCAAGGTATGTGCTTTGTGAAAGTCCAATTAAGCGTCTTGATCTATCTCTATAGATCTTAATGCCCAATATATAAGCAGCTTCACCGAGGTCTTTCATTGAAAAACTCTTATTCAAGTATCCCTTTATGCTATCCAAAAATTCTATATTATTTCCGATTAGCAATATGTCATCCACATATAATATCAGAAATGCTACAGAGCTCCCACTCACTTTCTTGTAAATATAGGCTTCTCCAAAAGTCTGTACAAAACCAAATGCTTTGATCAC
Organism: Triticum dicoccoides; assembly: GCF_002162155.2. NCBI lineage: Eukaryota > Viridiplantae > Streptophyta > Magnoliopsida > Poales > Poaceae > Triticum > Triticum dicoccoides. The sequence continues at coordinate 752,924,720 of NC_041382.1, forward strand.
ACTATCAAAGCGTTTATTCCAACTCCGAGATGCTTGCACCAGTGCATAAATGGATCGCTAGAGCTTGCACACTTTGTTAGCTCCTTTTGGATCGACAAAACCTTCCGGCTGCATCATATACAACTCTTCTTCTAGAAATCCATTCAGGAATGCAGTTTTGACATCCATCTGCCAACATTAATAATCATAAAATGCGGCAGTTGCTAACATGATTCGGACAGATTTAAGAATCGCTGCGGGTGAGAAGGTCTCATCATAGTCAATTCCTTGAACTTGTCAAAAACCTTTTGCGACAAGTCGAGCTTTGTAGACAGTAACATTACCATCAGCGGCCTCAAGCTCCTCCACGCACGCTGCGGAGGCCTCAAGCTCCTCCATGCATGCTGTGGACCAGCCACCACCGCCTACCCCTCTTCGGATCATGCAGGATATTGGTATCAACAGATGTGCAGTCCCTCCTCAAGAACTGACTGACACTGCGCTGCTGGCCTCTGAAGTCTCTGAAGCTCCTGCTGCTGGATCGGGGGATGACGCTTCCTCCTCGGAGTAAATTGGGTGTCAGTCCTATGCACCTTTTGCGCAATTGGAATGTTCTCTGCTGGAACATTCGTGGGATGAATTCCGACAAAAAACTTCTTGCTTTATCTAATGCTATCTCTGTCAGTGGTTGTGCCATAGTGTGTCTGCAGGAAACTAAGAAACCCGATGTTGACCTTTCTTTTATTAAAACTTGTTGCCCTAAGAGGTTCGATAAATTTGCTTTTGTACCGTCCAGAGGTGCCTCGGGTGGTTTGCTCACCATATGGAATAGCTTGGTTTTTTTCTGGGGTAGTCTCTATTTCAGAAGATTTTGTTTTGGGCATCAGATTCACAAGTACTATTTCTGCTCATTCATGGACCCTATACAATATTTATGGCCCATGCACAGGTCCTGCTCGAGACGTTTTTACCAGCTGGCTGTATGATTTGGACATCCATTCGGATGCAGATTGTCTATTTTTAGGAGACTTTAATTACATCCGTGGCCCTGAGAACCGCAATAAGCCAGGTGGTGAGTCGAATGACATGTCCACTTTCAATGACATAATCCGTAAGCAAAATCTAGTTGAACTCCCCATCAAGGGACGCCTCTACACTTGGAGTAATATGCAACATGACCCATTGCTCGAACAACTTGACTGGTTTTTTACCTCGCTCCATTGGACTCACGTTTATCCTAACACCTTAGTCAAACCACTTGGTAAGCCCGTCTCGGATCATACACCATGCATGGTGACCATTGAAACAAACATTCCACGGGCCAAGCTATTCCGATTTGAGGCCTACTGGCTGCTTCACCCAGGTTTCATGGATGTGGTCCAAAAGGTTTGGGCCCGGCCCATCAACTCCACTAATGCTGCCACGGTCCTTTGTCAGAAATTCAAGTTGCTATGACAAGAGTTAAAAAAGTGGAGTAAAAACATTTCTCGCCTTTTAGTGGCCATTGAGAATACAAAGAAGACTTTGAATGAGCTGGATGACCTTGAGAACAAAAGGCCCTCGACTCTTCCTGAATCCAACTTTCGTAGAATCATCAAGAACCATCTTCTAAGACTGTTGGACTACCAGAAGCAATATTGGAGAAAACGTTGCACGATACGTTGGGTCAAATTTGGTGATGAAAATACAAAATTCTTTCAAGCAATTGCAACCGAGCGGTACAGGAAAAACAACATCGCTACCCTTCAAACCTCGGAAGGTCTTGTTGTGGAGGATCACATAGGGAAAGAAGCCCTTCTCTTTCAAGCTTACAGTGAAAGACTTGGTACCTCCACCCCTACGCAAATGAAATTTAATCTCCCTGCTCTGATCAGACCGACAGAAAATCTTGAACACCTCACACTACCTTTTACGCATGAGGAAATTGACGCGGTTATCAAAGAAATGCCGACAGACAGAGCTCCCGGCCCGGATGGTTTTAGTGCTCTATTCCTCAAGGCTAGCTGGCCAATCATCAAGGAGGATTTCTACTCCCTCTGCTCGCAATTTCATGCTGGGGATCTTAATCTTCAAAGCATTAATGATGGGCTAATTACTCTCATACCAAAGGTGGGATCACCATCCACGGTCAATGACTACCGCCCAATCACCCTACTTAATTGCTGCCTCAAACTCATTACAAAACTTCTAGCTAATCGGTTACAAAAAGTCATTCTAAGGATCATCCACCGCAACCAGTACGGCTTCATTCGTGGGCGAACAATCCAAGATTGCCTTGCTTGGACCTTCCAATACATTCATCAATGCCAGACATCCAGGAGGAAAATTGTTCTCTTAAAACTGGATTTTGCAAAAGCATTTGACACGATTGAACATGATCCCATGATCAAAATTATGCAGCACATGGGGTTCAATGACAAATGGTTATCATGGATTCAGGCCATCTTTTCCTCTGGGCGATCTTCCATCTTGCTCAACGGTGTCCCGGGTCGCCAATTTCACTGCTGCAGAGGTGTCCGCCAGAGAGACCCACTATCGCCTCTCATCTTTGTGCTGGCGGCGGATCTTCTCCAATCTGCCATCAATGATGCCTTCAGGAGGGGTTTAATTGAGCTTCCCTTCCCCTCCAATGGGAACATGGATTATCCGATTGTCCAATATGCTGATGACACGCTCCTTCTCATGCCCGCCTGCCCCCGACAAGCTACAATCATTAAGACCATCTTGTTTGATTATGCTTCTTCCATTAGGCTGAAAATTAACTTTCACAAGTCAACGCTCATTCCCATTAACTTGGACTCCGACATGACCTCCACCATTGCCTCGATTTTTGGTTGTTCGGTCGGATCTATGTCCTTTATGTACCTTGGGCTTCCCTTGGGCACTTCCCGCCCCACACTTCACGACTTCATGCCTCTCGTCAGCTCCATAGAAAGGAACCTGTCCTCGACACTCTCACTCATGTCATATGCAGGGAAGTTGACCTTGGTTAACACAACAGTCACCTCGCTGCTCATCTACGCCATGAGCACGCTCAAGTTCCCTCCCAAGCTCATTGAGATGCTGGACAAAATTAGAAGAAGGTGCCTATGGATCAAAAAGACAGACCAAGGGGAAAAATGTAACTCTCTAGCGGCATGGGACATGGTTTGTAAGCCTAAGAACAAAGGAGGCCTCGGTGTGCTTAACCTCAGAATCCAGAATGAGGCCCTTCTCATGAAATTCCTGCACAAGTTCTATAACAAGTTGGACATCCCCTGGGTACATCTTACCTGGGATGCGTACTATGATCAGAAAATTCCACATGCCGCAGACCCTGTTGGATCCTTTTGGTGGAAAGACGTTCTCAAGCTAACTCTAGAATTCCGCGGGATCTCTCGAGTCAATATTGTTTGTGGAACCACATCCCTCTTTTGGAAAGATCTCTGGACCGACCAATTACTCTTGGAGTCACACCCATGGGCTTACTCATATGCTGTCGACGAGGATGTCTCTGTAAAAGATTTCTTGGGGATCACATCATTGGGAGTGGCCTTTCATCTACCTCTCTCCTCCCAGGCCCATGATGAAGTCAGGAACTTGCAATTAATCACGGCCACTATGCAACCAATGACTACCACATTGGATGTTTGGCACTACGTTTGGGGCAAAACTACTTTCAAATCCACGGATTACTATAAGTTCTTCTTCAGAGAGATTCAATCCCATCAAGTCTTCCAATGGCTCTGGAGATCTAAATGCACAATGAAGCTGAAAGTCTTTTCTTGGTTTTTACTCAATGACAGACTCAACACCCGTAATATGCTCAAGAGACATCACTACAATATAGGAGACGACCATAACTGTCTACTTTGTGGGCTCAACATAGAAGAAACAGTTGAACATATGATCTTCACTCGCAACTTTAGTAAGCAATGCTGGCACGCTCTGGACATAAACTGGGAACCTTTTTCTGGGCGCCTACAAGCCATTGAAGATCAGAAAGCCTCCCACCCTACACCTATGTTACTTGAGAAATTTGTTGTGGCAGCATGGAGTATCTGGAAGGAAAGAAACAACAAACACTTCAGAGCTATTGATCCTTCCTTCAGCTCCTGGCTAGGCAGATTCAAGAAAGACTTTCAGCTTCTGCAACACAGGGTCAAGGAGAATCAAAAGTCCTTTGTTCTCAACTTTGTAAACTCGCTACCCTAAAAACCTTAGATCTTATTTCTTTTTTCTACTCTTCTGCTTGATCCAAAGTTTTCAAGCTTCTACTCCCCCCCATGTAAATACTCACCTCTGTACAGTGCCCCTTATTTTAATATTATAACACAGTAGGAGCCTTTCCTACTGTTTACGGTCAAAAAAAACATTACCGTCAGCGTCAGTCTTCTTCTTAAAGATCCATTTATTTTCAATTGCTTGCCGATCATTGGGCAAGTCAACCAAAGTCCACACTTTGTTCTCATACATGGATCCCATCTCAGATTTCATGGCTTCAAGCCATTTTGCGGAATCTGGGCTCACCATTGCTTCTTCATAGTTCGTAGGTTCATCATGATCTAGTAGCATGACTTCCAGAACAGGATTACCATACCACTCTGGTGCGGATCTTACTCTGGTTGATCTACGAGGTTCAGTAGTAACTTGTTCTGAAGTTTCATGATCATGATCATTAGCTTCCTCACTAATTGGTGTAGGTGTCACAGAAACCGGTTTCTGTGATGTACTACTTTCCAATAAGGGAGCAGGTACAGTTACCTCATCAAGTTCTACTTTCCTCCCACTCACTTCTTTCGAGAGAAACTCCTTCTCTAGAAAGGATCCATCTTAGCAACAGATGTCTTGCCTTCAGATCTGTGATAGAAGGTGTACCCAACAGTCTCCTTCGGGTATCCTATGAAGACACATTTCTCCGATTTGGGTTCGAGCTTATCAGGTTGAAGCTTTTTCACATAAGCATCGCAGCCCCAAACTTTTAGAAACGACAACTTTGGTTTCTTGCCAAACCATAGTAAATAAGGCGTCGTCTCAACGGATTTATGTGATATGCAAAAGAAAAAAGATGTCGATAATGATGTCGTTAAATTGAAGCTATTTCATCTTTGATTTAGAGATCGTGCTAAAGCTTGGTTTTCGTCTTTGCCAAAAAATAGTATTGATTCTTGGAACAAGTGCAAAGATGCTTTTATCTCTAAGTATTTCCCTCCCGCTAAGATCATCTCTCTTAGAAACGATATTATGAACTTTAAGCAACTTGATCATGAACATGTTGCACAAGCTTGGGAGAGAATGAAATTAATGATACGTAATTGCCCTACTCATGGTTTGAATTTGTGGTTGATTATACAAAAATTTTATGCCGGATTGAATTTTGCTTCTAGAAATCTTTTAGATTCGCCCGCGGGACGCACTTTTATGGAAATCACTTTAGGAGATGCTACTAAACTCCTAGATAATATTATGGTTAATTACTCTCAATGGCATACTGAAAGATCTTCTAATAAAAAACTGCATGCGATAGAAGAAATCAATGTTTTGAGTGGAAAGATGGATGAACTTATGAAATTATTTGCAACTAAGAGTGTTTCTTCTGATCCTAATGATATGCCTTTGTCTACTTTGATTGAGAATAACAATGAATCTATGGATGTGAATTTTGTTGGTAGGAATAATTTTGGTAACAACGCTTATAGAGGGAATTTTAGTCCTAGGCCATATCCTAGTAATCCTTCTAATAATTATGGGAATTCCTACAAAAACTCTTATGGAAATTATAATAAGATGCCCTCTGAATTTGAGAATAGTGTTAAAGAGTTTATGAATTCACAAAAGAATTTTAATGCTTTGCTTGAAGAGAAATTGCTTAAAGTTGATGATTTGGCTAGGAATGTTGATAGAATTTCTCTTGAGGTTGATTCTTTAAACTTAGATCTATTCCTCCTAAGCATGATATCAATGGGTCTCTCAAAGCCATGAGAATTTCCATTGATGAGTGCAAGGAAAGAACCGCTAGGATGCGTGCTTCCAAAGATGCCTTTATTAAAGCGTGTTCTTCCGATTCCTATGAAAATCAAGATGAAGATCTAAAAGTATTTGATGTCTCTCCTATTAAATCTTTGTTTTGCAATATGAATCTTGATGAAACTGAATATGATCTTCCTTTACCTAGAAGGCGTTCTAAAAATTCGGAGTATTTAGATCTTTATGATGAAATTGATGAAAGTGGGATTGAAAGAAATAAAAATCTAGATGTTGCTAAACCCACTATATTGGATTTCAAGGAATTTAATTATGAAAGTTTCTCTTTAAGTGATTGTATTTTCTTGTTGCAATCCATGCTAAATTCTCCACATGCTTATAGTCAAAAGAAAGCCTTCACCGAACATGTTATTGATGCCTTGATGCAATCTTATGAAGAAAAACTTGAGTTGAAAGTTTCTATCCCTAGAAAACTCTATGATGAGTGGGAACCAACTGTTAAAATTAAAATTAAAGATCACGAGTTTTATTCTTTGTGTGATTTGGGTGCTAGTGTCTCTACTATTCCCAAGACTTTGTGTGATTTGCTAGATTTCTGTAATTTTGATGAATGCTCTCTAAACTTGCATCTTGCGGATTATACTATTAAGAAACCTATGGGAAGGATTAATGATGTTCTTATTGTTGCAAATAGGAATTATGTGCCCGTAGATTTCATTGTTCTTGATATATATTGCAATCCTTCTTGCCCTATTATTCTTGGTACACCTTTCCTTAGAACGGTTGGTGCGGTTATTGATATGAAGGAATGGAATATTAGATTTCAATTTCCATTAAAAAAAGGGCATGGAACACTTTACAAGAAAGAAAATAAAATTTCCATATGAAACTATAATGAGAGCCACTTATGGATTGCCTACCAAAGATGGCAATACCTAGATCTATCCTCGCTTTTATGCCTAGCTAGGGGCATTAAACGATAGCGCTTGTTGGGAGGCAACCCAATTTTATTTTTATTCCTTGCTTTTTGATCCTGTTTAGTAATAAATAATCTATTTAGCCTCTGTTTTGGTTGTGTTTTTTGTGTTTAATTAGTGTTTGTGCCAAGCAGAACCGTTGGGAAGACTTGGGGAAAGTCTTGTTGAACTTGCTGTAAAAAAACAGAAACTTTAGCGCTCACGAGAACTACTGTCAGTTTTATTTGAAGAGTGCTATTTAGTTAATTCTTTTTGCAGATAATTAATAGATAAATTCCTCACGTCCAGAAGTTTATTTTAGAATTTTTGGGGTTCCAGATCTTGCTCTAGCTACAGATTACTACAGACTGTTCTGTTTTTGACAGATTCTGTTTTTCGTGTGTGGTTTGCTTAGTTTGATGAATCTATGGCTAGTAAAATAGTTTATAATCCATAGATAAGTTGGAATACAGTAGGTTTAACACCAATATAAATAAAGAATGAGTTCATTACAGTACCTTGAAGTGGTTTTTTGTTTTCTTTCGCTAACGGAGCTCACGAGTTTTCTACTTTAAGTTTTGTGTTGTGAAGTTTTCAAGTTTTGGGTGAATTCTTTTGATGGATTATGGAACAAGGAGTGGCAAGAGCATAAGCTTGGGGATGCCCATGGAACCCCCAAGATAATCCAAGGACACAAAAAAGTCAAAGCTTGGGGATGCCCCGGAAGGCATCCCCTCTTTCGTCCACTTCCATCGGTAATTTACTTGGAGCTATATTTTTATTCACCAACATGATATGTGTTTTGCTTGGAGCGTCTTGTATTATTTGTGTCTTTGTGTTTTAGTATGACACAATCATCCTTTCTGTACACACCTTTTGAGAGAGCCATACATGAATTACAATTTGATAGAATACTCTATGTGCTTCACTTATATCTTTTGAGCTATGTAGTTTTGTTCTATGTGCTTCACTTAGATCTTTTAGAGCACGGTGGTGGATTCTTTTTAAATAAACTATTTATCTCTCATGCTTCACTTAAATTATTTTGAGAGTCTCTTAATAGCATGGTAATTTGCTTAATAATAATATGCTTGGTATTCAAGATTTGTCAAACTTTCTTTTGAGTGGGTTGAATACTAAGAAAAGATTGAAGCATGATAATTGTTTTGAGATATGGAGGTGATAATATTAGAGCCATGCTAGTTGAGTAGTTGTGAATTTAAAGAATACTTGTGTTAAAGTTTGTGATTCCTGTAGCATGCATGTATGTTGAACCGTTATGTGATGAAGTCGGAGCATGATTTATTTATTGATTGTCTTCCTTATGAGTGGCGGTCGGGGATGAGCGATGGTCTTTTCCCACCAATCTATCCCCCTAGGAGCATGCGCGTAATACTTTGCTTTGATAACTTCTAGATTTTTGCAATAAGTATATGAGTTCTTTATGACTAATGTTGAGTCCATGGATTGTACGCACTCTCACCCTTCCACCTTTGCTAGCCTCTCTAATACCGCGCACCTTTCGCCAGTATCATACACCCACCATATACCTTCCTCAAAACAGCCACCATACCTACCTATCATGGCATTTCCATAGCCATTCCGAGATATATTTCCATGCAACTTTCCACCGTTCCGTTTATCATGACACATTCATCATTGTCATATTGCATATCCCGGTACACCGCCGGAAGCATTCATATAGAGTCATATTTTGTTCTAAGTATCGAGTTGTAATTGTTGAGTTGTAAGAAAAATAAAAGTGTGATGATCATCATTTTTAGAGCATTGTCCCAAGTGAGGAAAAAATAATGGAGACTATGATTCCCCCATAAGTCGGGATGAGACTCCGGACGAAAAATAAATAAAAGAGGCCAAAGAAGCCCAAATGAAAAGAGAAAGAAAAGAGGCCATAAAAAAAGAGAAAAGGCCCAAATAAAAAAATGAGAGAAAAAGAGAGAAGGGACAATGTTACTATCCTTTTACCACACTTGTGCTTCGAAGTAGCACCATGATCTTCATGATAGAGAGTCTCTCGTTATGTCACTTTCATATACTAGTGGGAATCTTTCATTAGAGAAATTGGCTTGTATATTCCAATGATGGGATTCCTGAAATTGCCCTAGGTCTTCATGAGCAAGCAAGTTGGATGCACACCCACTTAGTTTCTTTTTGAGCTTTCATATACTTATAGCTCTAGTGCATCCGTTGCATGGCAATCCCTACTCACTCACATTGATATCTATTGATGGGCATCTCCATAGCCCGTTGATACGCCTAGTTGATGTGAGACTATCTTCTCCTTTTTGTCTTCTCCACAACCACCATTCTATTCCACCTATAGTGCTATATCCATGGCTCACGCTCATGTATTGCGTGAAGATTGAAAAAGTTTGAAAAAGTTAGAGTATGAAACAATTGCTTGGCTTGTCATCGGGGTTGTGCATGATTTAAATACTTTGTGTGGTGAAGATGGAGCATGACCGGACTATATGATTTTGTAGGGATAACTTTCTTTGGCCATGATATTTTGAGAAGACATAATTGCTTTGTTAGTATGCTTGAAGTATTATTATTTTTATGTCAATATAAACTTTTGTCTTGAATCTTTCGAATCTGAATATTCATATCAGAATTAAGAAGATTTGCATTGAAATTATGCCAAGTAGCACTCCGCATCAAAAATTCTCTTTTTATCATTTACCTACTCGAGGACGAGCAGGAATTAAGCTTGGGGATGCCTGATACGTCTCCAACGTATCTATAATTTTTGATTGCTCCATGCTATATTATCTACTGTTTTGGACTATATTGGGCTTTATTTTCCACTTTTATATTATTTTTGGGACTAACCTATTAACCGGAGGCCCAACCCAGAATTGCTGTTTTTTTGCCTATTTCGGTATTTCGGAGAAACAGAATATCAAACGGAGTCCAAACGGAATAAAACCTTCAGGAACGTGATTTTCTCACCGAACGTGATCCAGGAGACTTGGACTCTACTCCAAGGAGTCAAAGAGGCGGTCACGAGGGTGGGAGGCGTGCCCACCCCCCTTGGGCGCGTCCCCTGCCTCGTGGGCCCCTCAGTGCTCCACCGACATACTCCTTCCTCCTATATATACCTACGTACCCCAAACGATCAGAACAGGAGCCAAAAACCTAATTCCATTGCCGCAACTTTCTGTATCCACGAGATCCCATCTTGGGGCCTGTTTTGGAGCTCCGCCGGAGAGGGTCATCATCACGGAGGGCTTCTACATCATCATAGCCTCTCCGATGAAGTGTGAGCAGTTTACCTCAGACCTTCGGGTCCATAGTTAGTAGCTAGATGGCTTCTTCTCTCTTTTTGGATCTCAATACAAACTTCTCCCCCTCTCTTGTGGAGATCTATTCGATGTAATCTTCTTCTTTTTGTGGTGCGTTTGTTGAGACCGATGAATTGTTGGTTTATGATCAAGTCTATCTATGAATAATATTTGAATCTTCTCTGAATTATTTTATGTATGATTGGTTATCTTTGCAAGTCTCTTCGAATTATCCGTTTGGTTTGGCCAACTAGATTGGTAGTTCTTGCCATGGGAGAAGTGCTTAGCTTTGGGTTCGATCTTGCGGTGTCCTTTCCCTGTGACAGAAGGGGCAGCAAGGCACGTATTGCATCGTTGCCATCGAGGATAACAAGATGGGGTTTATTTCATATTGCATGAATTTATCTCTCTACATCATGTCATCTTGCTTAAAGCGTTACTCTGTTTTTAACTTAATACTCTAGATGCATGCTGGATAGCGGTCAATGAGTGGAGTAATAGTAGTAGATGCAGAATCGTTTCGGTCTACTTGTCACGGACGTGATGCCTATTGAGGGAGTCCTGGATTAGGGGGTGTTCGGGTAGCCGGACTATACCTTCAGCCGGACTCCTGGACTATGAAGATACAAGATTGAAGACTTCGTCCCGTGTCCGGATGGGACTTTCCTTGGCGTGGAAGGCAAGCTTGGCGATGCGGATATTCAAGATCTCCTACCATTGTAACCGGCTCTGTGTAACCCTAACCCTATCCGGTGTCTATATAAACCGGAGGGTTGTAGTCCGTAGGCAATCAACTCCATACACAACAATCATACCATAGGCTAACTTCTAGGGTTTAGCCTCCTTGATCTCATGGTAGATCTACTCTTGTACTACCCATATCATCAATATTAATCAAGCAGGAGTAGGGTATTACCTCCATCGAGAGGGCCCGAACCTGGGTAAAAAACATCGTGTCCCTTGTCTCCTGTTACCATCCGGCCTTGACGCACAGTTCGGGACCCCCTACCCGAGATCCGCCGGTTTTGACACCGACACCTATATATATGATCATGCCTATATATTCTCATAACTATGCTCAATTCTGTCAATTGCTCAACAGTAACTGGTTCACCCACCGTAGTGTTGGGGAACGTAGCAATTTCAAAATTTTCCTACGCAGACGCAAGATCATGGTAATGCATAGCAACAAGAGGGGAGAGTGTTGTCCATGTACCCTCGTAGACTGAAAGCGGAAGCATTAGCACAACGCGGTTGATGTAGTCATACGTCTTCACGATCCGACCGATCCAAGTACCGAACGTACGGCACCTCCGAGTTCAGCACACGTTCAGCTCGATGACGTCCCGCGAACTCTGATCCAGCAGAGCTTCACAGGAGAGTTCCGTCAGCACGACGGTGTGGTGATGGTGATGATGTTGCTACCGACGCAGGGCTTCGCTTAAGCACCGCTACGATATGACTAAGGTGGAATATGGTGGAGGGGGGCACCGCACACGGCTGGGAGAGATCAATTGATCAACTTGTCTAGAGGTGCCCCCCTGCCCCTGTATATAAAGGAGCAAGGGGGGAGGCCGGCCGGCCCTCTATGGGCGCGCCAGGAGGAGTCCTCCTCCTCCTAGTAGGAGTAGGACTCCCCTTTCCTACTCCTACTAGGAGGAGGAAAGGAAGGAGGAGAAGGAGAAGGAAGGAGAAGGAGGAGAAGGAGGAAAGGGGGGCCGGCCCCCTAGTCCAATTCGGTTTGGGCTAGGGGGGCCGCGCGCCCTGCCTCCTCTCTTCCACCACTTGGCCCATGAGGCCCATTACTTCTTCCTCGTATTCCCGTAACTCCCCGGTACCCCCATAAATACCCGAATCACTCAGAACCTTTCCGATGTCTGAATATAGTCGTCCAATCTATCGATCTTTACATCTCGATCATTTCGAGACTCCTCGTCATGTCCCCAATCTCATCCGGGACTCCGAACTACCTTCGGTACATCAAATCACATAAACTCATAATACAATCGTCACCGAAACTTTAAGCGTGCGGACCCTACAGGTTCGAGAACTATGTAGACATGACTGAGACATGTCTCCGGTCAATAACCAATAGCGGAACGTGGATGCTCATATTGGCTCCCACATATTCTACGAAGATCTTTATCGGTCAGACCGCATAACAACATACGTTGTTCCCTTTGTCATCGGTATGTTACTTGCCCGAGATTCGATCATCGGTATCTCAATACCTAGTTCAATCTCGTTACTGGCAAGTCTCTTTACTCGTTTCGTAATACATCAACCCGCAACTAACTTATTAGTTGTAATGCTTGCAAGGCTTAAGTGATGTGCATTACAGAGAGGGCCCAGAGATACCTCTCCGACAATCGGAGTGACAAATCCTAATCTCAAAATACGCCAACCCAACAAGTACCTTCGGAGACACCTGTAGAGCACCTTTATAATCACCCAGTTACGTTGTGACGTTTGGTAGCACACAAAGTGTTCCTCCGGTAAACGGGAGTTGCATAATCTCATAGTCATAGGAACATGCATAAGTTATGAAGAAAGCAATAGCAACAAACTAAACGATCAAGTGCTAAGCTAATGGAATGGGTCAAGTCAATCACATCATTCTCCTAATGATGTGATCCCATTAATCAAATGACAACTCATGTCTATGGCTAGGAAACATAACCATCTTCGATCAACGAGCTAGTCAAGTGGAGGCATACTAGTGACACTCTGTTTGTCTATGTATTCACACATGTATTATGTTTCCGGTTAATACAATTCTAGCATGAATAATAAACATTTATCATGAAATAAGGAAATAAATTATAACTTTATTATTACCTCTAGGGCATATTTCCTTCACGTAGAATACTTATGCTTTTGAGAGAAGCCACTAGTGAAACCTATGGCCCCCGGGTCTATTCTCATCATATTAATCTCCATCACTTTAATCTTGCTTTTCTTTTTACTTTGCCTTTTACTTTTCACTTTGCATCTCTATACCAAAAATATTATATCTATCAGATCTCACTCTCGTAAGTGACTGTGAAGGGATTGACAACCCCTAATCGCCTTGGTTGCGAGTAGCTATCGTTTTGTGCAGGTACGAGGGACTTGAGCGTGGCCTCCTACTGGATTGATACCTTGGTTCTCAAAAACTGAGGGAAATAATTACGCTACTCTGCTGCATCATCCTTTCCTCTTCGGGGAAATCCAATGCAAGCTTAAGAGGTAGCACGGTGTGCGAGCTAGTGAGCTGAGGCACTAGCGGGGGGCCTACGCGATGTGGTGAGTGGGTTGGACGCGTCGGGTGGACCATTTGGTCGCCGGAGTCGCGTCGGCGGCGAGCGCAGGTGGCGGCGGGTTCGGGTGTAGGCGGTCCGGTGGCTACGGTGGCCTACGGGGAAGAAGAGAGGGATGTACGGGGTCAGGGGCTCACGGCTAGTCGGACGAGGAGGTCAGTGAGCTCGGAGACGGTCCGGAGCAGTCGGGGTGGCAAGGGGGATCTCCGGTGACCTGAGGAGGAAGAAGGGGTCGGGGACAATGCTTCGAGGCATCCTGCGTTGCGTAGCTCAGCGAGGAGGTCGAGGACGACACGGCGGAGCTTTTGGACCGCCCGAGAGGTCGAGGGAGAGGCGATGGCCGCGGTGGTGCGAACGGCGGCGACGGTGGCGTTTGGTGGTAAGAGGGAGAGAGAGCAGAGGAGGGGGATGAGCTCGAGAGAGAGTGAGAGGGGGTCAGCGGGATCGGGACGACACGGGAGAGTCGTCCACACGTCCAGGGGCTCGTCGGCAAGCAGGAGGTGGCCGGGCGCGTGCCGGCGTTTCGGGGCCACACGCTCCAGTCCTTCTGTCCAAGGAAGAAGAGGACTGGCAGCTGGGCCGTGGGCTGCACAAAGGTCGGCCTCTGCTACAGTAGCATGCCAGGTAAGGTTTCTCTCTTTTGTGTTTCTATTTTTCTATTTTCTGTTGTAGTTTTGAGCTTAGGAAAAATACCAAGGCATTTCCTAAAATCCTGAAAATATTCATGGACACTTGCTGAATTATTTCAGTGGCCCAGAAATAGTTCCAACATTATTTGAGCATTTAAATTATTTATAGTATTTAAATGCCCAAAGTCAAGTACAAAAGATTTAATTCAAAAATCCACAATGGCCTAGAAATAGGTGCATCATTTTTGGCAGAGGTTTTCACCTTTATCAAAAATCATGAACTTTTCTAAAGGGCATTTTGGGTTCGTTGAAAATATTTTTATTTGAACCTAGTTGAATTTCATTTGTTGCTAGGGTTTATCAGTCCCCATTTCAACTTTCTGAGTAAAGTAGACATGATGCAACACCAGAAGCTAGCACTGGGCATTACTAGAACTAGGGATGTGACAACTCACCCCCACTAAACAAGAATCTCGTCCCAGGATTCAAGAGGTGAGGTAAGAAGACAAAGGGGATACAAGCTAACATGATCTTCATGATCCAATGCTTCAGATCGATCTTGGCGTCTTTGTTATCGAGATATTCATCCAACATGACCACGATAAGAAAGGGAAAACTCTAAAAGGATCGATCTTCTCAAAGATCGAGCAACTGACGATCAACTCACGGAGTAAGAGGTAAGAACACCTCTGGAGTTGAAACATAAATCACATATCAGGAACGAGGAAAGGTAGAAGATAATGAAGGTTCAATTCGGTAGGCAACAACTCCACACTTGGGTAAGATGATGCATGGGTTTCAAAGTAGCGAGGAAGTAATTGCCATGGTTCTATAACGGGGCACCTTAGGAAAGGTGACTCGTAGAATTTATTCTCTTAAGTGGAAAAAAGAATTACCTTTGATCCATAGATCATGGAAACTCTCTATACCAGCCTAAGGGAATTCACAACAAACGTTTGGCGGAGTAAGAAGGGATGGCATACCCAGACTAGAATGGATGATGTGGACTACCTTGTTGAAGACAACGTAATGGATGAATTTTGCCTATCATCGCAAATGGATGGGACCCATGGTAGGACCACTTTTGAAGATGATCCTGAACAGCAACTGCTGAGAAGGGCAGTCCATAGTAGGATGACACAATGGCGGTGCAAGCTGGGAACAAAATGCAAATGTTGGGAATGTTCCAACCATCATATCTGCCTGAGATTCATATCTGGTCAGTAACAGGATACTTCAGACTCAACATGTCTGAAAAAGAAAAATTGCAATACAAATCGATGAGATAACGTTGTGAGATTCTCGGGAAATGAACTACGACAACAAGCTCCAAAACATGAGCGGGTTCTACTACACACATGTGAACAAGTTGTCCAAGACAAGCATGACCACGTAGTTCATTTCCCGAGAATCTCGCAACGTTATCTTGGACAACGTTATCCAAGACAAGCATGACCACGTGGCTTCTCTCAAAAGCATAAGTATTCTACGTGAAGGAAATATGCCCTAGAGGCAATAATAAAGTTATTATTTATTTCCTTATATCATGATAAATGTTTATTAGTCATGCTAGAATTGTATTAACCGAAAACATAATACATGTGTGAATACATAGACAAACAGAGTGTCACTAGTATGCCTCTACTTGACTAGCTCGTTGATCAAAGATGGTTATGTTTCCTAACCATAGACATGAGTTGTCATTTGATTAACGGGATCACATCATTACGAGAATGATGTGATTGACTTGACCCATTCCGTTAGCTTAGCACTTGATCGTTTAGTTTGTTGCTATTGCTTTCTTCATGACTTATACATGTTCCTATGACTATGAGATTATGCAACTCCCGTTTACCGTAGGAACACTTTGTGTGCTACCAAACGTCACAACGTAACTGGGTGATTATAAAGGTGCTCTACAGGTGTCTCCGAAGGTACTTGTTGGGTTGGCGTATTTCGAGATTAGGATTTGTCACTCCGATTGTCGGAGAGGTATCTCTGGGCCCTCTCGTTAATGCACATCACCTAAGCCTTGCAAACATTGCAACTAATGAGTTAGTTGTGAGATGATGTATTACGGAACGAGTAAAGAGACTTGCCGGTAACGAGATTGAACTAGGTATTGAGATGCCGACGATCGAATCTCGGGCAAGCAACATACCGATGACAAAGGGAACAACGTATGTTGTTATGCGGTCTGACCGATAAAGATCTTCATAGAATATGTAGGAGCCAATATGAGCATCCAGGTTCCGCTATTGGTTATTGACTGGAGACGTGTCTCGGTCATGTCTACATAGTTCTCGAACCCGTAGGGTCCGCACGCTTAACGCTACGATGCAATTATATTATGAGTTTATATGTTTTGATGTACCGAAGGAGTTCGGAGTTCCGGATGAGACTAGGAACATGACGAGGAGTCTCAAAATGGTCGAGACGTAAAGATCGATATATTGGACAACTATATTCGGACTTCGGAAAGGTTCCAAGTGATTAGGGTATTTTTCGGAGTACCGGAGAGTTACGGGAATTCGCCGGGGAGTATATGGGCCTTATTGGGCCATACGGGAATAGAGGAGATAGGCCAAAAGGAAGGAGGCCTGCGCCCCCCCCCCCTCTGGTCCGAATTGGACAAGGGGTGCAGCCCCCTTTTCCTTCTCCCTCTCCTCCTCTTTCCTTCACTCCTACTCGAACAAGGAAAGGAGGAGTCCTACTCCCGGTGGGAGTAGGACTCCCCAGTTGGCGCGCCCTCGTCCTAGGCCGGCCGCCTCCCCCCTTGCTCCTTTATATACAGGGGCATGGGGCACCTCTAGACACACAACTTGATCAAGTTGATCGTCTCTTAGCCGTGTGCGGTGCCCCCCTCCACCATAGTCCACCTCCATAATACTGTAGTGGTGCTTAGGCGAAGCCCTGCGTCGGTAGAACATCAACATCGTCACCATGCCGTCGTGCTGACGAAACTCTCCCTCAACACTTGGCTGGATCGGAGTTAGAGGGACGTTATCGGGCTGAACGTGTGCTGAACTCGGAGGTGTCGTGCGTTCGGTACTTGATCGGTCGGATCATGAAGACGTACGACTACATCAACCGCGTTGTGCTAACGCTTCCGCTTTCGGTCTACGAGTGTATGTGGACAACACTCTCCCCTCTTGTTGCTATGCATCACCATGGTCTTGCGTGTGCGTAGGAAATTTTTTGAAATTGCCATGTTCCCAACAGTGGCATCCGAGCCAGGTTTTATGCGTTGATGTAATATGCACGAGTAGAACACAAGTGAGTTGTGGGCGATATAAGTCATACTGCTTACCAGCATGTCACACTTTGGTTCGGCGGTATTGTTGGATAAAGCGGCCCAGACCGACATTACGCGTACGCTTACGCGAGACTGGTTCTACCGACGTGCTTTGCACACAGGTGGCAGGCGGGTGTCAGTTTCTCCAACTTTAGTTGAACCAAGTGTGGCTACGCCCGGTCCTTGCGAAGGTTAAAACAACACCAACTTGACAAACTATCATTGTGGTTTTGATGCGTAGGTAAGAACGGTTCTTGCTCAGCCCGTAGCAGCAACGTAAAACTTGCAACAACAAAGGAGAGGACGTCTAACTTGTTTTTGCAGGGCATGTTGTGATGTGATATGGTCAAGACGTGATGAGATATAAGTTGTTGTATGAGATGATCATGTTTTGTTGAAGTTATCGGCAACTG
Organism: Triticum dicoccoides; assembly: GCF_002162155.2. NCBI lineage: Eukaryota > Viridiplantae > Streptophyta > Magnoliopsida > Poales > Poaceae > Triticum > Triticum dicoccoides. Next base: position 752,942,560 of record NC_041382.1, read on the forward strand.
TCAAAAGCCTTATGGTTATCTCTCTATTGCATAAGATGCAAGCGCCAAATAATTGCTTTACTTTATCGCTATGCGATAGCAATAGTTGCAAGAGCAATTGTTGGCAAGACAACCATGTGACGACACATTGATATAGATCAAGATGATGGAGATCATGGTGTCATGCCGGTGACGATGAGATCATGACGATGGTTTGGAGATGGAGATCAAAGGCACAAGATGATGATGGCCATATCATGTCACATATTTTAATTGCATGTGATGTTTATCTTTTATACATCTTATTTTTCTTAGTTCGACGGTAGCTTTATAAGATGATCTCTCACTAATTATCAAGGCACAAGTGTTCTCCCTGAGTATGCACCGTTGCGAAAGTTCTTCGTGCTGAGACACCACGTGATGATCGGGTGTGATAGGCTCTACGTTCAAATACAACGGGTGCAAAATAGTTGCACACGCGGAATACTCAGGTTAAACTTGACGAGCCTAGCATATAACAGATATGGCCTCGGAACACGGAGACCGAAAGGTCGAGCGTGAATCATATAGTAGATATGATCAATATAGTGATGTTCACCATTGAAACTACTCCATCTCACGTGATGATCGGACATGGTTTAGTTGATATGGATCACATGATCACTTAGAAGATTAGAGTGATGTCTGTCTAAGTGGGAGTTCTTAAGTAATATGATTAATTGAACTTTAATTTATCATAAACTTAGTCCTGGTAGTATTAGCATATCTATGTGGTAGATCAATAGCTCGCGTTTAACTCCCCTATTTTATTTTTGATATGTTCCTAGAGAAAATTAAGTTTAAAGATGTTAGTAGCAATGATGCGGATTGGATCCGTGATCTGAGGATTATCCTCATTGCTGCATAGAAGAATTATGTCCTTAATGCACCGCTAGGTGACAGACCTATTGCAGGAGCAGATGCAGACGTTATGAACGTTTGGCTAGCTCAATATGATGACTACTTGATAGTTTAGTCCACCATGCTTAAACGGTTTAGAATCGGGATTTCAAAGATGTTTTGAACGTCATGGACCATATGAGATGTTCCAGGAGTTGAAGTTAATATTTCAAGCACATACCCGAGTTGAGAGATATGAAGTCTACAACAAGTTCTATAGCTAAAAGATGGAGGAGAATAGCTCAAGCAGTGAGCATGTGCTCAGATTGTCTGGGTACTACAATCGCTTGAATCAAGTGGGAGTTAATCTTCCAGATAAGATAGTGATTGACAGAATTCTCTAGTCACCATCACCAAGTTAGTAGAACTTCGTGATGAACTATGATATGCAAGGGATAACAGAAATGATTCCCAAGCTCTTCGTAATGCTGAAATCAACGAAGGTAGAAATCAAGAAAATATCAAGTGTTGATGGTAGACAAAACCACTAGTTTCAAGAAAAGGGCAAAGGGAAGAAGGGGAACTTCAAGAAGAACGACAAGCAAGTTGCTGCTCAAGTGAAGAAGCCCAAGTCTGGTCCTAAGCCTGAGACTAAGTGCTTCTACTGCAAAGGGACTGGTCACTGGAAGCGGAACTGCCCCAAGTATTTGGCGGATAAGAAGGATGGCTAAGTGAACAAAGGTATATTTGATATACGGATTATTGATGTGCATTTTACTAGTGTTCGTAGCAACCCCCCGGTATTAGATACTTGTTCAGTTGCTAAGAGTAGTAACTCGAAACGGGAGATGCAGAATGAATAGAGACTAGTTAAGGGTGAAGTGACGATGTGTGTTGGAAGTGGTTCCAAGATTGATATGATCATCATCGCACACTCCCTATACTTTCGGGATTAGTGTTGAACCTAAATAAGTGTTATTTGGTGTTTGCATTGAGCATGAATATGATTTGATCATGTTTATTGCAATACGGTTATTCATTTAAATAAGAGAATAAATTGTTGTTCTGTTTACATATATGGTTACACACCCAATGAAAATGGTTTGTTGGATCTCGATCGTAGTGATACACATATTCATAATATTGAAACCAAAAGATGCAAAGTTAATAATGATAGTGCAACTTATTTTTGGCACTGCCGTTTAGGTCATATTGGTGTAAAGCGCATGAAGAAACTCCATGCTGATGGACTTTTGGAATCAGTTGATTATGAATCAGTTGATGCTTGCGAACCATGCCTCATGGGCAAGATGACTAAGACTCCGTTCTCCGGAACAATGCAGCAAGCAACAGATTTGTTGGAAATCATGCATACTGATGTATGTGGTCCGATGAATATTAAAGCTCGCGGCAGGTATCATTATTTTCTGATCTTCACAGATGATTTGAGCAGATATGAGTATATCTACTTGATGAAACACAAGTCTGAAATGTTTGAAAAGTTCAAGGAATTTCAGAGTGAAGTGGAGAATCATCGTAACAAAATAAAAGTTTCTACGATATGATCGCAGAAGTAAAATATTTGAGTTACAAGTTTGGCCTTCAGTTAAAACAATGTGAAATAGTTTCACTACTCACGCCACCTGGAACACCACAGTGTAATGGTGTGTCCAAACGTCATAACCGTGCTTTATTAGATATGGTGTGATCTATGATGTCTCTTACTGATTTACCGCTATCGTTTTGGGGTTATGCATTAGAGACAGCTACATTCACGTTAAATAGGGCACCATCTAAATCCGTTGAGACGACACCGCATGAACTATGGTTTGGCAAGAAACCTAAGTTGTCATTTCTTAAAGTTTGAGCTTGCAATGCTTATGTGAAAAAGTTTCAACCTGATAAGCTCAAACCCAAATCAGAGAAGTGTGTCTTCATAGGATACCCAAAAGAAAATGTTGGGTACACCTTCTATCCCAGATCCGAAGGCAAGATATTCGTTGCTGAGAATGGATCCTTTCTAGAGAAGGAATTTCTCTCGAAAGAAGTGAGTGGGAGGAAAGTAGAACTTGATGAGGTAATTGTACCTGCTCCCTTATTGGAAAGTAGTTCATCACAGAAATCTGTTCCTGTGACTACTACACCAATTAGTGAGGAAGCTAATGATGATGATATGTAACTTCAGATCAAGTTACTACCGAACCTCGTAGGTAAACCAGAGTGAGATCCGCACCAGAGTGGTATGGTAATCATGTTCTGGAGGTCATGTTACTTGACCAAGACAAACCTACAAACTATGAGGAAGCAATGATGAGCCCAGATTCCACGAAATGGCTTGAGGCCATGAAATCTAAGATGAGATCCATGTATGAGAACAAAGTACGGACTTTGATTGACTTGCCCATTGATCAGCGAGCCATTGATATTAAATGGATCTTCAAGAGGAAGAAGGACGCTAATAGTAGTGTCACTATCTACAAACCTAGAATTGTCGCAAAAGGTTTTCAACAAGTTCAAGGTGTTGACTACGATGAGAGTTTCTCACTCGTATCTATGCTTAAGTCTGTCCGAATCATGTTAGAAATTGCCACATTTTATGAAATCTGACAAATGGATAAACAAAACTGCATTCCTTAATGGATTTATTAAAGAAGAGTTGTATATGATGCAACAAGAAGGTTTTGTCAATCCTAAAGGTGCTAACAAAATATGCAAGCTCCAGCGATCCATCTATGGACTGATGCAAGCATCTCGGAGTTGGAATATATGCTTTGATAAGTTGATCAAAGCATATAGTTTTATACGGACTTGCGGTGAAGCCTGTATTTACAAGAAAGTGAGTGGGAGCACTACAGCATTTCTGATAAGCATATGTGAATGACATATTGTTGATCGGAAATAATGTAGAATTATTCTGCAAAGCATAAAGGAGTGTTTTTGAAAGAAGTTTTTCAAAGAAAGACCTCGGTGAAGCTGCTTACATATTGAGCATCAAGATCTATAGAGATAGATTAAGACGCTTGATAAGTTTTTCAATGAGTACATACCTTGACAAGATTTTGAAGTAGTTCAAAATGGAACAGTCAAAGAAAGAGTTCTTGCCTTTGTTACAAGGTGTGAAACTGAGTAAGACTCAAAGCCCGACCACGGCAGAAGATAGAAAGAGAATGAAAGTCATTCCCTATGCCTTGGACATAGGTTCTATAAAATATGCCATGCTGTGTACCAGATCTATTGTACACCCTACACTGTTTTTGGCAAGGGAGTACAATAGTGATCTAGGAGTAGATCACTGGACAGCGGTCAAAATTATCCTTAGTGGAATAAGGATATGTTTCTCGATTATGGAGGTGACAAAAAGGTTCGTCGTAAAGGGTTACATCGATGCAAATTTTGACACTGATCCAGATGACTCTAAATCTCAATCTGGATACATATTGAAAGTGGGAGCAATTAGCTAGAGTAGCTCCGTGCAGAGCATTGTTGACATAGAAATTTGCAAAATACTTACGGATCTGAATGTGGCAGACCCGTTGACTAAACTTCTCTCACAAGCAAAACAAGATCACACCTTAGTACTCTGGGTGTTAATCACATAGCGATGTGAACTAGATTATTGACTCTAGTAAACCCTTTGGGTGTTGGTCACATGTCGATGTGAACTATGGGTGTTAATCACATGGTGATGTGAACTATTGGTATTAAATCACATAGCGATGTGAACTAGATTATTGACTCTAGTGCAAGTGGGAGACAGAAGGAAATATGCCCTAGAGGCAATAATAAAGTTATTATTTATTTCCTTATATCATGATAAATGTTTATTAGTCATGCTAGAATTGTATTAACCGGAAACATAATACATGTGTGAATACAGAGACAAACAGAGTGTCACTAGTATGCCTCTACTTGACTAGCTCGTTGATCAAAGATGGTTATGTTTCCTAACCATAGACATGAGTTGTCATTTGATTAATGGGATCACATCATTAGGAGAATGATGTGATTGACTTGACCCATTCCGTTATCTTAGCACTTGATCATTTAGTTTGTTGCTATTGCTTTCTTCATGACTTATACATGTTCCTATGACTATGAGATTATGCAACTCCCGTTTACCGTAGGAACACTTTGTGTGCTACCAAACGTCACAACGTAACTGGGTGATTATAAAGGTGCTCTACAGGTGTCTCTGAAGGTACTTGTTGGGTTGGCGTATTTCAAGATTAGGATTTGTCACTCCGATTGTCGGAGAGGTATCTCTGGGCCCTCTCGTTAATGCACATCACCTAAGCCTTGCAAGCATTGCAACTAATGAGTTAGTTGTGAGATGATGTATTATCGAACGAGTAAAGAGACTTGCCGGTAACGAGATTGAACTAGGTATTGAGATGCCGACGATCGAATCTCGGGCAAGCAACATACCGATGACAAAGGGAACAACGTATGTTGTTATGCGGTCTGACCGATAAAGATCTTCATGGAATATGTAGGAGCCAATATGAGCATCCAGGTTCCGCTATTAGTTATTGACCGGAGACGTGTCTCGGTCATGTCTACATAGTTCTCGAACCCGTAGGGTCCGCACGCTTAACGCTACGATGCCAGATATATTATGACTTTATATGTTTTGATGTACCTAAGGAGTTCAGAGTCCCGGATGACATCGGGGACATGACGAGGAGTCTCGAAATGGTCGAGACGTAAAGATCGATATATTGGACGACTATATTCGGACTTCGGAAAGGTTCCAAGTGATTCGGGTATTTTTCGGAGTACCGGAGAGTTACGGGAATTCGCCGGGGAGTATATGGGCCTTATTGGGCCATACGGTAATAGAGGAGATAGGCCAAAAGGAAGGAGGCATGCGCCCCTCTCTAGTCCGAATTGGACAAGGGGTGCAGCCCCCTTTTCCTTCTCCCTCTCCTCCTCTTTCCTTCACTCCTACTCCAACAAAGAAAGGAGGAGTCCTACTCCCACTTTTCCTTCTCCCTCTCCTCCTCTTTCCTTCACTCCTACTCCAACAAGGAAAGGAGGAGTCCTATTCCCGGTGGGAGTAGGACTCCCCCTTGGCGCGCCCTCCTCCTAGGCCGGCCGCCTCCCCCCTTGCTCCTTTATATACAGGGGCAGAGAGGCACCTCTAGACACACAAGTTGATCAAGTTGATCGTCTCTTAGCCGTGTGCGGTGCCCCCCTCCACCATAGTCCACCTCGATAATACTATAGCGGTACTTGGGCAAAGCCCTGCGTCGGTAGAACATCAACATCGTCACCACGCCGTTGTGCTGACGAAACTCTCCCTCAACACTCGGCTGGATCGGAGTTAGAGGGAAGTCATCGGGCTGAACGTGTGCTGAACTCGGAGGTGACGTGCGTTCGGTACTTGATAGGTCGGATCGTGAAGACGTACGACTACATCAACCGCGTTGTGCTAACGCTTCCGCTTTCGGTCTACAAGGGTACGTGGACAACACTCTCCCCTCTCATTGCTATGCATCACCATGATCTTGCGTGTGTGTAGGAGTTTTTTTGAAATTGCTACGTTCCCAACACCGACAAAGGATAATGAGATCACTCCCTATGAGAAATGGGCAAAGAGAAGGACAACATTCTCGTACTTGGGGCAGTTTGGCGAAAGTCAATGTGCCGATCCCCAAAAAACGTAAGCTTGGACCAAAGACTGTGGACTGCATTAATTTGGGCTACACTAAGAACAGCGTTGGCTATAGATTTCTAGTAGTGAAATCTGAGGTACTTGACCAGAAGGTTGGTACAATTATGGAGTCTAAGGATGCTACATTCTTCGAGGATATTTTTCTTATGAGAGATATGCAAAGCACTTCTAGACAGAAATCTGAGGAGACTCCTGAACCTGCCATCCCTATGGAATATTATGAACAAACACATGATGAAAATACCGAGGAGGATGACGAGGAAACCCTTGGTAGGGGCAAGAGACAAAGGACTGCAAAGACCTTTGGTGTTGATTTCTTCGTGTACCTCGTGGATGATACTCCTACTTCTATTTCAGAAGCGTATGCCTCTCCAGAAGCTGACTACTGGAAGGATGAGGTCCGTAGCGAGATGGATTCCATCATGGCTAATGGGACATGGGAGATCACTGAGCGTCCCTATGGTTGCAAACCATTGGGATGTAAGGGGTGTTCAAAAAGAAGCTTAGGCCCGATGGTACGATTGAAAAGTACAAGGCTAGGCTTGTGGCCAAGAGTTATGACCAGAAAGAAGAGGAAGATTTCTTCGATACTTATTCACTTGAGGCTAGACTGACCACCATTAGAGTATTACTCTCGTTGGCGGCCTGACATGGTCTTCTCGTCCACCAGATGGATGTTAAGACGGCTTTTCTGAATGGAGAGCTAAATGAGGAAATCTATATGCAACAGCCAGATGGCTTTGTGATAGATGGTCAGGAAAGAAAGGTGTGTAGGTTGCTGAAATCTTTATATGGCCTGAAGCAAGCACCTAAGCAATGGCATGATAAGTTTAATACAACTCTGACATCTGTTGGTTTCATTGTTAATGAGGCTGACAAATGTGTATACTATCGCCATGGTGGGGGCGAAGGAGTTATACTGTGCTTGTATGTTGATGATATACTGATATTCGGAACCAACCTCAAAGTCATTGAGGAGGTCAAGTCGTTTCTGTCTCAGAACTTTGAGATCAAAGATCTTGGTGTGACTGATGTTATCTTGAACATCAAGCTACTAAGAGATAGTGAGGGTGGGATTACACTTCTGCAATCCAACTATGTTGAGAAGGTGTTGAGTCATTTTGGATATTCGGACTGCACACCATCTCAAACACCATATGATCCTAGCGTGTTGATTCGAAAATCCAAAGGCATGGCTATAGATCAATTGAGATACTCTCAAATCATTGGTTCACTGATGTACCTAGCGAGCGCAACGAGGCCTGACATCGCGTTTGCTGTGAGCAAACTGAGCCGGTTTGTTTCCAAACCGGGTGATGTACATTGGCATGCTGTTGAAGAGTTATGCGCTATTTGAAAGGTACTATGAACTATGGACTTCAATATACCGGATACCCGTCGGTACTTGAAGGGTATAGTGATGCAAATTGGATCTCTGATGCGGATGAGATGAAGGCCACAACTGGGTATATGTTTACTCTTGGAGGTGGCGCTGTTTCCTGGAAGTCTTGCAAGCAAACGATCTTAACGAGATCGACAATGGAAGCAGAATTAACAGCATTAGACACATCTGGTGTCGAAGCAGGATGGCTTTGAGATCTTTTGATGGACTTGCCATTGGTTGATAAACCGGTTCCGTCTATCCTTATGAACTGCGATAATCAGACTGTCATCACCAAGGTGAAAAGTTCAAAGGACAACATGAAGTCCAACAAACACATAAGAATGAGATTAAAGGCTGTCAGAAAATTAAGAAACTCTAGAGTGATAGCGTTGGAGTATGTCCATACGGCTAAAAATCTGGTAGATCCCTTTACGAAAGGGCTATCACGTGTAGTGATAGATAATGCATCGAGGGAGATGGGTATGAGACCCACATGAGTTGCCATGGTAGTAACCCAACCTATGTGATCAGAGATCCCGTGAATTAGGACATGAGAAAACAAGCTAGTGGTAAACTGAGGATAGTAACTATACTAACCCACTCCGTTGGAGATGCAATACTCTCGATACTATATGGTAGGATGACTACTGTCTTAATGTGTTCCGAAGCTTATATAAGCAAGATGCTATCCTACAGAGCGATCTTTGGAGGAACACACCTATATGAGCCCGACTGCTGGTCACAGTCTATGAGATTGGGGTTGTCGGTGTCAAAACTGGAAGATCTCGGGTAGGGGGTCCCGAACTGTGCGTCTAGGCCGGATGGTAACAGGAGGCAAGGGACACGATGTTTTACCCAGGTTCGGGCCCTCTTGATAGAGGTAAAACCCTACGTCCTGCTTGATTAATATTGATGATATGGGTAGTACAAGAGTAGATCTACCACGAGATCAGAGAGGCTAAACCCTAGAAGCTAGCCTATGGTATGATTGTTGTTGGGTATGTTATCCTATGGACTAAAACCCTCCGGTTTATATAGACACTGGAGAGTGTTAGGGTTACACAAAGTCGGTTACAATGGTAGGAGATCTACATATCCGTATCGCTAAGCTTGCCTTCCACGCCAAGGAAAGTCCCTTCCGTACACGGGACGAAGTCTTCAATCTTGTATCTTCATAGTCTAGGAGTCCGGCTGAAGGTATAGTCCGGCTATCCGAACACCCCCTAATCCAGGACTCCCTCAGTAGCCCCCGAACCAGGCTTCAATGATGATGAGTCCGGCGCGCAGATTGTCTTCGGCATTGCAAGGCGGGTTCTCCTCCAAACTCCGTGTACCTGTTGAATAAAGTCCGGTTTCTTGTAGATGTTGCGTTCCTTGGCTTCTACGCCCAATAATGGCCATTTCCCACATGTCAAACGAATATGAAAAGTCTGAGTGTTTTTACATTCACACCCCTAGCCGCGTAAATGAGCTGCCCTATTTAAGGGGACGAGGATTTAGATCCAAACCACATCTTCCCCCCTTCACGAGTGTTCATCAGAGTGCATTCGACAAAGGTCCATTCCACCATGGCCAGCCATCACAACTCCTCCTTTCGCCCTTCCAGCCCTCGGCCTGGATATTGGGAGAGATGCTCCATCCTGCATAGCGAGCTAGTGACGCTCCAGACCAAGAGCTGCTGGAGTTCTACGGCCTCCAGCTACACAATCTCACGCCTGCCTCCGTATTGCATATCACGGGCTTTGTAGCCCTCTGCGGGCTATTTTTGGGTGTCGAGGCTCATTTCGGACTATGGAAAAGGTTATTCTGCCTTGTGCCCCGCTCTAAGGAGGGGTCAATGTATCAAGTGGGCGAGCCGAAGTGTGGCGCATCGCCGGGACCGGATATCTGTCCGGAACCCCAAAGAAGGAGTCCGAAGACTGGCCCTCGGAATGGTTTTATATAGAAGACGTCCCGCTGCCGGATCCTATCCGGATCGGCCTCCCTGAATTCGATAGTGCACCCTTAAAGAAGCGCCTAAGCTGGCGTCCACGGAGCCCTAAGAGGGAAAGTGACAGGGACATCATTTACCTGATGGGCCGAATAAGAATGTTAGCCCATTCCGGACTAACCATGATCGGGGTTATGGCCGAATGCATCATGCGGGGGGTGCAGCCGCGTCAGTATAGAAGCCACCCCATGTGGAACTTCAACGGGGAGGACGACGCCACCCGCTACGGCCGTAAGGGGCCGGATTCAGCTGCCGCTCTACTAAAGATCTTGTCCACTTTGTATAAGAGAGAAGAGGAGGAATTTCTCCGCGTCAACCCACAGGGTGGATTCTCTATGCACAATCCCCCAAGCTGGGTAAGCAGTCGCATTTACTTGCCATCCGTTTTGTATTCCCATTGTTAAATATTCAGTCTGACGACTTAAACGCAGGAACTGCGCCGGGCTGTTAAGGAAATAAGCAGCCCTCCTCCACAACCCGAGGACCCAGGACGGTCCCTCGACCCGGCCTCTCAAGAGGATCCGGACATATCTATGGAGCTGATTGATGGAGTGTTCCATCAATTGAGCAAGGACAACGCCTTGGTGGCCATTACGGCCGATTACCCAGGGCTAATCCCGGCCTCCCAGGTAACTGAGATCGAAGTCCCAGTACCCCGAATAGGTGTCCGCCCTCTCGCGTTTTCAGTTTCCTGATTATATCCGAGCTTTGCAGGGGAGGTGGAGGCCGAACCTGCGGCAGCAAGCCAACGAGGGGCCGCAGGGCCCCATGGGCAGAAAAGAAGTGCAGTCCGGACCGAGGCGTCAACGCAAAGGTATGTCGCGCCCCCTTATCCCAGGTGTTATACCTTCGAGGCACATTGACACTCGTGCTCACTTCAGGACAAAGAGACCTCGCCGGACTATATCCGAAGAGGCTGCCAATCGCACCTCCACCAGCCAGGCTCCAAAGCCTGGTCCGGAGGCGGAGGCGAACGCAAGGCGCACGCCAAACGCTCCTCCGACGGAGGATGTGGATGGGTTGTCTGCCACCAACTCTGAGGTGGAGAGTGCCATGAACCACAGGCGTCGCCGGACAATTCTTCGCGACGCTTGTTTCTCCCAAGGGGCGTTAGATGCCTTCAACTCGGGAGATGCGTACCTCTGTGCCGCTCAAAATGGTCTAGCCAGAGCCACGGAGCAATATGTAAAAGACATATGGGTAAGAAAATTTTGGTAATTATATGTATATACCAGTAGCCCCCGAGACTTGAAACAGTTAGAATAACTGATTTAAGGATCATTTGTTATGCAGGTTCTTACAGAAAAGAATTCCCTACCGTCCAAGGAGCTGGAAGAGTGCAAAGCCCAACTTGAGGCCGCACTAGCCGCGACAGGGGAGCCCAAGGAGACACCCTCTGGTAATATACACTTCGAAAGATAAATATTTTGCGAAGCACGACATGGGTGCGAATCTGACAAATGAAATTGCAGATGGCGCCGGATTGAATCCGGAAAGGCAACACCGCCTACGCCAGTTAAAGGCTGGTGAGAAGGTGCTGACAAAGGTGAGGCGGGAGAAGAACGATCTCCAAGATGCCAACACCAAGCTGCGCGTCGAGCTGAAAGATGTTCGTGCCTAGCTGTCAGACTCCATTAAGGAGAATCAGCGGCTTCGGCGCGGCATATTTAGTAAGTGCTTGAACGAACCTTTGAAAGAAAGTTCGGCGGGGAAGTCGACTAACAGAGCAATGTCTATAGGTGTGCTAACAGGTCGTCCTGCAGAGGAGATGCCTGGTTCTATGGGTGACCTTCTTCCCGAGCTCTCGCAACTACTCGATCGAGTTCGGCAGGCGATGCAAGGCGTCGCCCAGGCCCTGTGGCCATCCATCTCCATGCCCGAAGGTCTTGGAGAGCTTGCGGAGAAGCTAAAGGGAGCACGGCGGTGCTTCCGATTGTGGAAGATATCGGCCTGGCGTCAAGGCGCTAGGGAGGCCTGGGCTATGGTGAAGACGCGATACACAAAGGCTGACCCCAACCACATGGCCGAGGTCGGTCCTGTGGGGCCCGATGGGAAGGAGATCCCTATAAGCTTAGTATACGGCCAAGTAGAATTGGCCGCAAAGTATTCCCAGCAGGACTATAAATTAGACAGCCTGTTAGATGGTATTGAAGAGGAATACAGTCAGTCAAAATGACTATGTAATTTAATTGACATTTATAATGCCTTCTAGCCGGATTGTAGATCATTTGTCATGGCCGACCTTTTTGCTTCAGCCTCGGGACCTGACGGTCCGGAGTGTGTCCGAATTCCCATGCGGTTATATAAGAACCGGGGAATGCATGGAGACCAGGCGTAGGGGTAATTAATGCGTGAACAGACAAGTGCCCGACTAGTTATGTTATATTACATGGTTAGTAAGAAACATCTTCGAAGGAGAATAGTTCCGTTAGGGGTTCCTTTCCCTGGGAGGCATGCCCTAAAGTGCATGTCCAAGCTGCGAAAAGAAACGCAGGAAAAACATCTGGGGGCGTATAGATAAATAAAATAAAAAAAAGGATCATCTTTAGTTCACCGACCGAATATTCCCTTAAGAACGCTAGCTTTCGGCTTCACCCAGTCTGAGGTACACGTCCGGCTGACCCGGCAGTAACAATCGCAGAGGTGCTCCCTTTACCACCTAGCCGAACAACCGGGAACATATGGGTAAGCACAGGAGCCAGGCAACCCAGCTTGGCCAAAACTTAAGTCATATCGATGCATATAATGGTGAATAAAAGGTACATGCAGAAGTGTGACACATGTGTTGGGCATGAAGCCCGTATAGATAAGCTTCTGTTTAAAGAAGCCCCCAGGTTTAATGAGCGTGGATAGCACGTCACTTTATGAGCCTTTAAAGGCTATAAGAGAGAGAGAGAGAGAGAGAGAGAGAGAGAGAGAGAGAGAGAGAGAGAGAGAGAGAGAGAGAGAGAGAGAGAGAGAGAGAGAGAAGAGGAATGTAAGACAGAAAGTATATAAAAATGGAGAGAGGAAGGAGACGAACACAGAGTCCGGCGCTAGGCATAGAATCTTCGGAGACGGGCTGCGTTCCATGGGTTCGGCTCGAGTCGGTTATCCGATGCATCTCGCAGGCGGTATGCTCCACCAGTCAGGACTTGGTCAATTATGAAGGGACCTTCCCACTTGGGCTTGAGTTTGTCCTTTTCTTGTCCGGTAGTCGTAGAACTAATTCGCCAACGTTGTAATTTTTGGCCCGTACTTCTCTTCTTTGGTATCTTCGAGCCTGCTATTTATAGAATGCAGAACGGGCTTTTGCCACGTCACGCTCATCCTCCGATGTGTCCAAACTGTCCTGCCGATCGAGCTCGGCTTCTCTTTCTTCGTACATGCGCACTCGAGGTGAGTCATGAATTATGTCGCAAGGCAGAACTGCCTCTGCGCCGTACACCATAAAGAATGGTGTGTGTCCGATGGTGCGATTCGGCATGGTCCGCAGCCCCCAGAGTATGGAGTCGAGCTCCTCTACCCAGTGCGTGTTAGATTCCTTGAGGGACCGCACTAATCTGGGTTTGATGCCGCTCGTGATAAGACCATTTGCATGTTCGACCTGGCCGTTAGTTTGTGGGTGATAGACAGAAGCATAATCGAGCTTGATGCCCATGTTTTTGCACCAGAGTTTTACCTCGTCGGCCGTGAAGTTCGTGCCGTTATCAGTGATGATGCTGTGGGGGACGCCGTAACGGTGTACAACCCCGGATATAAAGTCTATCACCGGTCTGGATTCGGCCGTCTTAACAGGCTTGGCTTCTATCCATTTGGTGAACTTATCCACCATGACCAGTAAGTACTTTTACTTGTGGGTTCCGCCTTTAAGGGGTCCAACCATGTCAAGCCCCCAGACCACAAAGGGCCAAGTAATGGGGATAGTTTGGAGGGCGGTGGGTGGCATGTGGCTTTGGTTTGCAAAGAGCTAGCAACCGGTGCATTGTTGGACTAAGTCCTGAGCGTCTGCCCGGGCCATCGGCCAATAAAAGCTTGTATGGAAGGCCTTGCTTACAAGGGACCGAGCTGCATCGTGATGACCGCTGAGTCTGGCATGAATTTCAGCCAGGAGGTCCCGCACCTCCTCTTCGGAGATGCACCTTTGAAGGACTCCGGTAGTGCTTTTCTTATAAAGCTCTCCCTCGTGGACTCTGTAGGCTTTGGATCGCCGCACTATGTAGCGTGCCTCATTTTGGTCCTCGGGGAGTTCCTGCCTAGTAAGGTAGGCGAGGAATGGTTCTGTCCACGGGGCGATGACGGCCATTATTACATGGGCCGAAGGTGTTATTTCATTGGCAGAGCCTCCGATTGTGTTAGAATGTTCGGTGTCGGGCAATGCGGTTGGGTCCGGGCTGTTATTGTTCGGCTCCCCTTCCCATACTATGGATGGCTTGAACAGCCTTTCCAAGAAGATGTTGGGGGGGACTACATCGCGTTTTGCGCCGATGCGTGCCAGGACATCTGCCGCCTGATTATTTTCCCGGGCTATATGGTGAAATTCAAGCCCCTCGAACCGAGCTGACATTTTTAGGATGGCGTTGCGGTAAGCTGCCATTTTTGGATCCTTGGCATCGAAGTCTCCATTTATTTGGGATATTGCGAGGTTCGAGTCCCCGCGCACCTCTAGGCGTTGAGTGCCCATGGATACTGCCATCCGGAGACCATGTAAAAGGGCCTCATATTCGGCTGCATTGTTGGAGTCCGTGTACATAATCTGGAGTACATATTGAACTGTGTCTCCTGTGGGGGACGTCAAAACGACGCCAGCCCCCAGTCCGGCCAACATCTTGGAGCCGTCAAAATGCATGATCCAATTTGAATATGTGCCATACTCTTTAGGGAGTTCGGCCTCCGTCCATTCTGCGACGAAGTCGGCCAAGATTTGCGACTTGATGGCTCGCCGTGGCTTATAACTTATGTCAAACGCGAGGAGCTCAATGGCCCATTTTGCAATCCGGCCCGTTGCATCACGGTTGTTTATAATATCATTAAGTGGTACTTCCGAGGCTACTGTTATTGAACAATCTTGAAAGTAGTGTCATAGCTTCCGGGATGCCATGAATACCGCGTACGCAATCTTTTGATAATGCGGGTACCGTGATTTGCAGGGAGTGAGGACAGTGGACACATAATAGACTGGCTTTTGAAGGGGAATTTGTGTCCATCCAATTCTCGTTCGACGACGAGCATTGCGCTTACAACCTGATGTGTTGCTGCAATGTATAATAGCATTGCTTCGCCAATGTTTGGCGCGGCCAGGACTGGGTTTGTTGCCAGTATGGCTTTTATTTCGTCGAGTCCGGCCGTGGCTGCATCCGTCCATTCGAAGTGTTCGGTGCGCTGAAGGAGGCGGTAGAGGGGTAGGGACTTTTCTCCCAAGCGGGAGATAAGGCGGCTTAGAGCCGCCACGCATCCGGTTAACTTTTGTATTTGTTTGAGGTCCTTTGGGATATCCAGTTGCGACAGAGCTCGGATCTTGGCTGGATTTGCTTCAATTCCTCTACCAGATACAATGAAGCCCAAGAGCTTTTCGGCTGGAATGCCGAAAACGCATTTTTCCGGGTTGAGCTTGATGTCGTATGTTCGGAGGCTATCAAATGTGAGCCTCAAGTCGTCTACTAGAGATTCGACATGTCTTGTTTTGACGACCACATCATCTACATATGCCTCCACTGTTTTGCCGATCTGGTTTGCCAGACATGTCTGAATCATGCGCTGATATGTTGCGTCAGCGTTTTTGAGCCCGAAGGGCATCGTGTTGAAGCAGAATGGGCCGTATGGTGTGATAAATGCCGTTGCGGCTTGGTTTGGTTCTGCCATCTTGATTTGATGGTAGCCGGAATATGCGTCGAGGAAACACAAGAATCATGTCCTGCGGTAGCATCGATAATTTGATCGATGCGGGGGAGGGGGAAGGGATCCTTTGGGCAAGCCTTGTTAAGGTCTTTAAAATCAACACACAGGCGCCAGGATTTGTCCTTCTTTGGTACCATCACCAGGTTTGCTAGCCAGTCCGGATGTTTTATATCTCTGATGAATCCGGCCTCCAATAGCTTTGCTAGCTCCTCTCCCATGGCCTGTCTCTTAGGTTCGGAAAAACGCCGAAGACCCTGTTTGACAGGTTTGAATCCTGTTTGGATGTTTAAGCTATGCTCGGCCAGCCTGCGTGGGATTCCTGGCATGTCTGAAGGGTGCCAGGCGAAAATGTCCCAGTTCTCTCGTAGGAACTCTCGCTGTGCGGCGTCTACATTAGGGTTTAACTGTGCCCCGATGGAAGCTGTTTTATTGGGGTCCGTTGGATGGACTTGGAATTTTACTATTTCGTCCGCCGGTTTAAAGGAGGTGGACTTGGATCTTTTGTCGAGTACCACATCATCCCTATTCACCATAGAGCGCACGCAGTCAGTTCCTTAGCCGCTAGGGCTTCGGATAGTGCCTCGAGGGCCAGTGCGGCTGTCTTGTTTTCAGCGCGGAATGCTATGTCCGGATCACTAGCGAGAGTGATGATCCCGTTAGGCCCGGGCATCTTGAGCTTCATGTACCCGTAATGGGGTATTGCTTGGAAGATTGTAAACGCTTCCCGCCCTAGCAGAGCGTGATAACCGCTGCTGAACGGAGCCACATGGAACGTGATCTCTTCGGACCTGTAATTATCCGGCGTGCCGAACACCACATCCAGTGTGATTTTTCCTGTACAGCGTGCTTCCCGACTGGGGATTATTCCTCTAAAGGTTGTGCTGCTTCGCTCAATGCGGTTCCAGTCTATTTCCATTTTTTGAAGGGTTTCCTCATAAATGAGGTTCAATCCACTGCCGCCGTCCATGAGTACCTTGGTAAGACGAAAGCCGTCCACTATTGGACTGAGGACCAATGCTGGTGCTCGAGCTGTTCGGAATTTAGGTTCATCACTGGTGTTAAAGGTAATAGCCGTGTCACTCCATGGGTTTATTGTTGCTACTTGGTAGACTTCGGCAAGGCTGCGGAGTGTCCTTTTTCGCATATTATTTCATGCGAAAGTCTCGAAGACTATTAATACTGTATTGGTGTCTCTGGGGTGGCTTTCTGTGGCCTCTGGAATTAGGAGATTTTCGCTAATTTTGGCCACCTGCCGGAGTATCCAACATGCTCTAAGGCTGTGAGTTGGTGTGGCGTCCTCTGTACTGTGAATTTTATAGGGTCCATTAAGCCATCCTTCCAGTACGGTTCCATGCCCTGTAGAGGGTTTTTGCTTTTTGGTGTTTGACCCGGGTGTCTGGCGATGATGCACCCTTTTATTTCGGACTGGGTTTGTATTCAGGGCCGGATCGTCCTAAAATTTTATTTCGGTTTTCTAGGCGCTTTCCATCGCACAGTACTTCGTAGGATGGACGCCAAGTCAGCGAAGCGTGTAATATCACGGCGACTTATGGCGTTGAGGATTCCCTTGTCCGTGCAATTATTGCAAAAGATTGAGATTGCGTCTTCCTCGCGGCAGTCCTTTATCCAGTTCTTAACCAGGAGGAATCTGGCCCAATAATGATGTACTATTTCATCGAGCTCTTGCCTAATCTGGGATAGATCGCTTATGTTCGGGTGGGTGGGCGGAATTTAATCCGAAGCCTCACCCCATCTGAGGCTCAGAGGCCGAGGAATTTCCGAACTCAAAAATTTGGATTCCTGGATGCTGTCCAATGAATCCAGCCTGTCGCCTGACTCTAAGCTCAGGTCTTGAGTGATATCCTCCCCTCCGCGGGTATCCGGCTTGGAGGGATCGGGAATCCGGACGTAGCTAGTCCTTAAGATAGATGAAGAGTCGCCGCACTGTCCCTCTACCACGGCAACGTGATGGGTGACTTAGGGAGAGTTAATCTCTCTCAGATCGGGTTTAGGCCCAATCTGGTCGTAATCCGTAGCGACTCCCAGGGCGGCGATGCGATCCAAGAGCTCGTTTATTGAGGAGAGCTCCATTGGATCTAACTGCTCGGCGAGTTCCAAGCTGACATGAAGATTGTTTTCGATGGCTCGAGAGGTCATCGTCGGTGTAGAAGCCGAACAGGCGGTCATAAGAAAACCACCTAGCCGGAGGGTTTGGCCGACAGCGAAAGCTCCCTTAGCAATGGTGCCATCTTTAAAGACGGGACGAGGCATCCTTCCTGATGGCGACGGCACAGAGGAACTCTCAATGAAAGCACCAATGTCGGTGTCAAAACCGGCGGATCTCGGGTAGGGGGTCCCGAACTGTGCGTCTAGGCCGGATGGTAACATGAGGCAAGGGACACGATGTTTTACCCAGGTTTGGGCCCTCTTGATAGAGGTAAAACCCTACGTCCTGCTTGATTAATATTGATGATATGGGTAGTACAAGAGTAGATCTACCACGAGATCAGAGAGGCTAAACCCTAGAAGCTAGCCTATGGTATGATTGTTGTTGGGTATGTTGTCCTACGGACTAAAACCCTCCGGTTTATATAGACATCGGAGAGGGTTAGGGTTACACAAAGTCGGTTACAATGGTAGGAGATCTACATATCTGTATCGCCAAGCTTTCCTTCCACGCCAAGGAAAGTCCCTTCCGGACACGGGACGAAGTCTTCAATCTTGTATCTTCATAGTCCAGGATTACGGCTGAAGGTATAGTCCGGCTATCCGAACACCCCCTAATCCAGGACTCCCTCAGGGGTGATCTCTAGTAAGCTCATGAATAGGCCAGGAGTGTGACTTATATGCTCAACCCGAGGGGTCAGCCTTCGGCAGCCTAGTACTAGTAAGACATGTGGTGAAACTTCTTTACACCAAACTGACAATTCAAGGCATAGTCCATTGTTCAGTTGTGAAGGAGTGTAACTACTTGTTCTAGGTGAATGTAACGCCCTCGATGCGGCTATTTCTCCCCCATGTCGAAGCACGACTTAGAGGCATAACCGCATTGAAAGCAATGTCACAAGTGAGGTAATCTTCACACAACCCATGTAATACATATGGGAAAGAGATACATAGTTGGCTTACACTCGCCACTTCACACAATTACATGAATAAAGCATTACATCAACCAAATACAATCAGGGCCCGACTATGGAGCCAAAATAAAAGAAGACTACCCCAAAAGCTACACAGATCCCCGATCGACCCCAACTGGGCTCCACTACTGATCAACTAGAACGAAACAACACAAAGGAAAAGATCTTCATCGAGCTCCTCCTTGAGCTTGGTTGCGTCATATGCACAGAGTAATCGGCACCTACAAGCTGGTTTTGGAAGTATCTGTGAGTCACGGGGACTCAGCAATTTCACACCCTCGCGATCAAGACTATTTAAGCTTATAGGAAGGGTAAAAGGTATGAGGTGGAGCTGCAGCAAGTGACTAGCATATATGGTGGCTAACATATGCAAATGAGAGCGAGAAGAGAAAGCAAAAGCACGGTCGAACAACTATGATCAAGAAGTGATCCTAGAACAACCTACGTCAAGCATTACTCCAACACCGTGTTCACTTCCCGGACTCCGCCGAAAAGAGACCATCACGGTTACACACGCGGTTGATGTATTTTAATTAAGGTCAACTTCAGGTTTTTTTACAATCGGAGGTTAACAAATTCCCATCTGCCCATAACCGCGGGCACGGCTTTCGAAAGTTCAAATCCCTGCAGGGGTGTCCCAACTTAGCCCATCACAAGCTCTCGCGGTCAACGAAGGATATACCTTCTAGCGGGAAGACCCGATCAGACTCGGAATCCCGGTTACAAGACATCCTCGACAATGGTAAAACAAGTCTAGCAAGACCACCCACTGTGCCGACAAATCCCGATAGGAGCTGCACATATCTCGTTCTCAGGGCACACCGGATAAGCTAAACATACGAGAGCCAATGTAACCCAAATTGCCAAGGGACGGCCCCGCACGATGCTCTGGGTTGGACCAACACTTAGAGAAGCACTGGCCCAGGGGGGTTAAAATAAGATGACCCTTGGGATGCGCGACTCCCAAGGGAAAAAGGCTAGCTGGCGAATGGTAAAACCAAGGTTGGGCCTTGCTGGAGGAGTTTTATTCAAAGTGAACTGTCAAGGGGTTCCCATTATAACCCAACCGCGTAAGGAACGCAAAATCCGGGAACATAACAACAATATGACGGAAACTAGGGCGGCAAGAGTGGAACAAAACACCAGGCATAAGGCCGAGCCTTCCACCCTTTACCAAGTATATAGATGCATTAATTAAATAAAAGATATTGTGATATCCCAACAATAAACATGTTCCAACAAGGAACAACATCTCCATGTTCCAACAAGGAACAAACTTCAATCTTCACCTGCAACTAACAACGCTATAAGAGGGGCTGAGCAAAGCGGTAAAATAGCCAAACAACGGTTTGCTAGGACAAGGTGGGTTAGAGGCTTGGCTTAACAATATGAGAGGCATGATAAGCAAGTGGTAGGTATCGCGGTATAGGCATAGCAAAAGAGCGAGCAACTAGCAAGCAAAGATAGAAGTAATTTCGAGGGTATGGTCATCTTGCCTGAAATCCCGCAAGGAGGAAGGACTCCATGAAGAAGACAAACGGACGGAGTCGAACAAATCCTCACAACACGACGTTACCGGATCTAACCCAAAGAAGCAACACCGGAAAGAAGCAAACAACATAGTAAACAACCATCACAACAACATGGCATGATGCACAACCAAGTATGATGCATGTCCAGTTTAAAAATGCATGGCATGGCGAAGGGCACAAACAAAACTACAAGTTAAGTGGAGCTCAATATGCAACGAGTTGCATATTGACGGAACACCACATCAATTATTTAGTTCTCTCTTGTTTATGTACCCAACAATATTAAATGTTATTAAACATGGCAAGAGGTGAAACATGAGTAAAAAAACACAGTTAGGCATTTTAAATGAGGCCGAAAACATCAAACAACAATTCCGGTAAATCCTCATGTGCATTTAGCAATTTAATGCAAACAACAATTTTAACCATTTAAATGTTATAAACATGATGCGGATGGCATGTGCAAGTTTATGCCATTTTTATTAAAAAATGACAAGAGCATTATGAAGCATTTGTCACCGTGGTGGAAAGGAAAGGGGTGCCACGGCGACGAATACGAAAAATGATGCCACAACAACATATCGGTTATCCGGTAGCCCACGGGGATACCGGTGCAAAAGGAAGTGACGGGAGCGTGTCATGCAAGGAAGGTGGGGTGCTCCCGATTACCGGGTTCCCACATGTTGGTGGCAAGGCGAAAGAGGGGCAACGTGCACCGAACAACTCCGACACGGAGCAAACACGAGCATTTCATACAACATATGCATTCGGTCCAGGGGTCAACGTCTCGGCGGTTATATCTTCGAAGGGGTGCATTCTCGGAGCGGTCCCGGGTTCGTAGAGGAAGTAGTTGTTCTTGTGACGGTAGTGGAAGTAGGGGGTACATGACGACGGTAGAGGTACTCGCGACGGTAGTGATACACGTTTTCATAGAAGGACTTGACGAATCCGAGTCACTTGGGGTCGACGGTAGTCGTTCACGTTTCGAGGAGGAAGTAGAGGTTCTCGCGGTCTCGGCGACGGTAGTGGTATATGTCATCGGTAGCTGAACTTGGCGATCCAGAGAGGGTAGTTGCCGGTCCCACAACACTGTAACCATTCATGGCAGAGAACATGATGTTCACGGGTCTTCCAAAACGGTGTGGTACTTGGCGAAGTGCACGTCGACGGTAGTCGAACTTGAGGGTTTTTGTTCATGGGTCTTCGGCATCGGTAGTCGTTCTAAGCGCCAGGTGTCAAGGTACTTAGCATTTTTGGGATTCCGAAGAAGGCGGTAGAGGTACTTGACGCGTCACAATGTAGTCGAACTTGACGAAAGACGGTTCTCCTCGGGGACTTGATGCATCCGAGTTCTTCTGGTTTGTAGATGTACTTGGCGTTCTGAGTCTGGGTCTTGCCGGTCTTAATGGTCCGAAATAAACAAAACGCAAAGGACCCCCGGTGGCAGCAGCAAGGAAGCGATGGTAGTGGTCAGCGGCAGGACGCAGCAGTGGGTTCTGGTGGCCGGCATCGCCGGATCTCGCGGATAGGAGGCTGGCGACGAAGCAACAGAGGCGGCGTCGGGCCATAGACGTCTCTGGCCAAAGCAAAAGCCATGACAGGGCCACCTAGGATGAGGCAGAGGAGCAGTCGAGCGAAGGGGCGCCGGCTGGCGTTGGACTCGGCGGCCTGCAGGTCCCTGGCGCTGGCTGCACAGGCACCAGGCAGAGGAGGAGAAGGGGCGCGTCGTAGCTCGCAGAAGCTCTGGCGAGGGCACCGGTGGCCGGTGACGGGCGAAGCGATGCCGAGGGTGGCCGGGGTGCAGAAGACGGCGATGAGGAGAAACCAGAGGAGAGGCAGCACGGGAGGTCCACGGAGTAGGCAAGATGACGGCGAAGGTCATGGGGCTCCTGCTCCTGCCGGTGGCGACGAGAAACAGACGCGACTGTCCATGGCAGGGGCGGAGGCGCGGTGCTCCGGACCGGCAGGGCCGCGGCGGCGCTGTGGTGCTCTGCAGATGGAGGAGGCACGGGGAGAAGGAGAGGGATCGAGAGGAGGGAGGAGTGATGCGAGAAGGAAAGAGAGGGGGGGTCGAACGAGAGGGAGATGGGGGACGAGCTGAAGCTCTCTGGCGGCGGAGGGAGAGGGGATCAGTAGAGGTGGCTCGGGCGCCTAGGGTTGGAAGAGTTAGATGGGCCGGCTGGGCCTAGCAGGCTGGCCTAGGCTGGGCTTCTCTCTCTCTCTCTTCTCTTAAATCCTTTAGCAGAAAAGAAAATTGAGAGAGGGAAAAGAAGGAGAGGGTTAGGGAAGGATTTTGCGCATAGGGATAATTTCCCCGGACTTGCAAAAATGAGCTTGATCCCGCAAAAATAGAAGTGGGCACGCGGTTGAAGTTGAATTCAAACTCATTTGAAATTAATTCAAATGATTTGAATAGGAAGTGAGGTTTGGGAAGGTCCAAAAATGTTGAGACTTTTGGAGGAGCCTCAAAAAAAGAAGAAAGAATTTTCGGCAAGGTTTGGAGATCAACTCGAAGCAGAAAGGCATGGGATTTATCTGCACGTGTGTTATGGGTGATTCCAAATTATTGGAATATAATTTATATAGCTCCCTAAAATATTGGGAGAATATGTTTTAAAGAGTAATCACCATAGTGAATATCCCTCGATTTAAATGGACCGAAGATTCATGCAATTTATTTTAGTTGATCCGAGATGCAAAGATTAATGACATGATGGCATGATGACATGATGCAAATGCACATGATGCAAAGATGAATGCAATGAACCAAACAAATCACACGACGAAACCCAGAAACCCTGGGAGGCCTCTGAAGCTCCGGTCTTGGGGCGTTACAACACTCCACCACTACGAGAGGATCTCGTCCCGAGATCTAGAATGGCACCGGAGGAAACGGAAAAGGAAGAGAAGAGGTAAAATTAAGTTGCTTCTTTGACCAATGAGTGAAACCAAATAACCTTGAGAGGTTGAACAAATTGAAAGAAAGAATACAACAAAGATGAATGAGGTTGAAAACACTCTGTTAGAAAGGAGGAACATTACGGGAACCTTGTGGGTTGAAAGACATAAGAAAAGGTTACAATGGACAAGAAGTACATGCAAGCACTCCGGTTAAAACGATATGTACAAGGAATGACAAAGTGAAAAGAACTTGAGCAAAAGGGCACAACACTCCAGTTAAATGGATAGGCATGAAAAGAACATGATCTTGATAAAACAAGAAGATGGGTTGAAGAGAGCAACATCACAATGCCTCTGGAACAAAAGTAAGAATGGAATGGAATGAACGAGGGGAACCAAGATCTTGAGAGAGCACGCTTACAACAAATGCTAGAACGGAGTTGTTGGAAAAAAAATCAACAACGAAAAGAATAAGCTTGATATGGTCTTATGGAATACATCTCAAATTATGAGGTGACAACCTGCCACTTACGGGAAAAGAATTATATTGATAAGAACAAGGAGACGAGAAACTTATTTCACCGGGAGGATAAAGAAGAACTTGGGTCCTTTATAAGCACCATAGATAGCAACAATCCTAAGGGATAGCTTTAGGTGAAATATAACCCAAGATAACTCCAACGAAGGGATTGATGGATTTAAAATACCTCATTCTTAACAACATCTGAATCATGAAACATGAACTCAAATGATCAAGAATGGCATAATACCACCTTCAATGATATGGAAGAAAGAATTTCACTCCGGATTGCAAGATGAAGAAACTTGAGCTCCTTAGAAAAGAATCTTGATGAACGCTTCGGGAAGGAAATAAATCCTTGATGAACCATCATGTAGAGCCTCCAAGAAGAAACTCCGGTAACAAAAGAATAAAAAGAAAGAGAAATTGAAAACACAAGGTGAATCCTTGCAATGATTTAGATTGATCTTCATGATGATGAAAGCTTGGAACTCCGGGAAAAAAAGAAAAGATGAACCAATTGAAACCGAGAATTTGATGAACCTCCGGAATAATTGAATTTACTCAATGAAACAAGAATAAGAATTACATTATGCTTATCCTTCACCAATTTAAATTGATGACAAGCAATGGATTTGGCATACTACTTATTCTCGTAGAAAGGATTAAGATAGATATAGCGTAAACTTGAGAAGGTCTTGGACGAACCACCGGTAGGATAGAAATAACAAATAAATTGATATGATAAACGAAAGAAGAGAATCTTGAACGAACCACCGTAAGAATTGAAAATGAACAATGAAAAAATATAAAGAAACACCGGAAAGAATTAGCAAATGAACGAAGAAGCTTGAGGGGATTTAGATACATGAGAATGAAGAGATCAAGAACTGATTAGAGGATATTTGATCGATGCACCGGTAAGATTTGGAGAATGTGAGCTGCCAGCTGAAATGAATAATATTTGAAAAGATGGCCTTCGGAGGAAAGAAATGGAAAACAACTCAAGAAATGCTCCGGATGGGTGAAAAGAATTCTCACGATCAAAACAATTATGAGAGGATGGCCTCGAATTAGAACCACGAATCTCTGAGAGAACGGATAAGATATAGAGGTAAAACTCTTCTTCGGTCTTCAAATGTTGAGAATGACGATGAGAAACACCACCATGAATTGTTGAGGCACTCCGGAATGAAGAATGGAAAGGTTGAGCCAATGATGAAAAGAATTTGGAAAATCTTGGAGAAAGACATTTGACTGATGTCAATTCATTCTTACGTCAAACTTTGAAATGTATTTGAAAAACTCTGGGAAAATAAGAAGAGTCAGGTAAGATCCTGGGAAAAAAACCTGTGGGTTAGGGCCCACTCAAAAGAAACACCGTTGGAATGATTTAGAAGAGCGAAGCACCGCTTGAGTTAAATGGCTTGAATGAGATAACAACCTCGAAATAGGTTGAACTGATCTTGAATGAAAGGACGAGCCTTCTGAGATATCTTGAGCACTCCGGAACAATTTAATAGCGAGAGGAGAATGATTATGAGGTGCACGGTTATGGAGAAACATTTGAAACAAGGAAAAATATGGTCAACAAAGCTAGACTTGGTTCCACTGGAGAAGAAAAAGAATGAATAATGATGAACTTGAGGCTCCGTTAGTATCTTCATGAGAATCACCGGATAAGAACATTGACGGAAAAGGATACTTGATTAAGAAATCCGAGTCCTTGAGGAAAAAGGGGTGGGTGGGCGGGAAAAAATAAAGGCAACTTGGAGACGGATGAAACAAACACCGTTGAGAAGAACTGATACTTGATCTTGCGGATGTTGAAATGATCGGATCCACTTGAAGAGAAACACGCCGGTGAAAAGAAATTGAAATGACAAACTCGATGATCGAGAAGGATTAGTATTCACATAGGAATATGAGAACACCACTTGGAAAAGGTATGGAATCAACATTTGACTTCGAAGCAACTCGAATACCACAACTCAAAACAAAACAATGATTGGCTTGCAGAATCAGCCGAAACAAACATATGATAGAGATTTCGTCCGAAGTTTTCGTGGTGGGGCCTACACGGGCTCGATCGTACATCACCATCATGTACAAGGCAGTGCACATGACATACGAAGCGTCCCCGAGTCGGCATAGCCAAGGACTCTTTAAGACACAACGAGACCACTGTAAAGCCAACCGTGAATAGGCGGACCACTAGACGTCGAACCCAAATTTCATATCATACATCTGTCGGAAAGATATCCTAAGAGCTACTTGAATTCCCACTTATAAACTCCCGAAATTTTCCGGTTATGCAATCAGGTGTTGGGGATACAGGGAAGCATAATATCTCACCCATAACTAGCAAATCCTACATCCAGCTGTATCCATCCTTCAACACATAACCAAGAAACCTTCGGAAATCGTTTACCTCAACCTTTGAAAAGCATTCGTTATACGAGTTATGGCAATACTCCCGAACTCCTGCCCCAGTACTGGGTGGCGTCGAGGTTATCTCACCAACAACTGCATAAAAGAGATTTTCGATTTCGGCAAAACTAAACTCAGGTATTCCAGAACTGCAACGATAAAATTGTGACGACAACACCTCGGAGCTCAACTCCTCGGGACACTGCCACAACCCCTAAAAGACGGGAGGCACCAAGAACAATGTTCTCGTCACAAAACCATCGGAATGATTCCAAGATACCCGCGTGATCCTAAAATAAATTTTTAGTGAAATTTGAGAAGAGAAGAGTCAAAACTCTACGTCAGGATGCCTTACCAGAGCGATGAAGGGACTGGGGAGTAAAAAGAATTCCTAAACTCTCTGATATATAATTCCTAAATGACTCAAAACATTTTTTTAGACTCAACTCGTCAGCTAATTCGATCAAGCAGTGGGGGCTCCTAAGGTCGGGGAAGGCTCTGATACCAACTTGTAACGCCCTCGATGCGGCTATATCTCCCACGTGTCGAAGCATGACTTAGAGGCATAACCGCATTGAAAGCAATGTCGCAAGTGAGGTAATCTTCACACAACCCATGTAATACATAAGGGAAAGAGATGAATAGTTGGCTTACACTCGCCACTTCACACGATTACATGAATAAAGCATTACATCAACCAAATACAATCAGGGCCCGACTACGGAGCCAAAATAAAAGAAGACTACCCCAAAAGCTACACAGATCCCCGACCGACCCCAACTGGGCTCCACTACTGATCAACTAGAACGAAAAAACACAAAGGACAAGATCTCCATCGAGCTCCTCCTTGAGCTTGGTTGCGTCATCTGCACGGACTCATCGGCACATGCAATCTGGTTTTGGAAGTATCTGTGAGTCACGGGGACTCAGCAATTTCACACCCTCGTGATCAAGACTATTTAAGCTTATAGGAAGGGTAAAAGGTATGAGGTGGAGCTGCAGCAAGCGACTAGCATATATGGTGGCTAACATACGCAAATGAGAGCGAGAAGAGAAAGCAAAAGCACGGTCGAACAACTATGATCAAGAAGTGATCCTAGAACAACCTACGTCAAGCATTACTCCAACACCGTGTTCACTTCCCGGACTCCGCCGGAAAGAGACCATCACGGTTACACACGCGGTTGATGTATTTTAATTAAGGTCAACTTCAGCTTTTTTTACAACCGGACGTTAACAAATTCCCATCTGCCCATAACCGCGGGCATGGCTTTCGAAAGTTCAAATCCCTGCAGGGGTTTCCCAACTTAGCCCATCACAAGATCTCACGGTCAACGAAGGATATACCTTCTAGTGGGAAGACCCGATCAGACTCGGAATCCCAGTTACAAGACATCCTCGACAATGGTAAAACAAGTCCAGCAAGACCACCCGCTGTGCCGACAAATCCCGATAGGAGCTGCACATATCTCGTTCTCAGGGCACACCGGATAAGCTAAGCGTACGGGAGCCAATGTAACCCAAGTTGCCAAGGGACGGCCCCGCACGGTGCTCTGGGTTGGACCAACACTTAGAGAAGCACTGGCCCAGGGGGGTTAAAATAAGATGACCCTTGGGATGTGCGACTCTCAAGGGAAAAAGGCTAGGTGGCGAATGGTAAAACCAAGGTTGGGCCTTGCTGGAGGAGTTTTATTCAAAGTGAACTGTCAAGGGGTTCCCATTATAACCCAACCGCGTAAGGAACGCAAAATCCGGGAACATAACAACAATATGACGGAAACTAGGGCGGCAAGAGTGGAACAAAACACCAGGCATAAGGCCGAGCCTTCCACCCTTTACGAAGTATATAGATGCATTAATTAAATAAGAGATATTGTGATATCCCAACAATAAACATGTTCCAACAAGGAACAACATCTCCATGTTCCAACAAGGAACAACCTTCAATCTTCACCTGCAACTAACAACGCTATAAGAGGGGCTGAGCAAAGCGGTAACATAGCCAAACAACGGTTTGCTAGGACAAGGTGGGTTAGAGGCTTGTCTTAACAATATGGGAGGCATGATAAGCAAGTGGTAGGTATCGCAACATAGGCATAGCAAAAGAGTGAGCAACTAGCAAGCAAAGATAGAAGTGATTTCGAGGGTATGGTCATCTTGCCTGAAATCCCGCAAGGAGGAAGGAGTCCATGAAGAAGACAAACGGACGGAGTCGAACGAATCCTCACAACACGACGTTGCCGGATCTAACCCGAAGAAGCAACACCGGAAAGAAGCAAACAACATAGTAAACAACCATCACATCAACATGGCATGATGCACAACCAAGTATGATGCATGTCCGGTTTAAAAATGCATGGCATGGCAAAGGGCACAAACAAAACTACAAGTTAAGTGGAGCTCAATATGCAACGAGTTGCATATTGACGGAACACCACATCAATTATTTAATTCTCTCTCGTTTATGTACCCAACAATATTAAATGTTGTTAAACATGGCAAGACGTGAAACATGAGTAAAAAACACAGTTAGGCATTTTAAATGAGGCCGGAAACATCAAACAACAATTCCGGTAAATCCTCATGTGCATTTAGCAATTTAATGCAAACAACAATTTTAACCATTTAAATGTTATAAACATGATGCGGATGGCATGTGCAAGTTTATGCCATTTTTATTAAAAAAATGACAAGAGCATTATGAAGCATTTGTCACCGTGGTGGAAAGGAAAGGGATGCCAAGGCGACGAATACGAAAAATGATGCCACGACAACATATCGGTTATCCGGTAGCCCACGGGGATACCGGTGCAAAAGGAAGTGACGGGAGCGTGTCATGCAATGAAGGTGGGGTGCTCCCGATTACTGGGTTCCCACATGTCGGTGGCAAGGCGAAAGAGGGGCAACGTGCACCGAACAACTCCGACACGAAGCAAACACGAGCATTTCATACAACATATGCATTCGGTCCACGGGTCATCGTCTCGGCGGTTATACCTTCGAAGGGGTGCATTCTCGGAGCGGTCCCAGGTTCGTAGAGGAAGTAGTTGTTCTCGTGACGGTAGTGGAAGTAGGAGGTACACGACGACGGTAGAGGTACTCGCGACGATAGTGATACACGTTTTCATAGAAGGACTTGACGAATCCGAGTCACTTGGGGTCGACGGCAGTCGTTCACGTTTCGAGGAGGAAGTAGAGGTTCTCGCGATCTCGGCGACGGTAGTGGTATATGTCATCGGCAGCTGAACTTGGCGATCCAGAGAGGGTAGTTGCCGGTCCCACAACACTGTAACCATTCATGGCAGAGAACATGATGTTCACGGGCCTTCCACAACGGTGTGGTACTTGGCGAAGTGCACGTCGACGGTAGTCGAACTTGACGGTTTTTGTTCATGGGTCTTCGGCGTCGGTAGTCGTTCTAGGCGCCGGGTGTCGAGGTACTTAGCATTCTTGGGATTCCAAAGAAGGCGGTAGAGGTACTTGACGTGTCACAATGTAGTCGAACATGACGAAAGATGGTTTTCCTCGGGGACTTGATGCATCCGAGTTCTTCTAGTTTGTAGATGTACTTGGCATTCTGAGTCTGGGTCTTGCCAGTCTTGATGGTCCGAAACAAACAAAACGCAAAGGACCCCGGGTGGCAGCAGCAAGGAAGCGATGGTAGTGGTCAGTGGCAGGAAGCAGCAGTGGGTTCTGGTGGCCGGCATCGCCGGATCTCGCGGATAGGAGGCTGGCGACGAAGCAACAGAGGCGGGCGTCGGGCCATGGACGTCTCTGGCCAAAGCAAAAGCCATGACAAGGCCACCTAGGATGAGGCAGAGGAGCAGTCGAGCGAAGGGGCGCCGGCTGGCGTTGGACTCGGCGGCCTGCAGGTCCCTGGCGTTTGCTGCGCAGGCACCAGGCGGAGGAGGAGAAGGGGCGCGCCGTAGCTCGCAGAAGCTCTGGCGAGGGCACCGGTGGCCGATGACGGGCGAAGCGATGCCGAGGGTGGCCGGGGTGCAGAAGACGGTGACGAGGAGAAACCAGAGGAGAGGCGGTGCGGGAGGTCCTCGGAGTAGGCAGGACGACGACGAAGGTCATGGGGCTCCTGCTCCTGCCGGTGGCGATGAAGAAACAGACGCGACTGTCCATGGCAGGGGCGGAGGCGCGATGCTCCGGACCGGCAGGGCCGCGGCGGCGCTGTGGTGCTCTGCAGATGGAGGAGGCGCGGGGAGAAGGAGAGGGATCGAGAGGAGGGAGGAGTGATGCTAGAAGGAAAGAGAGGGGGTCGAACGAGAGGGAGATGGGGGACGAGCTGAAGCTCTCTGGCGGCGGAGGGAGAGGGGATCGGTAGAGGTGGCTCGGGCGCCTAGGGTTGGAGGAGTTAGATGGGCCGGCTGGGCCTAGCAGGCCGGCCTAGGCTGGGCTGCTCTCTCTCTCTTCTCTTAAATCCTTTAGTAGAAAAGAAAATCGAGAGAGGGAAAAGAAGGAGAGGGTTTGGGAAGGATTTTGCGCATAGGGATAATTTCCCCGGACTTGCAAAAATGAGCTTGATCCCGCAAAAATAGAAGTGGGCACGCGGTTGAAGTTGAATTCAAACTCATTTGAAATCAATTCAAATGATTTGAATACGAAGTGAGGTTTGGGAAGGTCCAAAAATGTCAAGACTTTTGGAGGAGCCTCAAAAAAAGAAGAAAGAATTTTCGGCAAGGTTTGGAGATCAACTCGAAGCAGAAAGGCATGGGATTATCTGCACGTATGTTATGGGTGATTCCAAATTATTGGAATATAATTTATATAGCTCCCTAAAATATTGGGAGAATATGTTTTAAAGAGTAATCACCATAGTGAATATCCCTCGATTTAAATGGACCGAAGATTCATGCAATTTATTTTAGTTGATCTGAGATGCAAAGATTAATGACATGATGGCATGATGACATGATGCAAATTCACATGATGCAAAGATGAATGCAATGAACCAAACAAATCACACGACGAAACCCGAAAACCCTGGAGGGCCTCTGAAGCTCTGGTCTTGGGGCGTTACAGTGAAGCTCAACCTTAACAGGTCTTCACTGAAACACTAGTATATCGAAACAGTAATTGGAACAGAGGACACAATGGGCCCTCGAGATCTGGTGGGGGATTGCTGAAATTTGAGATGGGCTCTAGGCCCATATAGCAATTTCTGAAAAATCTCTAGTGGGTTATATGGCACTAGGTGTAGTGGGAAGTTTAGTCCCACCCCGGAAGTGGAAGAGGAGTTGGACCTCCTTATAAGGGTTTCTCTTCTACATGCTATTGGAGCTTGAGAAGAGAAAAGGCCCTCGCGCACTCCTCCTCCGCCGCCCGCCTCGCCTCATCACGACGCGCCGCGCCACGCCGTGGGTTGCGGGATTGAGCCGAGCCTAACTCACACCTACGCGCTTATTTTTGCCAGTCACTAACGGAGAGTTCTCTGACAGCTGGGCCACGATCTGAGACGTTGGATCATGGGCTGTCACAGACTCGGGCGTGGGTCGAGTCCACGTCTCTCCACGTGTCTGCGCCTATATAAGTGTGCAGTGTCTCCTAACCCTAGCCGCCACGAACAAATCACATCTACTCCCACGCGCACGCCCACCGTCGTTCCCTTGCTGCTGCTGCCGCCAGTGACTCCATCCGGTCCGCCGCGTACACGGTCGACGGGAGAGCAGGTCTCCGAAACCACGCCCTTCTGGTTCCTGTACGGGGTGATGGGCGAATAGGTTTTTGGGCAGCGATTACGCGACTGCTCGCTTCCGATCGTCTACTTCCTCTACGTCTGCGTCGCCTTCATCATCACCATGTCCACCGACGTCGAACGTGCCGCCACCGAGAAAGCTGAAGCCGACAAGAAGGCCGCCGAGGACGCCGTTGCTGCCACCAAAGCCGCGGCCTCTGCATGGCCTACTGGAGGGTATAACTCGTTTATCCCGCTCCTACTGTTTTCTGTTTTAGTCATGCTAGCGTTATATGTAGATCTTTCTGCAATTAGCGTAGTACTCCCTCCGTTCCGAATTACTTGCCGCATGTATGGATGTATCTAGATGTGTTTTAGTTCTAGATACATCCATTTCAGCGACGAGTAATTTGGAACGGAGGGAGTATGTGCTAGCTTGACTGAACATCAGTATGCGTTTATTTGTGTCAATGCCATGCTAGTGATTTACTCGTGGATTAATTTAATCGAGAAATTGCCTATTTACTCAACAACTGTTTTGAACCTTCTGGATCAACATCCAACCATTCATATCATGGCTCGTTCATATGTAATCAACATACTAAGATCGATTGCAGTACATGTTGATAAGTTGCACTGCTCTTATACTTCAGTTTTACAATAAAAATGTACATTTTTTTCAGGAGAAAAGTGTAAAATTTGAAGAGATAATCAACTCAGAAATAAGAAAACTAAAAGAGTAACACAAAGTAAAAGAAAAGGAATTAGGGCACTATGGAGAGGTACCACCCATACAAAAAAGACCATGGAATAAAGACAATTCACACCTGTAACTTGAACTGAGAAATCATTAGGCAACAACTCTTAATCCGAGTCAACCACAGAGGCAATTTATGTCAGATCATCTGTACTCGGGCTCGAGAGGTTGGATTCAAGCTCATGGGACGAATGCATAGCCGTGTTATCCATGGTCGGCCTTCCCGGCCGATTAATCAGCGAAGCAGTGCTTGTTAGCATGGCGACAATTGTAGACATGGTTGGCCTGTCGCTGGGAATATCCTGGACAGAAAGAAGTCCAATCTGTATGCATCGTTTGAGCTCAGACAAGAGCTCAGGCTCAGACTCAGAAAGTGGCAATGATATTGTTGTGTCGAGAAGTTCTATAGTCTTGTTTTGTTCCCAGAGACCCCAAGCCTGCAAAAAAGAGATTTCCTTACTTTATTTTGAAAAATTGTGGAATCTTATATAATGTTCATAGTTCATCCCAAATGAAAATGGTTAATTATGTCAGCCAATATCGGATTTGGGTGCATTGATGCTCATTTAGGTCCACTAAAAGTTCAAGGTATTATACCTTTACCTTAGAAGCATTTGTATAGCTTACAATTTTTTTCTACTTTTGTGTGGCAATTTGTAACAATATGATATAAATAAATTCACGACAACATGGTTAAGAAACCGCAAACAAGACCGCGCTTACGTTCAAAAGTAGCCTCTGCATGCTGACATTCCTTTGCCCACTTAGTGTCTCCAAGAGGATAACTCCAAAGCCAGGCCCGTCGATGAGGGCGTGCGAAGTGAGCGATCGCACAGGGCCCCCAAAAAACGTGAGGGCCCCGATCGGTGAAAAAATAAGAGAAACCCTGGTTCGTACACCTGATCTGCGAGTGCCCGATGTAAACGGTTCAGCTGCGAAATGCCCCACGCGCCGAGAAACCAGGAAAATGGGTGCCTGCGCGGGCCCCATTTTACGTCGAGTCAAAGCGTCGCACTGCCCTAATCCAACAATTCACCCGATTGCCTCGCGCCGCCTTGAAAACCAATTAACCACGGTCCAATGGATCTGCGGCGAACCATTGTCGATGGCGGCCCCGAGGAAGAAAGAGATCTTGCCCTGAAATCTAGCGTCGTACATCATGATGGTGGAGCTGTACTCTTCTTCCATGATGGTATCCAGCTTTGCCGGCGGCCGCGGTGGCACTGCCCTGCCGGATCCAGAGGTAGCTAGGCTGCTGCCAAGTGCCAAGGAACAGCCTCGCGGAATATCTCCTCCCTCTTGCGCGAGCAGGACGACCTCTGGCCAGCGTTGTGCAACAGTTCGCCGCCGACATGGCCTCGTTCACACAGGCGTAAGTCCATGATCGTAGATTGGTAGTAGGTAACTTTCTGCTACCCTCCTACTAAGTACATGGATTACTTTTATTGTTAGTATTCCACGCTAAGCCTAAACTGGGATGTGGTCTTGTTTTTCAGTTTCAGAATTATTTCCGCATTATGGCGTCTCTATGATATTACTAGTTACAAAAACACTAGATATTTTCATCAATTTATCATATACTTTAGCTCGTCGAGCCATTGTACTAAATAAATATATTTAAAAAACACTACTCCCTCCGTCCGAAAAAACTTGTCCCAAACTTTTCTCAAATGGATGTATCTATCATCAACTTGGTGCGAGATACATCACTTTGAGGGACAAGCTTTTTTAAACGGAGGGAGTAGATATTTTCATAAATATTGATGCCGCTGATCCGTAGAATATTACTATCGATTTAGTACAATCTATTTTATTTTGCACTAATACTCGGTATATTTCTAAACATGATCGAAATAAAACTAAGTTAAATAATTAAGTGCAACTATAATGTTTCTATCAGGTTCCGAAATTTAGGGGTCCATTTTGTATATCGCACCGGGGCCTCAAATTTCTAGAGACGGCCCTGTTGGTCCAAAGCTATAGACATCACATTTTAGCGTCATCTCTCCTTGCCTCTCATACTCTGGCGCTGCATATCCCCTTCATGAAAGTCAACAATGTGATATATATTTGGTTCTCATATTCCTCCTATTTCTTCTAGAAAAGATAAATTTTCTTACGGTGAAACAACGACTGTCTGATCAGGCCCTGTTTGATCAATGGCGAATAGCTTGGCAGTGCCGAAGTCTGCTATCTTAGCCTTCCATTCATCGTCTAGAAGAACATTGCCTGGTTTGAGATCCCTGTGGATTACACTCTCGCCTGATCCACCGTGAAGGTACGAGATACCATGCGCGATACCATGGATTATTTCAAGTCTCTTTGCCCAGTTCAATGAAGTACGAAGGCTAGGTGTGCATGTTAGTACGAAATAAATTGATATGCGTTCCTGAATATACTTGCATCTCGTAGTCTACTCTAGTACAAGTGTACAACAACAACTAGAATTAAAGCAAAGGAATTTCGAACAAAAGTGAAGTAAAAGTGCAGGATGTGTTTTGAATGCAGGAATATTTCATGAGATAGTTGAACGTCCATAACACAATTGGAAAGAAAATTCTTTAGTTTCAGCGAGCAGCGAGTACCAAATATGTAGACGTTCAAGCTCTTGTTCTGCATGTATTCGTAAACTAGTATCCGCTCTTTTCCTTCATTGCAGTATGCGAGGAGACGAACGAGATTGTTGTGCCGGAGCCCGGCCATCACTTCAACTTCTCTAGCGAAATCTTTCTTTCCTTTTCTGGTGAGAGCCGACTGTTTAAGCCGCTTAACAGCAATCATTCTTCCGTCAGTGAGCTGGCCCTGGTGAATCAGCAAATTAGAGAAATTATTTATGAAGTGAGTCCTCAGTTTGTTGAGGGTTGTTCTCTATATGTCAATGTAACCATAACGAAATCCCCTCCCCGCCCGCGCGAAGTGCACTTACGTCAATTCAAGACCAATTTTATTAAGTCACGCATAAAACGTCCAGTTGACATGATGTATGTCACGATGTCTAGAATGAGTAGTGGAGGAAGAGCGAAACGAGCCCCGTGTCGCTCCCCGCGAGCTAACCCTAGCCGCCGGTCGCCGCCGCACCTCCAGCCTTCCTCTTCCCGCCGCCGCCGGCGAGCGCCGCCGGGCAAAGCACGCGCGGTGTCGGCGGCGGCGGGTTTTCCTCCCCTGCAAGCGAGGCGGGCTGCGTGGGGCTGCTGCGCTTAGCGAAGGCGAGGGGCGCTGCGGCGTGTGACTGGGCGAGGGCTGGCGCTGCCCGGCGCGCCATGGCGGCGAGTGGCAGAGCGGGCGCCGCCGGCGAGAGGAGGTCGCGGGTCTGACAGGCGCGGGGTCCCTGCGGTCGGTCGGGGCAGATCTGGCCTCTGCTGGCTTGTGGAAGGGCGAGGCAGGGGTGCCAGCGCGCGCGTCGTTGGCGCGAGGAGGCCTCTGACGCCATAGGAACGGGGTCGGCCGGCCAGATCTGGCCTTTAGCTCGCTCACGGCGGGATGGTTTGGCGCCGCGGGCCTGCTAGTCGGATGGCTGCGTTTCGCGCCTGGGTCGGCTGCGTTTTTGGCGTGTGGAGGCAGTAGCGGTGGAGTCGGGGTTGTTGGTGGTGTCTCTCCTTCAAGTGCGTACACGCCAGCTCCCTTGAGTGGTGGCGCCTTCCAGTTTGCTTGGGGCTTCACGAGGCTTGCGCAGACCAGATCCAGCACGAGCACTCTTGGCCTTGCGCGCGGTGGTGCGGACGGCACAATTTGGCTTGGATCCCGCCCAGTTCTGCGCGCTGCGGTGCGGACCGGCTATGTCCGGCTTTCCCTCTGCCTTCTTTGTGCGCTGCGGTGCGGAGGATCGCCCAGTTCTGCACACGGAAATAGAGAATGGCCAGATCCGGCTTGGCTCGCCCAGGGTCTGCGAGTGGCTGTGTGGACCGGCCAGGTTGGCGTGTGCTTGCCGAGTTTCTGCGTGCGGCTTCAACATACTCATTATTGGTAGTGTTCGCATGCGGTTGTGATGCTCCGTGGCGCTGGTGGCCTCGGATCCTGGATTTGTTGGTGGAAGACTCGGCTCCGGATGAAAATCATGCATCGACATTGTCGTTGCCGGCGGTAGCGGCATCCACGGATGTCGTCGTCCTCCTTGGAGGTATCGTTGTGGAGCCGCTTGCCCTTCCTACCCAATGGCGTGAGATCTCCGGGTGAAAACCTAAGATCAGGCAGTGCCAGATCGGGTGACGGCGGTGCTCTCAACATCGTTTTCCTTCTTGGGGGCGTCACCTTGGAGAATTCCGACGATGGATCCGATGGTGTTCACGATTGATGGTAGAGTTTGGGTTCGTGGTGCTGCCGACAGGTCCTTTTTATTTCTTTTCTTTTCGCACTGTTTTTTCAGTGCTTTCCTCCTCTGAGGATTCTTGTAACACCTTCTTCTGATCAATGAATTTGGCAGTTCTCCTGCCAACATTCAAAAAAAAGAATGAGTAGTGGAGGACTAACCTTATAAACAACGCCAAATCCACCTTGACCAATAATGTTACTTTCGGAGAAATTTTCAGTGACATGGTTTATAGTAGCTAGATTAACCGAAGGGACGGCTCCCATAGATAGAGTTTGAGGAATAGCGCCTGAAACAAGACAATTATGATTATTAAGTCCTTTTCAAATGGAATGATTAGTTTATCATTAAGTTTGAAACTGTCTTATATATATAACAAAATATTGGGTCTCATTATCTGGAAAAAAGTAAATATTAGGCTAGCTTCACTGGTAGAAAAAGGGCCTGTTGTCCCGGTTCTGGAACCGGGACTAAAGGGTCGGTAATAATGCCCTGTCCCTTTAGTCCCGGTTCAATCCAGAACCGGGACAGATGGACCTCCACGTGGCCTATGCGCGGAGCCCAGGCAGGAGGCCCTTTTGTCCCGATTGGTGGCACCAACCGGGACCAATAGGCATCCACGCGTCAGCATTTCTGTGGCTGGGGTTTTTGTTTTTTTTTGAAGGGGGGGGGGGTTGGGGGTTTTGGGGGTTAATTTAGGTGTTTCATATATTGTGTTAACTAGCTATAATTAATAGAGAGAAGTGTCCTCTCTTATGTCCGTGCTTGGTCGACGCTACGTACACATACGTATAGAGAGGACTAGACACGCTAGCTAGCTAGTAAGCAAACGAAGGAAACAGAAGATCGTCATGAACATATATGCATACAGAGAGAAGTGATATCGACCACCTCTCCTTCTCCGAGAGATTGGTCGAACAACAAGTTCTCGTATATCTATCCGACACTACCGGCTACATATATACAATAATTATCTCTTACAAATATAATCATACGGACTCAGGGTCCACATAGTATTCTCCGTCTTCAGCGATCACGTGGTCAAGAAAGAATGCCGCCAATTCCTCTTGAATTGCTCGCTTGCGAGCTGGTGCTAGGAGTTCATCCCTCTTCCGAAACATCTAATTTAAAGAAGGGGGTCAATACATATATATATGAATGAATGAAACTCAACACAAATGATGGTAATAAAATAAAATTGTGAATATTGTTATTTACGTACTTCATATTATTCGTCAGTGTAGCCCCGCTCACAGGTCGTGTGATGGATGGACTCGCAAACGTAGTATCCACAGAAATCATTTCCTTGTTCCTGCCACAACCACTTTACAAGAAATAGAGGTCAATCAAACTGATAAGCAAGAATGCCAAATGGTATTGATGAAACTAGCGCTTGAATCACTAGTAGATGCGCGAAACATGCTACTATAGTACTTACTTTCGGGTGTCTAAATTGCAGCTCCTTCGGCAGTCCCGGAGCTTTTCTGGTGAATTTTCTCCAAACCCTGCCAGACAAAGAAAACAATTACTTGATATATCAGGAAATGAACAAAGTTGCTGATATGGTGGATAATGATCGATTTAACTTACTTCTCGAGTATTTGAGTCATGTCTGCATAGTCATGGGGATCTTTTCGTCTTGAGTCTAAGACGGTTACTAGTCCCTGCTCAAGCTTAATCTCCAGGAGAATATAGTGAAAACTGCACACGCATGCATAACTCATCAATTACATTACTATAACCTTGACTAATATATAAGGGAAACCGAATACGCACAAGACAGTAACACTCACTTGAAGTTGTAAGGAAAGAGTATTATATCTTTGTTTTCATTTATTACCAACGATCGTAGCAAGTTGGCCTCGGTAGCTGCGGCATGAAATTTAACCTGAGTTGCATCTATGAGATATGTGTTAATGAACCCAATATCACCGACTTGTCTTTTCTTCAATTCGGCGATCTTCAATCTGCATAATATAGTGAGGATGATTATAAATACATGCAATGAAAGGGCTGAGCTATATAGAGATACTTAATGACAGAAGTAGTACTACTTACAGACAGTAGCAGGCGACCGTTGTTTTATCGAGGGCCAATTGATTGAAAAACTGAAAGAACTCCTCAAATGGAACAGGCAACAGTTCAATTCCAACGAGGTCATGCTCCTTTTTAACTTTCACATACAAAGTACTCCTCCCCCAGAGTCTCTGCAGATTTTCAAGTACCAATCATGCAATCTTCGCATCGTTGATAGAGATCTTTCATCTTTGACGAGAGGCTTCCCGTACTCGTATCTTTGTATCTGCACCTCCATGAAATCATAATGTACATCGACGGGCAGGTAATCGCCAAGATTGCTATAACCGGGCACCATCCTCGGATCATTAGCGATGTTGTCGCTAGGCACCTTGAGCGGGGGGCACGATTGCTTCGCTTGTTCACTGAGCTGGGCAATTTGTTTCCCAGCTCGTCGTTCTTTCAGCCTTTGATCACTGACAGTACTTCCCGACCACTCCGCTTCGGCAAATTCCTTTCCAATAATGCGCTCATAGTTTCCTTTCGGCGGAGACTTGGTGGTTTTGTCAGGGCAGTCAGAGTGCGCTTCGCTTTCATCGGATCTACCTTCTCCTCCGGAGGTGGATGTTTCTTTGCTTTCACCCCTTCAAAGTAGTTCCTCACTTATTCTTGTGCGATCTCGGCGTTCTCCTACGGGGTCCTCTCATATGGTAACTTCTGTGGAGTCTTTAGAGAAGGACCAAATTTGTATTTCCTCCTGCCTCTGGCTGTACTGCTAGACGCCGGTCGAGCAGACGGAGCGGTTGTCTACTTTACTTGCTTACGAGGTAGAGGAGAAGGACTACGACGCGCCGGAGCGGCGGCAGGTCTCTTCCGCCCTTGTTGACAAGGCGGAGAAGGAGGAGGCTGGCTTTTCGGGCGCGTCAGTGCAGGCGGAGAAGGAGGCGGAGTGCCGCCACGCGCTGGAGAAGGAGCCGGTCGAGTGCCCTGATCGTCACTCGCCGGAGGAGGAGGCGGTGGAGGAGGCGAAGTGCCCTGACTCGTCGGAGGAGGAGGCGGTGGAGGAGGCGGAGTGCCCTGACTTGCCGGAGGAGGAGGAGGAGGTGGAGGCGTCCAGTTCGGAAGGTTGATGAGCTCCTTCCGCCATAGGCATGGAGTCTTCAGAGCAGATCCCAGCCTAGTCTCCCCTTCACCGGTAGGGTGGTCAAGCTGGAGGTCCTCAAATCCCTCCGTTATTTCATCCACCATCACCCTAGCATATCCTTCTGGAATCGGCCGGCAGTGAAAAGTTGCACCGGGTTCAGTAGGATAAACAGAGCCAACAGCTGCCTTGACCTTCAAATTCATCCATTGCGTCATAAGGTGGCAATTTTGAGACTGCGTGATAGCATCCACGGGATAGCTGGCAGGATCCGTCAAGGCATGCTTCGGCTGAAGCAGCTCGGTGGAAGCCACGCTGCTTCTCCGCTGAGATGGCGGGGTAGCTTCGGGGGAAGCTTCGGCAGTACGTTTGCTGCGATTTGCTTCTCGTTCCTCTATCGCTTGTACCCTTGCTTGCAGCGCCTGCATTTGGGTCTCCTGCACTTTTTTCCTCCTCTCATGGGATTTGTAACCGCCTGCGTCTGGAAACCTAACCTTCCACGGAATGGAGCCTGGCGTGCCTCGTGTCCGTCCAGGGTGCTCAGGATTCCCGAGGGCCATTGTGAGCTCGTCGTTCTCTCTGTCTGGAAAGAACGTCCCTTGCTGCGCTGCTTCGATATAGTGCTGAAGCTTCCTGACTGGTATGTCCATTTGATTGTTCGTCCAAATGCACTTCCCTGTTACAGGGTCCAAGGTTCCGCTAGCTCCGAAGAACCAAGTCCAGCAACGGTCTGTCCAGTTAATTGTCTCTAGTTCGATCCCTTTATCAACCAGATCATTCTCAGTCTTGGCCCACTTAGGCCGGGCTACGAGGTAGCCACCTGACCCCGTGCGATGGTGATGCTTCTTCTTCGCAAAATTTTGCTTGTTTGTCGCCGACATCTTCTTACTCTTTTCCGATGTCTTGTGGGCCACAAATGCGGGCCAGTGATCTCTGATCTTCTCATATCTGCCCTTGAATTTTGGTGTCTCATTATTTTCGACAAACTTATTCAGCTCTTTCTTCCACCTCCTGAATAGTTCTGCCATCCTCTTAAGAGCAAAATACTTGATTAATTGCTCTTTAACTGGTTTCTCTGGATTATCCTCTGGCGGTAGGGTGAAGTTTGACTTCAGCTTAGTCCAAAGATCATTTTTCTGCATATCATTGACATAAGACACCTCAGGGTCTTCTATAGCCGGCTTAAACCATTGTTGGATGCTGATCGGGATCTTGTCCCTAACCAAAACCCCGCACTGAGCAACAAATGCGCTCTTTGTCCGGAGGGGTTCAATCGGTTGGCCGTCGGGCACGATTGCTATGATCTCAAACTTTTCATCCGAGCTCAACTTTTTCTTTGGGCCTCGTCTCTTTACCGAAGTTGTGCTCGATCCGGAGGGCTAGAAAAAAGAACAAAGACTTAATTAATATGTGAACATACCAAAATAATGAATGCATCAATTAGCTAGTCAGCAGAAGCTTAACTAATATATATACCTGGCCGGACTCAGTTAGGTCACCGAAGACGTCATCACGGTCTCCTTCTTGCACCGGCATTGGGGTCACCGGAGCCGTCCTCACGGTCTCCTTCTTGCACCGGCATTAGGTCACCGGAGCCATCATAATCATAGCTAGCTGCTTCCAGACCATCAGTGTCGTTTAGAAACAACGAGCAGACGGCATCACTTCCTCATGCGATTATGTCCCCCAACAACTCTTCTTCTACTTCGTCTTGGGCGGTGTCCATAGTTTCTACAAATATTGACAACATGGCAATTATTATTCAAACATGACAGATGGATATATTAGTGGCAAACGTAGAACTAATATTAATTAGTGGCCTCGACGCTGCTTCTCTAGGGTTTGGGGTGGCCTCGATGC
Source organism: Triticum dicoccoides (assembly GCF_002162155.2). Classification (NCBI taxonomy): domain Eukaryota; kingdom Viridiplantae; phylum Streptophyta; class Magnoliopsida; order Poales; family Poaceae; genus Triticum; species Triticum dicoccoides. The sequence goes on from NC_041382.1 coordinate 752,984,629, forward strand.
TGCTTCTCTAGGGTTTGGGGTGGCCTCGACGCTGATTCTCTAGGGTTTGGGGTGGCCTCGACAACGCTTCAAGGATCCTCTATTCTTTCTTCTCCTCTTTTTTTTTCTTCCTCTACTCCTCTATTCTTTCTTCTCCTCTTTTTTTCTTCTTCTTCCTCTTTTTTTATCGGGAACGAGGGTCGTCGAGGGTCACCGAGCGGTAGAGGAAACCCTAAATAGAAAGTATCGTGGGTGTGAGATACATGTGGCCGTCGGTATCAGACACTACATCCACGTCCCACAAGTGACGTGGGCGTCGAAGCCCGCGCCACTTGTGGGACGTGGATGTAGTGTCCGACACCGACGGTACATGTATCTC